>NC_060124.1:290212945-290522287 GCF_021461395.2 Schistocerca americana
AGTCCCCAAGGAGGAGAAACGGAAGCAGAAGTTGCTATATTAAGGTAGACAGTTCAACATAAGGAAGTGGCCTACCTGAAGGGAGGTAGACATTACAAACGGTAATTGCCGTAGTCATTTGCTCTCTGTTCACTATTGTTGGTACGAAGGAGGATCCAGTCACTAATGACATTGGAGTGAATCAAAGTGCAGTCTCCGCCAGATGCTATCCTGGGGCTGGCATGGTTCTGACAACTCCCGATAACCATGAAATGTTGGAGAGTGGTCATCACAGAAGTGTGTTTCTTGAAGAGCAAGACAGAATGCAGAATGGGAGGAAACAAGATGTTTTATTTCCAGTACTTGAAGATAGTATCTGTTGCAATTCCACTGGATGATCATGTGGCAAGAGTCCAGGGACATAAAGAAGCCAAGAGGTGGTTATGTCACACAGTCAGTGGCTGTCACCAACAAAGATGGGGTGACATCCATAAATAAAATGTCAGCCACGGGTTGCGAGGGGCAGATGGCGCCTCCAGGAAAGAGAGTGGGCAACCTTGGTGCGCACAGGTGGTGTGTTTCATGGCCGAGTTGTGGTAGGAGGCTTCCGGCCTGAGAGATGTCTGGGAGAGGGGTACCTGGGAGGGCGGTGAGGGAGGGGGGTGGGGGGTAGCCCCACTGCCGGCAGGTTCCGAAGACGGGGGGAGGGGGGGGGGGGGGGCACTTCTTCGGCCAAGGAGGGGGAGCGGCTCCTGGATGGGAGGTCGTGAGAACTACAGGGGAGGGGGACAGGCTGGTGTATGGAAGAGATAGGAGTGGGAAAGACTGTAACAGAGGCCCAAGTTGAAGAAAGTGACACTAGTTGGAGTCTTTCATATTTTTTGCGAGCCTCAGCATAAGACAGGGATCCAGGGATTTGTACTCTTGGATCTTCTTTTCTCTCTTGTTAGCTGGGTAATCCAGCGAGCTAGGGGAGTGGCGCTCATGAAAATTGACACACAAAGGTGGCAGAATGCAGGGGCTTCTCTCATAGAGTGGGTGTCTACAATCACCACACAGAGGGTCTGCAGTACAGCAGGAAGACATATGTCCAAAATGCAAGCATCAAAAGCACCTCGTGGGTGGTGGGATGTGCGGCTTCATGTCTCATCTGTAGCACATAACGTTGACCTTCTCTGGGTGGGTATCCCCCTCGAAATCTAGAATGAAGACCCTGGTATTGGTGTGGCTGTCTTTGTGACTCTTTTGCACATACCAAACAAAATGAACACAGCATCACTCCAGATTAGCACAGTTGCACGATGAGGTCCCTATGAAAAATAACTTCCTGGGCCACATTCACAGATTGGTGAGGGGTAATAGACACTGGGACATTGCCAGGATGATCACAAGCATGAAGAGCTGTAGACTAGGTGGGAGAAAAAGCTTTGGTCAACAGGGAGCCTGACCACTTCTTACTGAGAGACTCTACTTCACCAAACTTGTCCTTGATATTCTCCACAAAAAACACAGATGGGGTAGCGGCGAAAGTGTTTCATCCCAAGATGTAAAGCCTGGCCCTCCTCCCATGGTGTAGCCAGGAAGGGAAGGCTGGCAGATCATACAAAGCAGCATTCAATGATCCTTCACCATTCTAAGAGATGGCAATTTGAGAACAGGCAGATTTTTGCAGCTTGATATGCTTCATGCACCAAGCATCCACCCTGATCAACGCTCTCCCCATGGGTGCCACCCAGTCAGAGGACGGGACCGCCTGGCACAGCAGCCGTCGCCGGGAGTTCTGATGCTCCAGGAAGCAACCGCTCCTTGGTATACATGGAGAAGGAACAGCTCTGGTATCAGTAGTGTGATCCCTGTGTTGTCAGGGTCTCAGCCAGATGGGTGCACAACAGCCCCACCACATGGACTAGCCACTAGCTACATGTGCTGGTGACTTAGCAAGATGGAGTGGGCTACAGCAAGGAATGAAGGGGGGAGAGGAATCCACACCATAGACGCTAGAGTTGCTGCTACAGGGCACAGAAGCAGGAGGATCCTGCTCCATGAGGTCCACAGAAGCATCAGCTGGCTTGTGCTGTTGGTCTGTGGAGTCCACCGGTGACATGGAGGCTGGCCGGGCTAAGGTATCACGTGGCAACACCATCAAAGACAATCTTCAAGTCGGCAAAGAAGAAGACCATTTGCCTTTGGTGGACTTCTTTGAGCCTTTCCAGTTAGCAAAGAAAGACTTGGGTGTTGTTTGGCTGGAGGGACTTAGGAAGTCTTCATTGGAGTACACCTTCTATCCTTCCCAGCCTGCTGGTTGTGTAGCTGGTGGTTTCACCCCTTGAGGTGAGACAAGAGTTAGATAGCTTGTTGCACAGCTGGAAGGAGGGGGAGGGGGGGGGGATGGCGATGCTGCCTTGACACTGTGTGCTTTCACAACCTCAGAGCTGAATTTGAGGTCGCATGTCTGCGTGGTCATGTCCTTAATGGAGCGAGGGGTAACAAAAACAGAACTATAGTAATAGATGGGAAAATGCAGGGTTCGTGACTATCCAATAACTTGCGAGTGATTGGGTAAGGCACTTTTTCCTTTACCCGTATCTCCCGGACAGCTCACTCATCAAGATACACAGGACAATCCTGAGAGGCGGCGGCATGGGCGCCATTGCAGTTGATATTGTGGGGAGAAGGAGGTGGACAATCGCCCTCGTGTGCATCCCTACAACAGGTTACACATTTGGCTGGGTGCCGACAAGATGTTCTAGTGTGGTTAAATGACGACACTGGTAGCAGTACATTGTGTTTGGAATGTATGGTCAGACTGTGATAATTTCGTAACCGGCTTTGATCTTGGACAGAAGCACCACACTATCAAAGGTGAGAAAAAGAGTCCGGGTGGGCATTACGGAGGAACCTACCGTTTTCATCAGCCAATTGATGGCAATGACACCCTGATCAGAGAGGTAAGACTGGATTTTGGCCTCAGTCAGACCATCGAGCAGCCTAGCGTAAGAAACACCACAGGAAGAATTCAGAGTTCTATGGGCCTTGAAATGAATAGATTAGTCATGGAGAAGTGAGACAGCAAGCAGATGTTGTGCTTGAGAGTCAGAAGTAGTCACCAAAAGCAAAGTGCCATTCCCTAAACGAGAGCAGGATTTCACAGGGCAGACAATTGCATCAACACCTTTCTGAATTATGAGCGGATTTACTGTGGCAAAGGATTGACCGTCTTCAGTAAGTAAGATCACGAGGAACCGTGGTGAAGTGGAAGGGTCTTTGAGTTGTTAGCCTCATTCCATTTATGTTTCGTATATGTTGATTGTGAAGATGATTTGCTCATTGAGAGAAAATCCCCCACAATTGCCAGCATCTCCAATGGCGCGCTCCTTCCAAGTGGGGGCCCCCTTCACAAGGGGGCGCACCTGCTATCAGTTATTGTTCACACCTCAGGTCACACCTCCTGAACACCTGACAGAGGGACCAACTGGCAATTTGGGAAGGTAGCAGCTCAGGCAGTCATCCCTCCCTGGCCCTGGCCTGTACCAAGCAGTATGTGCAAACCCTACCTGTCGACCTGAGGCCGGGAATTACGTGTTACCCAGTCTCCTGTTACGCGTCAGATGCGTGGGCCGTCCTTCAGGAGCACAGAGGGAGGAAGAAGAAAAAGAGGAACCTCAAACGCCAAAGTGGAGAAATGAGAGGAGAAGGGAAACAAAGAAAGGAAAACGCAATGGAAAACAGTGGTGAGATTGTTCTTATGTCAGCGACAGACAATGTGGAAATTTCCAATAACACCCCAGATGTATTCCCCAAGGGAGGGGAAAAAGAATAGCAAGAGGATAGACATGCAGCACGGAAGGGAAAAGATGCTGCAAAGGCTGGGGCCCAGTGGCAGCCAAGCACGAACCCACCAAAGAGTGGTGAGCCCCCTGGGGGATCTCATGCTCTTTGAAAGCTGCTTTCCATTAGAATGTTCTAAAAAGGGTAATAGCAGTAAAAGGAAGCCTAGGTGGCTGACTAGTGGCATAAGGATATCATGTAGAACAAAATGGGAATTATATCAAAATGTTAGAAATAGTCGCAATCAAGCTACAGTACCCCATTGCAAACAGTATTCTAGGATGTTTAAAAATATTATTAGGAAGGCAAAGAGTACATGGTACACAAATAGAACACCTAATTACATAAATAGAACAGCTAATTCACAGGATAAAATTAAAACCATGTGGTCAGTCATGCAGGAAGTGTCTGGTCAGCCGCACAAGATCAACGACATTAAGTCAGTTCATAGTAAAAATATTTCTGTTACTGACATGTCAGATATATGTACAGTATTTAACAATCACTTTCTGAGCACTGCTTGTGGATTAAATAAAATCCTAGTTTCTACAGGGAATCATATAACTCTCTTGGGAAATACTTTTCTGAGACTAATGTCTGAAATCATCGTATGTGATACTTACAAGGGGGCTCATGGATATCACGGCATACCTAACAGAGTACTGAAGTAGTGTGCTGCACATGTTTGCCCTGTACCTAGCTACATTTGAAATTTTTCCTTTAAGAATGGCACGTTTCCTGAACGATTAAAGCACTCAGTAGTAAAGTTTCTTTATAAAAAGGAAGAAAGGGATAATGTAGACAATTTTAGACCTATTTCTATGCCATTAGTGATTGCTAAAGTTATTGGAAAAACTGTGTACATAAGGATAATTGATCATTCTATTTCACATAATTTACTATCAAATATAAAGTTCAGTTTTAGAAATGGTTTAACAACTGAAAATGCTATTTCTCTTTTCTCTGTGAGGTACTAAATGGATTAAACAAAAGATTTTAGAACACTAAGCTTCTTTTTTTATTTAACCAGGGTATTTGACCGTGTTGATCACAAAATATTGCCCCAGAAGTTGGATTACTATTGGTAGCTCACAATTGGTTCACCTCTTACTTTAACAACAGCAGAAGGTCATTATCCACAGTGTTGAAAATGGCTATGATGTGGGGTCTGAGTGGGGCATGGTTAAATGGGGGCATGGAGGTGCCCCCGGGGTCACTGTCGGGGCCACTCCTGTTCCTTATTTATATAAATGATATGCCCTTCAGTATTACAGATGATTCTAAAGTACTTCTGTTTTCAGATGATAATAGTTTGGTAGTAAAGGGTTTTGGGTGAAATGTTGGCACTATTTCAAATAGTGCAGTTCATGACATAAGTTAATGGTCTGTAGAAAGTAATCTAATGCTGAATCACAGTAAGACTCAATTTTTGCAGTTTCTAACAAACAATTCAACAAAACCCAATGTTTTAATTTCACAGAATGGGCATATGCTTAGTAAAACTAAACAGTTCAAATTTCAAGGTGTTTGGAATATCAGCTTATTCCAAAGAATTAGCAGCTTTCACTCAGTTAATACTAAGCAGAAATCCAATCTGCATTTGGATCACACTACCTTGACTCTTGTGCAGAAAAGAATACTGCTGCTTCCATTCTCAATAAGCTACTACAAGAATTCAAAAATCTTAGCAGTAATCCAAGCACTTTCAAATCTACATAAAGAGTTTCTTCATGTGTCACTCCTCCTATTCTGTTGAGAAGTTCCCTGAAAAATTAAGCTAATTCCTGTGTTATACTGTTGACTGCATTTACATAAACTTATGGCTTGTCTTTCTTTTTTTTTTGGGTTCATGGACTTTTATATCTGTTATTACTTTTATGCTGCAATTTCATGAACTGACACACTCCGTGACCTTGGAGATTTGCTCCTCAATTTGGTCCTACGGAACTCACTGTGTGTGTACTAATGAGAGGTATTGTGATGCCTGCAAGAAAATGTGAGGGAAATGGCCTGAATGTGGCGACACAATTCATGGCCCTTGCAGCACAATAATGCACCTGCACATTTATCTACATCTACATCCATTCTCCGCAAGCCACCTGACTGTGTGTGGTGGAGGGTACCTTGAGTACCTTTATCAGTTCTCCCTTCTATTCCAGTCTTGTATTGTTTGTGGAAAGAAGGATTGTTGGTATGCCTCTGTGTGGGCTCTAATCTCTCTGATTTTATCCTCACGGTCTCTTCGTGAGATATACATAGGAGGGAGCAATGTACTGCTTGACTCCTCAGTGAAGGTATGTTCTCAAAACTTCAACAAAAGCCCATACTGAGCTACTGAGTGTCTCTCCTGTAGAGTCTTCCACTGGAGTTTATCTATCATCTCCGTAATGCTTTCGCGATTACTAAATGATCCTATAATGAAGCACGCTGCTCTCCATTGGATCTTCTCTATCTCTTCTATCAACCCTACCTGGTACGGATCCCACACTAGTGAGCAGTATTCAAGCAGTGGGCGAACAAGTGTACTGTAACCTACTTCCCTTGTTTTCGGATTGCATTTCCTTGGGATTCTTCCAATGAATCTCAGTCTGGCATCTGCTTTACCGATGATCAACTTTATATGATTATTCCATTTTAAATCACTCCTAATGAGTACTCCCAGATAATTTATGGAATTAACTGCTTCCAGTTGCTGACCTGCTATAATGTAGCTAAATGATAAGGGATTTTTCTTTCTATGTATTCACAGCACATTACACTTGTCTACATTGAGATTCAATTGCCATCCTCTGCACCCTGTGTCAATTCGCTGCAGATCCTCCTGCATTTCAGTACAATTTTCCATTGTTCAACCTCTCGATATACCACAGCATCATCCGCAAAAAGCCTCAGTGGACTTCCGATGTTATCCACAAGGTCATTTATATATACTGTGAATAGCAACAGTCCTACGATACTCCCCTGCAGCACACCTGAAATCACTCTTACTTCGGAAGACTTGTGTCCATTGAAAATGACATGCTGCGTTCTGTTATCTAGGAACTCTTCAATCCAATCACACAATTGGTCTGATAGTCCATATGCTCTTACTTTGTTCATTAAATGACTGTGGGGAACTGTATTGAACGCCTTGCGGAAGTCAAGAAACACGGCAGCTACCTGGGAACCCGTGTCTATGGCCCTCTGAGTCTCGTGGACGAATAGTGCGAGCTGGGTTTCACACTACCATCTTTTCCGAAACCCATGCTGATTCCTACAGAGTAGATTTCTAGTCTCCAGAAAAGTCATTATACTCGAACATAATATGTGTTCCAAAATTCTACAACTGATCGACGTTAGAGATATAGTTCTATAGTTTTGCACATCTATTCGACGTCCCTTCTTGAAAATGGGGATGACCTGTGCCTTTTTCCAATCCTTTGGAATGCTCCGCTCTTCTAGAGATCTGCGGTACACCGCTGCAAGAAGGGGGGCAAGTTCCTTCGCGTACTCTGTGTAAAATCGAACTGGTATCTCATCACGTCCAGCAGTCTTTCCTCTTTTGAGCGATTTTAATTGTTCTCTATCCCTCTGTCGTCTATTTCGATATCTACCATTTTTTCATCTGAGCGACAATCTAGAGAAGGATATACAATGCAGTCTTCCTCTGTGAAACAGCTTTGGAAGAAGACATTTAGGATTTCGGCCTTTAGTCTGTCATCCTCGGTTTCAGTACCATTTTGGTCACAGAGTGTCTGGACATTTTGTTTTGATCCACCTACTGCTTGGACAGAAGACCAAAATTTCTTAGGATTTTCTGCCGAGTCAGTACATAGAACTTTACTTTCGAATTCATTGAACGCCTCTCGCATAGCCCTCCTCACACTACATTTCGCTTCGCGTAATTCTCGTTTGTCTGCAAGGCTTTGGCGATATTTATGTTTGCTGTGAAGTTCCCTTTGCTTCCGTAGCAGTTTTCTAACTCAGTTTTTGTACCACAGTGGCTCTTTTCCATCTCTTACGATCTTGCTTGGCACATACTCATCTAATGCATATTGTACAATGGTTTTGTACTTTGTCCATTGATCCTCAACACTATCTGTACTTAAGACAAAACTTTTGTGTTGAGCCGTCAAGTACTCTGAAATCTGCTTTTTGTCACTTCTGCTAACCTGAAAAATCTTCCTACCTTTTTTAATATTTCTATTTACGGCCAAAATCATCGATGCAGTAACCACTTTATGATCGCTGATTCCCTGTTCTGCATTAACTGTTTCAGCGAGTCGGTTCTCTGTTTAACTGCTCAAGGTAGTTTTCAGATAAACCACTTAAAAAGATTTCACTGGATTCTTTGTCCCTGCCACCCGTTATAAACGTTTGAGTCTCCCAGTCTATATCCGGCAAATTAAAATCTCCACCCAGAACTATAACATGGTGGGGAAATCAGCTCAAAATATTTTCCAAATTTTCCTTCAGGTGCTCTGCCACCACAGCTGCTGAGCCAGGGGGCCTATAGAGACATCCAATTACCATGTTTGAGCCTGCTTTAACCGTGACCTTCACCCAAATTATTTCACATTTCGGATCTCCGTCAATTTCCTTCGATACTATTGCACTTTTTATCACTATAAACACGTCTGCCCCTTCGCTGTCCAGCCTGTCTCTGCGGTATACATTCCAATCTGAGTTTAGAATTTCATTATTGTTTACATCTGGTTTCAGCCAACTCACTGTTGATGTGCGACTATTGCACAAAAAATTAAATCACTGTGCTGCCTCATCCTCCACACTCTCCAGATCTGGCCCCTGTGGACTTTTATTTATTTCCAGAGTTGAAATCCTGTTGAAAGGATGAAGATGTGCAATGATAGATGATATAAAAGAAAATTCAATATAGCACTTTGCACAATCCAGCAAGAGGTGTACCAAGACCGATTCCAAAAGTTGAAATGGCATTGGGAGCAGGATAACAATTGTGAAGGATAGTGTTTCGAAGGATACCATGTACAGTAAGTAAAAGGTAAGCATGGAAAAATTTTGAGGGCAAAGTTCCAGAATTTTTTGAACAGACCTCATTTATGAAGGTAGCACTAATCAGCTGAGAAAGTGGGGGCACAAGTCAAAGGTATTATCAGAGTAAACACATCCCACCAGTGCAAGAAATATAGTGACCTTTTCTTCCTGTAAGATTATCTTCAACAAATAACTGGCAGCCAAACAAAATTGACTATGTGCACGCAAGACATGATGGAATTAATGTTATCTATACCACAGCTAGATAATAAAATGTCAATTATTTTCCTAGAGCTTTAAGTAATATTTGCACACTTACTTTATCTCTCAGTATCTTGGTCCTGAACTGGCAGATGTTTCACAGCTCCACAAATAGTGGCGAACTCAATTACATCTAAAAGCTCTACACATGTTACCTCTGCCCATCAGTTTTAGCTACATAAATAGGCAGCATGAAGCACAAAACAATTGACAGAAACACAAGACACACTAATACATTATAGCCCCCAGGAATGTATCACACATGGTGCAGCCTGTATCCCACCATTCATTATTTCATTCACGCCCCATGTTCTGTAAATCCTACTACCAATGAGAGCCTTCAGGGCTGTGGAATGAGTCAAGTTATGAATTAATAAGCAGCAGCAGCAGCCACTGTAGGGTACATCTGTAAATACACTCACAACAAAGTGTAACTAGTACTAACCTAATTAATGATGACTAGACGCATTACTTAACAGAAAATACAGGCTGGAATAACAATATGAATAAGGATAGATTACTACTGGCCACTTAGAGAAGGCACTTTTAAAAGTAGACTATGAGATTTTTTAGCAGTCAGACAAAATAATCATCAGGCTGAGAAACAAGCACAAACACACAAACGCATGCACACGAAAGCATGCACACAGGTGTATATATGTGTTTCTCAGTCCGATAAAGGATTCTGGCCAATAGCTAAAAAAAGTCCAACACTGTATCTTCGCTCAATTGCTGATTTTAACAACTGCATCATACTAAGCATTTATTTAACTCTAATGGTTTCAAAGAAACTATAGCTGTCTATGTTCCAGTGAAACTGGAAGCCTCTTTAATGTGAACTCTAGTATTAACAGATATTTACATCACAAGAGTCCAATTGTTCTCATTAAATTACAGGAGAAACGATTCAGAAGGCACTTGTTTATTTTGCTTTTGAGTATCTGAGGACTTCAAATTTACAGGCTTATATCTTCTGGCAACCTAGACACCTCTGGAGGGGTGCATATACCATATAGATTATTTTCACTTACTTCACATTACCAACAGAACCAAAGAAAATACACACATAGGAAATACAAAATTTTGAACAATAATTTCGATCTAATTCTGATATTCTGATTAAGATGGCAAAACACACACACACACACACACACACACACACACACACACACACACACACACACACACACACACACACGAGTGCATGCATGCTGACACGTCCCTGGTCCAAGATGACTGAACTCTGATCAACCTCATGTTCTCGCAACAAATATTACACTTTGCAATCTCACCAATCAGCCCAAATAACTGGAAGAATTTAATAACAGACAACATTTCCTCCCCCATCTCCAACCGCAACATAGGACTGTCATATTTCAAATGTCATATTCAAACCTAACAACAGAAGCTACACAATACATTAAACGTCTTACTGCACCACAAACAGCAAACCAGTTAGGAAAAAAATAATAATTAAATTAAAAACTCACTGAAAAAGCTTCCAGACCTTACGTCCCTAACTGCAAACATTGCCAATGATTTCACACATCCAAAACCAATGCTCAAATGAACCCAATTCAACATATTACACCCAGTACATACACACAAAACAGCAGAGGGCACCATCAAACACAATAAGACAACATCTACAAGCACAACCAACTCAAACTCCGCCCTGTAATGACATCACACACCACAACACCCTTACGTCACGGGTCAAAGCAGACGGAATTGGACACTTCCATTGACCTGACATCTATTATGTATTTGTGGTTTTTGTTAAGGCAGTGTTCCACAAAAGCTGAATCAGGCTTCCTCAGTCTCCAACATCTATGATCGGCAGTGTCCACAAAAGCTGAATCAGACTTCCTCAGTCTCCATCATCTATGATTTTCTTCAAGCTTAGTGCAGACTGGCCTCCCAATTTGTTCCACGTAGCAAGACTGACACTTCCGGAATATGATCTTACAAACCCCACTTTTTATGATGGCTAGCTGGTTGACTTTTGCATTGAACAAGCAACTACCTATTGTCTGAGGGACATAAAAAAGCACACAGAAACCCTCTGCCTTCAAAATGTTACTTATCCTATAAGAGGTAATCTGCATCATTTCTTTTCCAGTTTGCCTTTGTTGTTCATTGGGGACAGTAGGGACTTGGCTTAATTCTTCATCTTTTTACTTAGAATTCTGTCAATGATTCATTATTTGTAGCTATTTTTTTACTGTATTAAGTTCCTGGTCAAAGTCTTCTTGGAACATGGGGGTAAGAAGGAGATAGTGGATTATGTGGTGGGTTGCTGCATGTTTACAGGTTCTAGGATGTTGGGAGGAAGCTGGGATGAATGTTTCAGTGAAGGAGACTTTACAATAATTTTTAAATTTATGGTTGCTGTATTTTATCTTCAAGCTACTGCCTCAACAAAAACCCCAAATACATAACTGATGAAGTCTTACACACAGAGAAAAACAGGGCAAAACTTGGCCAGTTAGAAATTGAAAGACAGATGAGTATATCCCCGCACCTATTATTAAATGAGCAATCCCAATTCAATTATTCTACCACAACTAGACAGAAGTAAAACTTTGGGCCACAATCTGCGAATGCATAAAAAGTTTTAGGCTGATGCATAACTTTATTCCTAGGTATGTTTAGTCATGTTAGTGTTGAATACAGCAATTCCATAGGTAATTTGTCAAAAAATCATTACTGAAGTAATTTCACATTAAGCGAAGGATTGATACGTTAAGAAGTTGATATGTTTATCTTTACCTTATCATCATGTTTATCTTTGTTTTATCATCTTTGGAGTCAGTCGTGTACTTGAAAATGGGATTATTACCCGAGTTGTGCAGTAACCATAGCAAAATTCATGAAACAAGGGGAAAAAATAGTGTTTGTTTATTTACTATAAGGCAACACATTGAAGGCTGCTAGTAATTACAATGAGTTTTTCACTCTGCAGCGGAGTGTGTTTCCCGGTAGATTAAAACTGTGCGCTGGGCCAAGACTCCAGCACTTAACCTTTGCCACTAACTCTAACAATTAAGCTTCCCAAGCACAACTCACAGCCCATCTTCTCATCTTTATTTCCACCAGCAGCTCATCTCCTACCTTCCAAAGATCAGAGCAGCTCTCCTGTAGGGATAGGTTGTGAGTCATGCTTGGGTAGCTCCGTCAGTAGAGCACATGTCCGCAATAGGCAAAGGTTCTGAGCTCAAGTCTCTGTCCGACACACAGTTTTAATCTGCCATCAAGTATCACAGCTTGCTAATTTTTTTAAAAATATTTGCTAACAATGAAATTCACAAACAGTTGTAAAACTGTTTGCCCATTTATGCCAGAAACATGACTAAAAATTAGTCTGAACAACTTTCTATAATGTAAATGGTTCAAATGGCTCTGAGCACTATGGAACTCAACTGCTGTGGTCATAAGTCCCCTAGAACTTAGAGCTACTTAAGCCTAACTAACCTAAGGACAGCACACAACACTCAGCCATCACGAGGCAAAGAAAATCTCTGACCCCGCCGGGAAACGAACCCGGGAACCCGGGCGTGGGAAGCGAGAACGCTACCGCACGACCACGAGATGCGGGCAATAATGTAAATACTAATCAGCAAACATTCCTTGATCAGTTACTGAGGGACGTGTGAGAAGCAGAGGATTAAGCTCTATGCAGCACATGGGCTTCTCCTATTTCATTTGCTGGTATTATACATTTGCTTTGTAATTAGTGCTGGGAATCAATATAAAAATACAAGAGTGACACACACACACACACACACACACACACACACACACACACACACACAAAAAAAATCACATAATATCATGACACAGACACTAATGGCAGTAGCAATATGGCCTACATGATGAAGACTAATAATTGCTTGCATGTATGATTTGCTCAATCAAAGCCTACCAGTCAAATCAATCAGGGATACAATGGCAATACCAGAGTTCCATGTTCATGGGAGACTTTCATGATCAACATGACATGCTGGAAGGCACACATATGAACTCTAATGGTGAAGCATTATTCAAATTCCTGACAACCAAAAATGTAAACAGCCTCTCTCTCTCCACACCACTATTTACTGGACAACAGAACACTTGCTCTCAAACCACAGGTTCCATAGCCCTAACATCACTCACAGCTCAGGTGACACGAACATTGGAGACCTCCAATCATCTTCCCCTTACTTTTTCAACAATAACCTCTCCCTGCCCGTCTGTCCTCCAACCAACAAACAGGGCTATCAAACACTATGTAGCACCTGCCAGCAAAAAATATCAACAAATCATTGATGTTAAAGTAAATGCTTCAAATATTTACAGACAAAGCTGATCTTAATCACAAAAATAATCAGATTGTGCCCTGCACACAATAAGTGGAAACAGAAAAATACACCTGACAACACCAACATAAAAGGACCCAATCTCCACAAAACCCCTCAAAAGAACATTTTTCTAACTCAACTCGGCAACTTCTGCATAAAGACTGGCTCAACAGCTTTGACATTAAAACTGACCAACACAATGATTCCCATACTAGGAAAACCAAAGACAGATCCATCTCATTCATAGACATCATCAGAAGGACTCTTTAATAAATACTGATTGACATGCTGGCTACATTTAATTAAGGTTAGAGAGAGAGAGAGAGAGAGAGAGAGAGAGAGAGAGAGAGAATACTTCCATTCCCGCAACTGAGCTCCAGGAACAACCACTCAAGTAACAGCCTACCATCATGGCTCATGGCACAGTACACAAAGTTAATGCCATGTTGGAAATCAAGAACGATATCACATCATACATGTAAAACCATAAGCTTAATCAAAAATACTACAAACAACTGTAAATAAATTTGAGCAACTAATAATTGAAAAATGTCTAATAAATGAACTAACTAAAGGATGAGCATCATAATTAGAATTACATTGTACATTTATAAATAACTGCAAGAGACCAACTTTCAGATAAAAGATTGTTGTAAAAATGCAGTAAAATATATAAACTGCCCAATACACTTAAAACTGTCCTTGAGCTGTACCAGCCATCACGAAGGGGAGTGATATTTTTAAAAAAATCTGCAACACTGATAGACAATACACTGCTGGCCTGATGATCACCACAAGGGTTACATAATGCCAACAAATTATGTCTTACAAACAGGCCTACCAAACTGGCAGTGTCTGAATATTACAAATCAGTTACTTGTGGCTCAAAGTAAATACTTCTGGTAGCCACTTCGTTAAATAACTAGGCTCATTCTGCCACATCTGTATGCACCAAGGGGAAAGTGGCTGCTCTACTTATAACGTATTTACTCGGCTTAGGCTTTCAGTTGATGTGGAAAATGTTTCTGTATTATATGAAATCATTTAAAATTGGTTTGCTAAAAAATAATACCTTAATTTAAATTCTTTTTCATCCATTCCTCTGCAATTTGTTGTTGTACTGAGCGTTCACTCTCATATTTCACAAAATACTAACTAGTACCCTACAGTAAAGCAACGCCTGTGATGCTATTGTGACATATGATTGGTTCATAAACCGATCTTCTCTTACTTGTGCCGTCTGCAGGATGTTACTAACGACAGTTACTTTTTGTTTCGCTGTCATAAGTTTTTTCACATAGGCGTCCAAATCCAAGGGGCACTGCTGGGAATCTGAAATTTTCCTTAATTCCTCCGCGAGGCCTTCAATCTGTTGTTTCAACTCAACTTGGCTTATTCTGTTGGCAAAAGAAACAAGTGGTTCGTTTCGGATAGGCTGTTATGACACTTATAAGTTAACCATCATCTCTATTACAGTACCGAGTTGCGCGAACTCTTTCATCCAGTTGATCAATCGTTGGCTTCAATAAACACATCAATCCTTCAGCCAAAGTATCGCGGGTAGGATTTTCGCAGAAATCTTCTGTTTTGTCATCAATTGAAGTTGTCGTGCTCTCGGTGTCTAATTCCATGATGTTTATCACTGGTTTACTTTGCGCTAGTGCAATCTTTGGAGGGTGGCGCGAAAGATCACTCCTGTACGCAAGTAAAGAAAATTTTGGTGACGCTACCAGTCAAAATAAAAATTAATTCACGGAACAATACATCCTATGTACGCTTAGGCTCGAAGTTTAGCGATACTTCGGTAAATAAAGCAGTGCAAAAAGGAAGCAAGTGTCAAATTGTAATGAGCCTAATAACTTACAAGAAAAGCAAAATGTGCTGATGGCACGGCACTTCGGTTGCTAAATCCGGGGATGAATCTGATCAAATACGAAAAGCGAACATAGTTATTTAAGTTAATAGGCTTGGTGACCACAATCAATTTCCATAAATTTTTTCTGGGCTGTAAACCGCATCATATTGTAAGTTTTCCAATGTTTAAGCCACTGTTGCAAGTAGCCTTACTGTTGTGCGTAAACTAGAGGCACGTCGCAAATTTTAACACTTAATACTGCCTTCACTACTGCAGTATATTTACTTAAAATGAGTGTACTTAAGATTCATCAAATGAGTGGATGCCACAAGTGGAATGGAAGGGAGCTTGTATTCTTTATTGACTGTAATTTAAGGCTGAATTTTACAGACTCACATTGACGAATTAGAGGAGAACTGTATTTGTGACATAGTTTTGCTCCCACGGTGTTTGGCAGCGGTTAGGACCGGCCAGTACGTTATGTGCCTTCAGCAGAAGAGCATACAGCCTCACCTAGTGGGACAGCTTTGTCGAGAATAAATTAACGTCCTATTCCAGCTGTCTGCTTGACCAATGACGTTATAATACGCAAAAAGCGATCGTTTGCCATAGTTGGTAAGGAAATCATAAATTATTTTAATAACAGGCTGATTACACTCTTCAAGACAGCGACAACAAGACAGAAGATTAAATTAATGACTAAACCTAAAAACGGATAGTATTTACCTCACAAGACTTTCTGCAACTCACATGCAATATCGACAGCTGGAGGAAATGGTATTGATTTTGGGACATGGAAGAATTTGAATGTTACTGTTCCTCATTTCATTTACAGCAATTTAAGCTGTCCTGCCAAACCATATTCTTGGAAATAGCGAGTTAGTTATTAATTTAGTTTCACGTTCCATTGACCATTTGCACGCTAATTCGTAATGGTGTGGAGCGAGTAATTTCACGTACACATTACAATTAAATTTTTAAGTATTAGTACATCCTGAATGTTTCATTTTTTTGTTGATATCTTCCGATGTGAGTTAGTATTTCCTCTCCACCACCTTTTACACACCACAGTAGCAGAAATTCCTCTACAAAACAGAAGGAATTGTTAGTTTGTTTTAAAATTCTCCTTCAGTTTCTGTCAGACATTTTATATTCCCTTTAAGCAGATGTCTACAAGATGATCATTTATGTGCATCAGATATTAATCCTACAGCAATTTTTTGAGAAATGAAGACTTTCCTTCCTGACGATGAGTTATTTCAAAACATTATTCCATATGACATTGTTGAATTAAGTTGTTTTAGGAGTTCCAAAATGTGTCCTTTCCAGTTTAAATTCTCGTCCATATGAACATTTAAGTAATTTGAAGTTTATACACTGTTTATTATTTCCTCACCTTGTGTTACGATTATCATCACTGTAGAACCTCCACATATGCAGAATTGAATATGTTGTGACTTTTTAAAATTGAGGGTGAGACCGTTCACAAAATGCCAATCAACAATACTTTTAAGAACATTGTTTAACATTTCTTCTGTTTCTGTGTGTATATTTGCGTTGATTACAATATGAATTTCATCTACAAATACACAAAACATGTCAACTTACTGATTTGACTGTTCCCAAGATTTGAAACGGTTCTAATAGCAACTGTGGCTGTATTAAGATGTTTTAAGACTTCTAAAATTTGTGTTTTCCAGTTTAAATTGTCTTAAATATGAACAGTTAAGGATTTTGAAGTTTCCATCCTATTTATTATTACCTCAACATGTAGTATGATTATCATTGCTGTAGAACCCCCAGATATGCAGAACTGAATATGTTGTGTCTTTTTAAAACGGACAGTGAGACCTTTCGCAAAAAAACATTTCTTCTGTTTCTGTGTATATACTTGCGCTGATTACAATATTAGTGTAATCTACAAAAATAACTAGTTGTGCTTGTTGTATATTAGATGAAAGACTGTTTACATATACAAGGAACAAGAGTGAACCTAAGACTGAGCCTTCGGGAACCTCATATGTGATTTCTCCCCAGTCAGAATACTGCTCCTATACTACATTGATTGGATTACGAAGTACAACTTTCCCCATTCTTTTGCTTAGGTGTGACATAATCCACTTCTTGGGCATACCACCAATCCCACAAAACTTCAGTTTATGTATGACAGTATTGTGATTCACACCATCAAATACCTTAGACAGATCACAGCAAATAGCTACCAGCACTGTTTTTATTATTTAATGCTTGCAGAATTTGGTTGGTGAACTTGTAAAAGGCATTCTCAGTAAAGAAACTCTTCTGAAATTAAAACTATAATTTGCTGAGGATGTTATTGTTGCTCAGGTGAGATACTACTCTAGAATACATCACCTCCTCAAAAATTTGGGAAAATGATGTCAGCAGTGAAACTGGTTGGTAGTTATTGACATATCTCCAATCATCTATCTTATGGAGGGGTTTGACAATGGAGTCTCTCTGGAAAAATTCCTTGTTTTAGTAATGTATTAAATATTTCTGATAAGACAGGGATTATCGTATGGGAACAAATTTTTAGCATTCTATTGAAAACATCATCAAAACCAGATGAGCTTTTGTGTTTGAGAAAATGTATAATTTTCTTAATATCAAAAGGAGAAATTGGTGATATATTTATTTCACTGAGTTCTATTAGAGCTACTTTTTCAACATACTGCTGTGATATTTCTCTTGAACTGTTTGTTCCTGTAATTTCTACTATGCTGAACAAATGATTATTAAATATATTTGCCACTTGTGACTCATCATTTATAGCCTTTCCATTTGGTTCAGTAGTGATGTTATCCTGTTCTGTGGCTGGTTCTCCTGTCTCTAATTTCACTACATTCAACTATTTTCAAAATAATAATTCAATTCAGAAATAAAGAGCTAAATATTTTTGAAAAGGAAGAATAGGAATTTTATTGCTATTCATTTTAGTTGCAGCTAATAAAGCTGTTCTCTTAGGTTCCCGCCTAACAATGCACTCAGAATCCTCCACATATTCGGAAATGAACAATGAAATATTTACGACGCAGAAGATTCTGAATTTTATTGTTCCCTGCTTCAGACAGAGTAATTTAAGCTGCCCTCTTATATTCCTGCCTAACCAATCACTCAAAATTGCCAAATATTTATTTCATCCTTCATTCTTCAATCAGTCAGAAATATAAATAACATGGAATATTGCAAAACATACTTATATTACATTCATGTGAAAATATCAAAATGTGTTAACAACGCTAAGACATAAAAAATACACTCCTGGAAATGGAAAAAAGAACACATTGACACTGGTGTGTCAGACCCACCATACTTGCTCCGGACACTGCGAGAGGGCTGTACAAGCAATGATCACACGCACGGCACAGCGGACACACCAGGAACCGCGGTGTTGGCCGTCGAATGGCGCTAGCTGCGCAGCATTTGTGCACCACCGCCGTCAGTGTCAGCCAGTTTGCCGTGGCATACGGAGCTCCATCGCAGTCTTTAACACTGGTAGCATGCCGCGACAGCGTGGACGTGAACCGTATGTGCAGTTGACAGACTTTGAGTGAGGGCGTATAGTGGGCATGCGGGAGGCCGGGTGGACGTACCGCCGAATTGCTCAACACGTGGGGCGTGAGGTCTCCACAGTACATCGATGTTGTCGCCAGTGGTCGGCGGAAGGTGCACGTGCCCGTCGACCTGGGACCGGACCGCAGCGACGCACGGATGCACGCCAAGACCGTAGGATCCTACGCAGTGCCGTAGGGGACCGCACCGCCACTTCCTAGCAAATTAGGGACGCTGTTGCTCCTGGGGTATCGGCGAGGACCATTCGCAACCGTCTCCATGAAGCTGGGCTACGGTCCCGCACACCGTTAGGCCGTCTTCCGCTCACGCCCCAACATCGTGCAGCCCGCCTCCAGTGGTGTCGCGACAGGCGTGAATGGAGGGACGAATGGAGACGTGTCGTCTTCAGCGATGAGAGTCGCTTCTGCCTTGGTGCCAATGATGGTCGTATGCGTGTTTGGCGCCGTGCAGGTGAGCGCCACAATCAGGACTGCATACGACCGAGGCACACAGGGCCAACACCCGGCATCATGGTGTGGGGAGCGATCTCCTACACTGGCTGTACACCACTGGTGATCGTCGAGGGGACACTGAATAGTGCACGGTACATCCAAACCGTCATCGAACCCATCGTTCTACCATTCCTAGACCGGCAAGGGAACTTGCTGTTCCAACAGGACAATGCACGTCCGCATGTGTCCCGTGCCGCCCAACGTGCTCTAGAAGGTGTAAGTCAACTACCCTGGCCAGCAAGATCTCCGGATCTGTCCCCCATTGAGCATGTTTGGGACTGGATGAATCGTCGTCTCACGCGGTCTGCACGTCCAGCACGAATGCTGGTCCAACTGAGGCGCCAGGTGGAAATGGCATGGCAAGCCGTTCCACAGGACTACATCCAGCATCTCTACGATCGTCTCCATGGGAGAATAGCAGCCTGCATTGCTGCGAAAGGTGGATATACACTGTACTAGTGCCGACATTGTGCATGCTCTGTTGCCTGTGTCTATGTGCCTGTGGTTCTGTCAGTGTGATCATGTGATGTATCTGACCCCAGGAATGTGTCAATAAAGTTTTCCCTTCCTGGGACAATGAATTCACGGTGTTCTTATTTCAATTTCCAGGAGTGTATTAAAATTTAAGTGGGAAATAAACCTATACCATCTCACCTCCATAAGCCACCATACTATCCATTGCAATAGCACTTGGACACTATATTTTGGTCTCCTGCCTTGATTATTACAGTATGTGTTGAAGGATTATATCACTGATGCGTTATTAAGTGATATTCAATAATAATACAGTTTTCAATGTGCCATTGGTTGGAAATGGTACAATGCAAATTGAAAACGAAACATCTGAATATGACAAAATGAATATGGTGCCTCCCAAATCGATAGTCGATATTTTTTGTGATGACAAAATGACAAAACATTTGTAGAAAGTCTTTGGTGTTACCCATAAAAAAACACGCAAAGTGTTTCAATCAGCAAATAAAATGAAATTAATGGTATTTTGGGTCCAGACAAACTTAAAAAAGGTTAATAAAGATAAGATAATTCAAGTACTACCAAGACCTCACTGCAAAATAAACACACAAAGGAAAAAATGCACAAACAAATGCCTCAAAGTGTATCGAAAAAATTAGACAATTGCAATTGTATTCGTCCCTTGATGTGTATAACTCAAACTAAAACAGGGACACCACTCACACCCCCAGAAAACAATGAATTAACTTTAGAAAACACAAGCTGCTCCACAATAAACAGAACAAAAATACATATAAAAATTGAAATCGCTATACAAACGGTAATTAACAAGTCAGTAACGGCAAAGGAAAATAGTAACCAAGGACTCAGTCCCACACAATTAAATCATTACTTCTAAACACATCACAAAAAAATACACATCCACTGCAAGTGCAACCGACCACTAAAAACATGACTTGTAACAGAAGAATCGATTTCATAAATACAAGACCTAGACGATGCCACATTTGAAAAAGGAAGCAAATTATTCGAAAAAACTAAAATTATCAATAGCATTACAACTTATTTCAGTCTTGAGCATATTAGCAATGTACTTACATTCCTGGCTAAACCTACCCTGAAAAAACTTGCAAAAACAGCCAAATAATTGTAAAAAACAGCATAATATTTATAATTACTAATCATTTCAGGCACAGTAATCTAACTTCTGCTCTGAAGTCCCTACCTAAACTTACTCTCAGAAATCACACCCATTTAAGAAAGATAGAGTCAAGTATTTATGTAGTATATGTATACTGTTTCTTTATCGACAATTTTAGCTATACTATCAAATTCGATCAAGATCACCACATCACCACATATTTGGATTAAACAGAATAGTTCGCAAATATAATAGATTACATGGGAAACTAAGAAAAGCGCAGAAAACATTTAATAACGTGTCATTGTTGGGAATATGTGAACAAACATTTTCCAGCGTGCATAGTGGCGCACAAGGTATGATGTGCAGATTGCATTAGACTCTATGGAATATACATTTTCCGTGTTTGTTGTTGGGGCAACGTAATATAATTTGGTAGTCAGATGTATTAATATGTGTTGTGCGAATAAAGCATAAGTTTATTTTGTCCCTTAAGTCGTGTTACCTGTCATTTATCTGCGTTAACATGCATAAACTACAACAGGTTATAGGCCCAGCTACTGGATTAAAGAAATAATAAGCTTTAAGGTGACGTGTATTTGCGCAAAAGGTGCGCGGAAGTTCGTATAAACTTGAATGGTGTACGCTATACGAAGAAGAAAATAACTGTAAAATGAGTACAACACAGATACCGCAAATAGAGCGGCTTGTAGGGCGCGAAAATTACGCGACCAGGAAATTTGCTGTTGAGCCATATTTGCACCTGGATGACTTACGGGACGTCGTAAACGGTAAATTGGCACCTACTGAATCAAGTTTTGCTACTAAGGATCGGAAGGCGAAATCAAAACTAATCCTTTTGATTGATCCAGTGAATTATGTTCACATAGAAAAGGCTACGTCAGCAAAGGAGGTATGGGACAAACTGAAAAACGCATTTGAAGATGGTGGTTTAACCAGAAAAGTAGGATTACTTCATGAGCTGATGACCACAAGATTGAATAAGTGTAAAAGCGTCGATGAATATGTGAATAAAATAATTTCAGCCTCCAATCGTCTGAGGAATATTGGTTCTGAAATTGCGGATGAATGGATTGGAACTTTATTGTTAGCTGGACTACCTGAGAAATATTCGCCAATGATTATGGGTTTGGAAAGTTCCGTAATATCCATTACAGCGGATAGTGTTAAGGTAAAGATTCTACAGGACGTGAAGAATGAACCAGATTCTAATGCTTCAGAAAAAGAAACAGCATCGGCTTTATACTCTAAGTACAAGAAGAAGAAGCCAATAAGATGTTTCAGATCGCAATAATTTTTTATTTTTAGAACATGGTGATATATATATATATATATATATATATATATATATATATATATATATATATATATATATATATATACACTCACACACATTCCTACATCTTTTTACACTCACACACACGCACACACATTTACACCACACATCACACACACGACCAATAATTACACTATGATAAAAGGGCCATACTATTTGATACATAAACCCCCCACTCCTTTCACACACTCATTCTCTCTCTATCTCTCAATCAGAGTCCCCAACCTCTACTTTTGCTTCAAGTAAATAGTGTGAGTATGGGAGGGTTTCCACCCCATCCTCACAAATGACTCTTTTATCGTCATGAGGAGACAATCCGACTTTAGATTGCAGTACAGTGTACACTTCGTGACCTCACGATCGAATACTAGTTTGCCAAACAATGTGCGCAGGAGCACCTTGAATGCTGCGACCATACTGGCACTGCAAATAGTCTTCCACCGTGAGGACGCGAGATGCCACAGGTCTAACTCCCTTTACCCACTTATGGGTGCACCCGTCTATTGTACGATATGCATACATTTTGGACCTCAATCCTACAAACTCTACTATCCAGAAACCATTCGCTTCATCTTTCAAGAGACTGATAACCTTTTTGTTCTTAGGAATGATACTGTGAGGATTATCGGCCTCAGAAGAAGACATGTCGGATTCTTTACTGTGGCACCCAATTACTTCATATGGATCGCACTTCTTGATCCACTAGATAAAGCTGTTTGTGTTCATATAAAGCAACTTTGGTTCTACGGAATGAGGTCTCACGAACTCATAGTGGAAGGGCTACATCTAGAATCTGGATATATCCAGTATGCACATCCCCAAATAAATAGGCTTCATAAACTCTACTGCAGTCTTCGACATCTCCACAGCAACAAAGTTTTCATTGAAGATGGTGGCAAGCTTAAAATTTGGATTGGTGATACACTTTCTCACGCCATAACGCCCTTCCCATTCGGTTCTAATCAAAATATCGCTTTCATATCTTACATTCTGCGTAGTTTTCCCGAAAATAGAATTGTTCATTAATTTATAAAAATCTTTTTCAAAATCATTACTCGCAACCGCCCTCTTTTCGGTATTTAGTTCGATATACTCTTTCAACCAGGGCGATTGCTTGAAGGAGATAGCCCAGGTGATTGTAACAAGTTTCATCCCTAAGCTGAGGCACTGCTGGAGATTACAATAATGAATAATATACCTCTGTTTATCTCCAACAGTAGCCAACAGTTTAGGGATAGTGCTTCCTCGTGGAATTTGTCACTCTGGACATAATGGGAAGTCGCTTGTCTCTTCATGCAAATTATTAGGATATGTGATGTCTGCCTCAAGCACATATCTACATCAGAATCGGCTGCAGATCCATTATTTTTCTACTTAATCCCTTCACTTCGTCTTTGGGCACCCACTGGAACCCACAAACTGGCAGTGGCTGCATCATGGCGTGCTCATATAAGTTATTCACATTTAATTACATAATGTAACTCGAATCAAGGGATGCGTTAAACCCAAAACCCATCCTTGGGTTATTTGCCTTTGCATGCCTGTGAACGCATTGACAAAGTCCCCCACAGATCCCGCGCTCAAAAAATAGAAGCATTGCAGCATGAGTCAAAAGTTCGATGGTGCACCCCGTTTTTTCGAGCATAGCATCCCAGGACAACCCAGGTGCCGTGTAATAAAAGGTGGAGTCCAGAGAGTACGTGGCCATACATACAGTCCGGGACATTTCGAAAACATCTGCAAGCAAATGCATGTCTGTATCCATGTATAGCCTTGCATATTCTCCCAAAATGGGAATGTTGAATTCCCGCCAGACATTCCCAGCATGCTCATTATCTGGTGTAGTTACGGCATCGCCTGTGAGAGTACTGATAAATGCAGATATGTCGGAAAACCTGGTTTCATCGAGTTTTGCCATACTATCAACATACTCGTATGAGAAAACTCCTTTCCTAATCGCAAGTTGGAACTTTTCCTCATCAGGATATGCAGATCGAGTGACATGCATATGGCTCTGAGGTTGAGTTTCAACGAGTTTCTGGAGTGAAGTCTGCCTAAATCGTAAAGAGTCAAGGAAGCAGAGCATAATTTTTGGCATCATTCGTTTTCAGAAAGAAATGTACCTCTCAACACCTTCAGGCAGGACACCGACCAGATCATTCTTCATACTGAAGTTAGCCAAGTGCTCAACGAGAAAATGAGCGTCATACCCACTCAAATTATGAAAAGAGACAGGTATGTGCCGTGGTAACTTATACTTCAAATTGCATGGGTTATGAGCTGCACTGCGGAACTTTCCTGTAAGATGGCAATGATCTCTACAGGGAGTTTCCGTTTTTCTATATAACAGCAGCCCACAAATATGTCATTAACCAGCTTTTCATACAATTCATCATCTTCCTTTGATTTTTTCATGGGAATGTTGGTGCCGTAGAGCTTATCAACTTTCCATGAAAGTTTTTCAAGCTCAGTGGGAAGCCAAACTGCAGGATCGTCCCCGACATAAGACTTGTAGCAGTTAAATTTAGAATCATATCCACATACAGCTTGGAGTGCTGCCATATAAGGTACATGTTTCTGGGTGAAGGTTGTATGTGAGGCTAAGGGGTTCCCTTCACAACGAGTAATAGGAGCCAGCAGGCATTCAAAGTTGGCATACACTACAAACAGGCATTGGTGCTGTTGGTGAACATTTTGAAATTTAATGAAGTTATTTTACTCTGTGGGCATAATAACACATACAGGGTCCTTGGAAGCACAATCTAATAAGTGTATCGCTAATAACTCTTCTAATGAAAAATAATTCAGAAAACTTAAACAAATTTGTTTTCTCACCATTTGTTACTTAACTGGAAACAAAGGAGGTGGGACATGTCTTCGATCCATACATAGTGATAATTATCACCTTCAGAGAAGAGCAGCATGTTTACATGCAGCTCCTGCTCACCTGCAGATTTTGAGAAATGGAGGGGCCCAACGAGGGTGTGCTTGTCTTGCTCATCTGACTTGTCGTTATTCTTCTCTAGGCCACAAACATGAACCAATATTCCGGTATTCTGCGCCTCAAATTTGGGTATGTCCTGGATCATGATGGGGAACTCTATACTATCAAAGTTGTAATATGTCTTAATATCATGGACTTTGTAACTTTTTGGACACTGCGGATAATCTATGTATTTGTACATTCTCTCGCAAGCCAGGATTGAACATGCAAAACAAGCTTGATCCTTTTTATTTTCGACGTTAATGCACGCCTTCTTGTTAGCTATATCTTTAAGGAGCTTGATATAGCTAGACCCTCCATTTACTGGATCGTAGACATGTATATGGATGTCAAGGTATGGTATATTCCTGAGAACTTTATCAGATCCGTGAACTTCCAACCGGACAATATAGTGCTCAAGGTCGATTCATGATACCACTCAACAATGGAAGTGCTCCCAGAAATAACGCCATTATCACCTTATATATAAAGCAGTGTTGTAGCCTCTGCGTCACCAAAATGTTTAGGTGGGTGATTCAACTCGCAGCATAGAACTGCGCTGCATTTAATGGCGTTAAATCTCGGCTCATCTAGGATTTTGAGGAGCTAGGTCTCCAAAAAATGGAGGCACGCTTCTAAAAACCCGACAGGGTCGTGATACCTCCCTCCCAGATTCTCAATCCTTGTGAATGATATACGCCCCTCAAAAGTCCTAGCAACTGCTGAGTGTTCTAGAGGGGTCATTATACCATTTCGGATGTCCTTGACTATCAATAGGATGGGGGAGAGCACTACTGCTAGCCATAGAGTAATCAATATTACTATTACTACTACTGCTACAACTAGGAGGCCATCCCATCGATGACAGGGCTGGTGAGGATGCGTCTGCTGCAGGGAGAGGTATGTGCCATGATACAGACGCCTTTCATTGATGGAGAGAACTTGATGGCGGAGGAGGAGGCAGCGTGGAATTAGAGCGCTGCAAGCAGTCTGGTTGCTGCAGCCCTAACCTGCTAGCTTGAGGGAGGGCGGCCTGTGGAGGCCAGAGCATTGATGTAGTGGCCAGGGTAGCAGCAGCTGCAGCAGTGGTGGCGGGGTGGGTGGGTTACGGTGGCTGCTTTCCAGTGAGAGCAGCCAGGGACAGGGTCGCCCCCAGGTGCACCAGGTGTGGTTGCCGTGGCGCGCTCTTCCCGAGCGGCGACTAGCGGTGCCCTTATAGGAGATGCATGCCTTTCCGGATGTCACTTTAATGATAATGACGATGGTTTAGCTGCCGCTGGTATGCGCACGATGCTGTGT
Source organism: Schistocerca americana (assembly GCF_021461395.2). Taxonomy (NCBI): domain Eukaryota; kingdom Metazoa; phylum Arthropoda; class Insecta; order Orthoptera; family Acrididae; genus Schistocerca; species Schistocerca americana. Next base: position 290,239,543 of record NC_060124.1, read on the forward strand.
TGAGGTTAACCACTGAAGAAGAACAAGTAGAGATAAAATAAATAATAATAGTTTAGTACATTGTTTACCGCTGCTGGTGAAGTGAAAGAATGAATTATAATGATCACATGGTTATAAGCATAATGAGTAATTACTTTTTTCGCTCTGGCTCTAGGGCATAAGAAATTCATTAGGTGACTCCACCGCAGTGTCAAAGAAATCATCATGATTGTCGTACAGGAGCAAGAGATACGATTGATCTTTTCGGTCCTCGCCTAGAATAAAGAAGATATATAAATGAATTCGTTAGAGAAAAAAAACTTCCTATACTACTACTAGCACTACTATTAGAGGTAGGTAATCTTTTTAAAAACTTTGAAGAATTCTGCTTGGCCATCTCATTATTATTTGCTAGGGGCTGCTCCTGCATCCACCGATGAACAGCCTCCAGCCGCCTATCCAGTAAATCTAGATCGTCTAGAGCTGTCCCTGTAACAGGAGGAGAGATAATTTTATTTATTTTGAATGCCTAGTTACACTGAAAGATGACACACATGGATGTATTTCTCTATACTTATGTGAGTGCTGTTCTCGGTTATCTACAGCTGGGGGCTGAAAACAATTATCTGCTGCAACATTGCTAAGTCGAACATCCCCCAGCTCTGCCTCCAACTGAATCTGAATTTGTTTCAGGTGATCTAGAAACAAAAAACATAAGAAGTATGAAAAAAGAAAAAATTTTGAATGGCTAATATAGAAGAAAAATGCAAATTAGAATGAAAATTATACTCACAAGGCAATTCCGACTGTGCATTAGACGCAGGAGGCTGGACTTCCAGAACCTGTTGCAGTCCAGCCCACTCCTCACACTCCAGGACAAAATCGGCGAGTTGTACCATAACAAGGAGACAGAATTAATAAGGAGAATTTAACATAAACACGAAAATTCACACTCAAAATAGAAATTATTTACTGTCTTGGCAATCCCATATCCTGGACTCTAAGTCTCTTCCCACTAGACTCTGAGGTTGGAGTTAACTCTCTTCATCTTTGCAGGGATAAAAGAAATAGCAAACACCCACACAAACAAACGAACGATGCGACGAACAACGGACAATTGAGAAAGACTGTTGGAGAGCGATTCCTTACGTACATGCGATGACGTAGTATCACGTGATCTCAGTGTGAACCAATGGGTGTTGAACATTTTGGGAGGTGGGGGGTAGGCTCACTAGCGGTCATAGTGACTGAAAGCTGAAGTAGCCAGATGCTTCCAGTACCTCAAGGAGAACTGAGTATATGACAATTTTTTGATTTACAGTGAAAGAATTCATACTATGAATGAAGATGCTATTTGGAATACACACTGGATGATGCTGAATTCAACCTTTGAATCTGGAGTCATTATGTGTATATTACAAACTCATCTGAGGAGAATGCAATTAGATATATTCTTGAGCAAGGATTTGTTGCGTCTCGCTCAAAGTCTGTGAGCTTAGTGATTTTTTCGAACATGAGTGCTATACACGTGTAATTTTAGGTTGCTGGTATTAGGACTAGTGTTTGTTAGATTTAGTTTAGCTTCGTAAATGCTGAAGCAAATCATTTAGAAAATCTTGAGATGATAATTTTTCTATAGAGACATCAAGAAAGCGAATGTTAAGTATTTGTGGGAGACTATAGAATTTGCAAGAGTTCGACATATTTGTGGGAGACTATAGAATTTGCAAGAGTTCGACTTGGTTGTTATTTTTTTACATAGTGATGTGTCAGCTGCACGTGACACGTGTTCCATTATAATTGCTAGCTAATTTCTAGAACAAAATATGTGACATCAGTATGCACTTGTGGGCTAGGCACTGTGACGTCAGTATGCACTCGCATGTGGGCTATACATGTCAGACATGTCCCATTAAAATAGCTGGAGAGAGAAAGCGGTCTAACAGATGAAATAGATGACAGCACTTTCTGGCAGTGGTACTGTGTACTAGGTCCGGACCTCGTGGTGAAAACACTGTATCCCACCATCTTGGGTGACGATACTCACATCATCAGCTGATGTCACTGTGGCCATTTTGGATTACGTCACAGAATGGACGACAGTGTGCTCTGGTGGTGATATTGTGTACTAGACCCGGACCTCATGGCGAACTCACTGTTTGCCACCATCTTGGATAATGGTACTTGTGTCATCAGCTGACGTCATGGCCTCCGTCTTGGATTACGTAATAGAATGGACGACAGCGCCCTCTGGTGGCATTACTGTGTACTAGGCCCAGACCTCATGGTGAACACACTGTTTTCTGCCATCTGGGTAACGGTACTCGCATCATCAGCTGACGTCACAGCGGCCATCTGGGATTACGTCATGGAACAGATGACAGCAGCCTCTGGTGGTGGTACTGCATAGTAGGTCAGTTGGAGTCCGGACCTCATGGAGAACACACTGGATGGCTGTACTGAATCAAATTGTTTAAATAAATAGAGCATGCAAAATATTAAATACTTATGTCCAGCACAGTGAAACTTTGTTATTAAGATGAAACTTCTTTATTAAATATTTTACTTAAACTGCTGAGCAAAATTGAATGCAAGTGAACCTACTTTCTCTTTACTTTTTCTTATCATGTCAACACTGACCCACAATATTCTAGCACAATGCAATCTGACTGCTCAAAAAAAATTACAACCTGACTTCAAATAATTAATTCAAAAGGCCCTGACTAAAAACAAATCTTAACAATAACCTATACATTTCATTAAGCACTTACCTCACAAAAATCTTCATTACGCGAACTACTGCAATACAGCGAGCTTCAGTACTGTTAGCTAAATAAAAGATTCTAACTACTAAAGCCACTAAGCACTAATAGGTACATGGTTAGGAAAGGAAAGATTTTTTGCAAACCAAATGATGTATTTTTTACCTTAATAATGTGACAGATATATAAACATGAATAATTTTCAATTTCCAAGTTGAACATGTACAGATCATTAGCCTACACCCACACTTCAGACTCTACCCAGCATCAATACTAACTTCTCACATCTAACATCCATTACTGCTGGCCGTTCACCTCCAACTGCCCAACAGTACTAGCATCACTGCTGGCGACTAACTTACAACTGCCCAACACTACTGGCAATTAACTTCCAACAACAAGTCCAACCAGCCACAGAGTCTCTTACAAAGAAAGCACATTCAGAGAGCCAATGCAAAGCGCTACACAGCGCTGCCAACACAGAAGCAGCCCTCTTACAACAGGTCGAGTCCTCTCTCCACCAATCCATAGGAAGAGTTGGTGGTTGGGTGACTTATGTTAGTGGAGGTACCGCAAGTGATCTATTTTCCCGCCATTTTCTTAGGTTAGTAGAGGTGTGTTGCATTATCCTGATGGAATTTGAAATTCCTGCCATTTTCTGGGAGGAGGGGGTTACGTTAGTGGAGGTAGCCCAATTGATCTATCCTCCCACCAAAATTCAAACTTCCCACCAAAATCAGCCATCTAGAATGATGTCATGGCTCCCATCTTGGATGACATCATGCGCTGTTGCCAAGTATACGTCACCACTTGGATACATCTGGCAACAATGCAGAGTCGCTCAGAATCCCCTTGCATGTCAGCAGGGGACTGTTCAAGCTGATGGAGACTCTGTAATGGTGTGAGGTGTATGCAGTTGGAGTGATATGAGACCCTTGTTATGTCTAGATACGACTCAGGTGACACATATGTAAACATCCTGTCTGATCACCTGTTTCCATTCATGTCCATCGTGCATTCCGACGGACTTGGCAATTCCAGCAGGATAATGCGACACTGTACATGTCCAGAATTGCCGCAGAGTGGCTCAAGGAACACTATTCTGAGTTTAAACACTTCCGCTGGCTACGAAACTTCACAGACATGAACATTATTGAGCATATCTGGGGTGCCTTGCAATGTGCTGTACAGAAGAGATCCCACCCCCTCATACTTGTAAGGATTTATGGACAGGATTCATGGTGTTAGTTCCTTCCAGCATTACTTCAGACATGAGCCGAGTACAAGCCACATAGTGTTGTGGCACTTCTGCGTGCCTGCGGGGGCCCTACGCGATATTGGGCAGGTGTATAAGTAGCTTTGGCTCTTCAGTGTATAATACATTCCATTTGTAGATGGCTGCCTCACATTTTTCTACATGTTTAGGACAATTTCACTGTTTCGATGTTCTCTATCTTGTCCACAATTGGAGTTCAGAGTTTGCCATACAGTTGAGTCAGCATCATATCCTCTAAAAGTATGTGTGTCAATCAGTTGTGGTACTATTCTGGGGTTAGCATTTGCGCAGTCAATGTGGGATCTAGCCCCTCTTGCACTGTCGTACATAATGTATTTATTAATTTATTTCTTGAAAAAGAAGGTGCTGAATATATTCAAGTAATTAAATGTGGGGATGTCTCTAAGCTTTTGGTCATTTTTGTTGATGCATTTTTCTTTGTATGTCCCACTACCTGTTGCTAGTGGTATAGTTTCATAGAGGATATTACATCATTTCTACACTTGTCTGTAGCATGAACACTTATCACCGACAGAGATCTCCTATCAGTGTTAAAATAAGCTATTATTATCCTCTCATTGATATGTGTGTGATAGTCTGTTCCATTTTTCTATTTCCGATCAGTTATTAAAGCTACCCCTGCAGTTGCTCGTTTTTCTTTCTCATCCCTGCTATTTATCATGGTGAAAGGGCTGCTATTCGTGGTACCTCTCTATTTCTTTTTTGTTTTATAAAGACACTGATGTTGGCTTATTGCAATACCTTTACTTAATTGTGGCATGAGGGTGTAGCTGGTTGTAGAAGCCTAACAGATCACATGAGATTTGCATGTCGGTATGTACAATGTCAGGCAGATGAGGCCAGAATCCTAATAGCTCACCTATCGGTTTTCAAAGTTGATCTCCCTCTCGCAGGTGAACACTCTCAGTTGTGGTTCTGTTTACGATTTGGCACAGTGAAATTATTACGGAAAATGTACAGGACTATTTTCTAGTAGTAAGTTCATAGCTTCCTCTAAGGGATACCATAAATTTATTCCACAGGTGCAATTCTTGTCGTTACACTTGTCACAAGAAAATCGTCGTTACTTCCTAATGCTGATACACTCAAATAATAAAAAAAGTTATACTTTCACATACACAATTACTTTATTTGACCTACTAATCGAAGCAGAAGTCATGAGCTTAAACTTGTAATCATAATGCAGATTATATTTAATAACACATTATTATATTCTGAGCAGTGAATACACTATGCAATGGTTCCCCCAGCTTCCTAGTGTTGAGATCGGGCTTTGTTAGTCTGTTCGTTCAGCTAGGGTTTCACTGCCATATCCACTAAGATTTTGTATGCTTTCATGTTAAAGCCTCATTGCCATGCAAAAAGAATCAGCTTCTTAGACTGATTTGGTTCTTTGATCCTAATTTTTCGATACATCTAAACCGACCACTCATTTCCTTAGCGTGGGGTGTTCATCACTTATATTGTGACCCTCAGCAGCCATCTCCGAAAATAAAAACACCAGCTGGGCGAGAGCATCAGCCGTCCATTCAGGTTGGTAAGAAATACAGAAAAGATGCAATCACTACCCCACAGTGCACAATTGGCCGTTCGGTCGAATGACTATCACTTTTCTTTATTGCGCTGGCATAAGCCGGTGCCAGCGCGTCGTTCGGCAAAGATGTAGCAAGCAGATCGAGAGCAGGCGCTGGAACAAGCGTGCCTATCAGGAGAGAGGCCAAAGACACTCACAAGCAACGCTCCGCCAATGCCCTCTCGACTGTAAGTATTTAAATCGCTGCCATTGATCGAAGGGCTCTCTCACTCAGTGTCCCAGTCATTGGCTCAGTCTCGTCACTCACTCAGTCTCTCAGTCACTAGCTCAGTCTCCGTCTCAGGCACTAGCGCAGTCACTCAGTCACTACCTCAGTCAATGACGCACCAGCTCGCACTCCAGTTTGGTGCCTGTCATTCATCGCATAGCAGGACTTGTACTTCACTAGCAGTGAGGCTAACTTGGACTATTACAGAAGAGCTTGTACCACAACGCATGGACACTCTTAAAGATAAGTTATCTTCCTGTTCATGCAAATAAAGAATCCTGTTAATCCACGTGTGCAATTCTGTTGTGGAAAGAGGATACTGCCCCCAAAACAACATCCTCTACCTTGCTCCCTTGGTGCGGGACACTACAGTGGCGCCGAAGTTAATTCAGAAAGCGATCGAAGTTAATCAACTTGGCCGACGGTTTTGCGTGCTTCTCTTGTGTTTTGCTAGCAAGGGTGGTAATGTTCAAGTATTTGATAATTCGTTGTTGTGTTCTTGCATGTATTTCAGGAGGGGAGCAACAGACCTAATCAAATTTCTCTTTTCAGAAGCTTTGCTTGCTTTTTGATATAAGGTATTTGTGTAAGCCATGGCTACACTGCCCCCTCCACCCCAGCGCCTCAGCTGCAGATGGTCCATGTGAGGGATCTAACACACGTTTTTCAATTTCAGAGCAAACAAATTGCTGTCCTACTGCCGACGGTATAACTACTGGCTGCACAAGTTGTGTCGGCCGCGCAACAGACTAACCAACCAGCCCAAGTGCCGCCGACCAGCACACCACCGTTCCGGCACAGAAGAAGAATGGCTCGAATACCTGACTCATTTCCAAGCACATTGTCAAGTTCGTCGTGTTCAAGGTACTGTTAACCTACAATACTCTCTTCCGATTGCGGGGTCCCCAGCGTTCAGGATAATACAAAAACTATTCGCAACCGCGTCTCCCGACGAACTCGACTACTATCAAGTAATTGGAGCATTAACTCAGTACTATGACCAGCTCGTACAAGTAGCTGCAGCTAGATATCAGTTCTTTCGTTTGCAGAAGAAGCTGGAACAGATGTACCATCAGTGGTACACAGAACTAATGGGCATGACTAGGAAGGGTAAATTTATGTATAGTTGTGGCAACTATTACATTGATTTCATGATATGGGATGCAATAACATTCAGTGTCCCAGACAGCAGAATATGAGAATAGATACTAAAGTACTTTGATCCATCACTTCCCCATGTATTGTAAATCTTAGAATAATGTGATCCGAATGCCATAGCGGCCGATAAGTTTGACCAGGAACCGATTTGTCCTGCCGAGTCGCATCTTGCACGCGACCGCCCCAAGCAGCCACAACAACAAGCGAGTATACAGTCGCGCGGACAGCCATGTAGACACGTAAATAGACCTATGAATTTAGTGAATTCTTGACCTACATGTTTTGCTCGCCATATGAGACATTATTGACCATCGCGTAACACAACGCATTACACGTGTTGAAAAAAAGGCCATATCCTAACAGTTTGTTTGCCACGTCACAAATACGCCAATTTTGCCTGCTCCCAGAAAAAAAACCAAAAAAACCAGGCTCGTGCACATGCAGTCAACGCAGTCAAAACTTACAACAGGTTCTGACAAAAGTAAGCTTTAGGTTGTGCCTCCTTCTCGTCCTAGTGCTATGCAACGATGCTCTAACCAACTATTTGTCTCGTTACGAATTGCTGCCCGTCGTGTGAACTTCCAGTTAGACACAGGTGCCTCAGTAACCTTACTTAATCTTGCCACGTACGAACAGTTAGGCTCACCATGCCTTTCTAAATCTAGCAAGCACCTCACTTCACTGCTCATAGCGGAAAGGTAATTTCAGTGCTTGGAAAGTTTAGTATGCCTGTCACTTACAAATCTCACTCTAGGACAGTGAACATTACTGTGATGAAATCACGAGACAGTGAGAACATATTCGGTTTAGATCCCTTTGATTCGTTTGGCCTTAGCATCTTTTGACCAAAAGGCAATGTAGCTATAGTCTGTCGATAAACTGAAGAGCGAGCGAGCGAGTCCCCTTCTACCTACCCAGCTACGTCACAAGGCGCTACTACAGGCTGTTTCACAACGTAGTCCCGGCCCTGCCGCGGCGCGCGCTTTAAATCTGTTTCGACGCCGTGTACGTATCCCGGCCGCGTTTATTTTTAGACAAGTGCGTTAAGACCATAAGGAGAACAAAAGACGGTAGCCTCTTCCGAAACACAGCATTATAGAGTACATAATATTAACAAAAGAACGGAAGTCAGAATTCTACTACAAACATAGAGCCGAATGCCCGTTCATGTGAATATGTGTTCCTCCACTACTATTTGTAAGGCAAACCACATATACTGCAATCAGTTTGTGGAATTCAAGGCTTGTTCTTACTCTGTGTTTCTACTAAAAGGTAGAAGTTTTCTTTGAAGGGCTGCATTGAAACCTAATTCTTGCGATACGAAGATTGTCTAAAAAGTAACCAGAAATTTCTAATTTCGTGTTTTGTATCAGTCCGATTTGCACTACTTTTTTGCCACTGTCTTCGTAAACATGCCTGAAAAGTATTTCAACAACGTTATGCATACTGGGTATTTACTCTGTTGTCAGCTGTCAAAAAGGTTACATGTGTTTCAGTAGCACCAACAATTACACTAGTCAACAGCCATTTTGCATCTGGGATGTGATGCATCAACTAGTATGTATTTTGGTGTGTAGAATCCGAATATACCTTTCAAAATGTTCTAGCACGTACCAATTTTGAGTTTTTAAAAGTTTTTATTTATCGTATTCAGTATTTTCCTTTTTTGCTGTTCTTCTGTTTTGATGTTAAATTGTTTGTTTTTGATTTGCAGAGGAGAGCTAGAAAATCTACAAATCGTCAGTAAATGGTTGGTGTGGTACTCCAGTGGTGTGAAAGAGATAGTCAGTGAGATTTCCTGTGAAAGATAGCGCAAAAGTTTTGTGTTTAAAATTTACACTAAGAAAAATTGCAGCTAGTAAATCTCGTTGCTGTCTAAACCATCCGGACAACTTTTGTTATGTGTGTGGGAAATTCACTCCAAAAGCCCAAAGAAAACCAATCACTGGTTTGGTTAACAAGGCATATAAATTGTATTTTGATTGTCCTGTTGGTGATCAAGATAAGAATTTTGCACTTCATAATGCCTGCATAACCTGTACTACAACCTTAACCGAGTGGCTGAAAGGAAAACGCCGAGCCATCTCATTCGCTGTTCCGATCATGTGGTGTGAGCCTAAAGACCATTATTCAGACTGTTACTTCTGTCCTACAAATTTTTCGGGACATTCAAGCAAAACTAGGCATAAAATAAAGTATCCAAATGTATCTTCAATGCATTTGCCTGAGCCTCATGATGAGGGGTTCCCTGTTCCTGTCTGTAACTTGAAAGCCACGCTACCAGACACCATGTCAAGTGAATCAGAAAGTATTGAATATATAGAAGAGTACTGCCCCCAGTATCTTGACACTTCACCTCACCTCTTTAATCAAAAGGAACTGAACAATTTGGTTCGCGATTTAAAACTTTCAAAGCAGGAAGCTGAACTCTTGGGGTCTGTTGAGACTGCAACAACGGAACCTTCTAGCTCCAGGGACAAAAATCTCCTGTTTCAGATCAAGAGGTGCTTCCTTCGCTCAATATTTCGATATGCAGAATTCAGTGTGTGTATCTATATGTCAATGGTCTGATAATGCAGCTAGGTGTACAACATAATCCACAGGAGTAGCGGCTATTTATTGACTCCAGTAAAACCAGCTTGAAAGCAGTACTACTGCGTAATGGCAATGCATTTCCATCGGTACCTTTGGCTTACGCAGTAGACATGGAAGAAACTTACGAAACCCTGACTTTGCTGCTAGAGGCAATCAAATATAAGGATCATGAATGGCAGCTTTGCTGTGATTTAAAAGCTGTTGCACCCCTTACAGGTTTACAGGCTTGATTCACAAAATACTGCTGCTTTTTGTGCCTTTGGAAAATCCGTGGTACCAAGAACCAGTATACTGTCAAAGAATGGCCTATAAGGAAGTCATAAGTTCCTGAAAACATAAATGCGAACAATACCCCATTGGTTGAGCCCACTAAAATCATTTTGCCTCCCCTTCATATCAAGTTGGGCCTTATCAAGAACTTTCTAAAAGCTCTGGATAAAGAAGGTGAGACTTTCAATCACTTAAAAGAAAAGTTTCCCAAATTAATTGGGCAAAGCTGAAAGAAGGAATATTTGCTGCACCACAAATAATAAAATTGCTGAAAGATCCAACCTTTGATACCAAACCCACCGATTTTCAATAAGCTGCTTGGTCTTCTTTTAAAGCAATTGTGAAGGGCTTTTTGGGTAACAGAAAAGACAAAAACTTTGTTACCATTGTGAATGATCTGTTGGACAACCAAAAGAACATGGAGTGTAGAATGCCGCTTTAAATTCACTTTTTACATTCTCACCTTGATTTCTTCCTGGAAAATTTGGGAGCTGTAAGCGATGAGCATGGTGAACGCTTTCACCAAGACGTTCTTATCATGGAACACTGGTACCAAGGCCATTGGAACCCTTCGACGATGGGCGACTACTGGCTCGGTCGCGTTTTTTAAAAACTAAAGACGATTAAAGGTGAAAATATCTTCTGAACTAATTTGGACCTTTTATTGGAATCATGCTTATATACACATACATATTAGTATTGATTTCAAACGTTCTGAATGTGTATTTTTGTTTGACTTAATTGTGTCAATTTTCGCTATTACCATTTTTTATTCTGCTGTGTATCTACGAAATGTGACATCATAGAGAAAAACTGATTTTACCAGTGTATTCAGCACCCCAAAATTAAGTAAATCCACACATTTACAAACCACACACAAAAAAAGTTTAAATTTGCTAACTAGTGTTATTTGCTTTTTATAAAGATACACTCCTGGAAATGGAAAAAAGAACACATTGACACCGGTGTGTCAGACCCACCATACTTGCTCCGGACACTGCGAGAGGGCTGTACAAGCAATGATCACACGCACGGCACAGCGGACACACCAGGAACCGCGGTGTTGGCCGTCGAATGCCGCTAGCTGCGCAGCATTTGTGCACCGCCGCCGTCAGTGTCAGCCAGTTTGCCGTGGCATACGGAGCTCCATCGCAGTCTTTAACACTGGTAGCATGCCGCGACAGCGTGGACGTGAACCGTATGTGCAGTTGACGGACTTTGAGCGAGGGCGTATAGTGGGCATGCGGGAGGCCGGGTGGACGTACCGCCGAATTGCTCAACACGTGGGGCGTGAGGTCTCCACAGTACATCGATGTTGTCGCCAGTGGTCGGCGGAAGGTACACGTGCCCGTCGACCTGGGACCGGACCGCAGCGACGCACGGATGCACGCCAAGACCGTAGGATCCTACGCAGTGCCGTAGGGGACCGCACCGCCACTTCCCAGCAAATTAGGGACACTGTTGCTCCTGGGGTATCGGCGAGGACCATTCGCAACCGTCTCCATGAAGCTGGGCTACGGTCCCGCACACCGTTAGGCCGTCTTCCGCTCACGCCCCAACATCGTGCAGCCCACCTCCAGTGGTGTCGCGACAGGCGTGAATGGAGGGACGAATGGAGACGTGTCGTCTTCAGCGATGAGAGTCACTTCTGCCTTGGTGCCAATGATGGTTGTATGCGTGTTTGGCGCCGTGCAGGTGAGCGCCACAATCAGGACTGCATACGACCGAGGCACACAGGGCCAACACCCGGCATCATGGTGTGGGGAGCGATCTTCTACACTGGCCGTACACCACTGGTGATCGTCGAAGGGACACTGAATAGTGCACGGTACATCCAAACCATCATCGAACCCATCGTTCTACCATTCCTAGACCGGCAAGGGAACTTGCTGTTCCAACAGGACAATGCACGTCTGCATGTATCCCGTGCCACCCAACGTGCTTTAGAAGGTGTAAGTCAACTACCCTGGCCAGCAAGATCTCCGGATCTGTCCCCCATTGAGCATGTTTGGGACTGGATGAAGCGTCGTCTCACGTGGTCTGCACGTCCAGCACGAACGCTGGTCCAACTGAGGCTCCAGGTGGAAATGGCATGGCAAGCCGTTCCACAGGACTACATCCAGCATCTCTACGATCGTCTCCATGGGAGAATAGCAGCCTGCATTGCTGCGAAAGGTGGATATACACTGTACTAGTGCCGACATTGTGCATGCTCTGTTGCCTGTGTCTATGTGCCTGTGGTTCTGTCAGTGTGATCATGTGATGTATCTGACCCCAGGAATGTGTCAATAAAGTTTCCCCTTCCTGGGACAATGAATTCACGGTGTTCTTATTTCAATTTCCAGGAGTGTAGATTAGAGAATCTGTATTTAATTTTGTTATAAGAATTGAATATAGTGTATCAAATTTTTAGAAACGATAAATATTACCTTTAGTGAGTCTATTATGAGTAAACCAAGAGCATAAAGTGGTGTAAACATTTCAAAGCAGACCTTAAAGGATAACGGTTTTACAAGCATGAATGAGATTAAAAATGCACAGTTAAGAGACCTATAAACTATCTTGAGGAAACAGTTCCTAAAGTGTTTTCAGAATTGGAAAAAGCACTGGCATATGTGTATAGTATGTAATTGGGAATATTTTAAAGAGGAAAACATTGCTGTAGATTAACAAATAAAGTCCTTACCAAAAAATTAAAAATTTATTTGTGAACACACCTCATACATCAAGCTTTTTATATAGAAGTCCAGAATCGATGTACATGTTTCGAAGGAAATTTCAGCAATGTTTAGAACAGCTATGGGGCATATGTTTTGTGCGAAATGTCTTAGAATTGGGTGAATAGTAATCGAGATAGAGATTTAGTGATAGAATACATTCAAATGTTACTGTTCCATAAGCATCAAAGGTTTTATGTTATTGAATCACATTCTAGTAGCGATAAGTTAACTATATTTACCATGAAGTTCTTAAATTAATATTCATTTTGTACAACTTGTGATAAAGGTTTTTTTTGCTTTGGACCACATTTGACTGCATTTATCTTGGAAAACTGTTTAACACTTTTACTACCATGTAGTACATTTCTTCCAAAAAAAACTTTATCGTGTATGAGCAGAGACGGGGTTGAAAGGACACACAAATTATTTTTTAAGAAATTATGCATTACCTGTTTACATACATCGTATTTTAGGAGTCATCATCAACAGTATTATCGTCGTCGTCGTCATTTTCTAAATTAATAACTATGGCGTCTAGTCTGTATTCGATACTCCCATCCTTAACCCAGTATTGTCTTTCAAGTTTCTCCACATGGAGGCAGTATGCTCTCTAGTCATCTTGAGTAATCGTTTCAAAACCTGTAACAATTGGGACAAGTGTTTGTAAATGCTTTTTTCCGGTTACTGCAAAATTTAGTTTGGAATAAAAGATGGTAGCTCAGAAAATGGCTACATACCTTCTTTCACCAACTGCAGTAACTTCGTCGTGCAAATATCTCCAAGAATATTTCTTCCTCTGACGAAATATTTGAGTTTTGCCCACGCTACTTCAATTGGATTTCAGTCACAGTTGTATGGTGGAAGTCGCAGCACAGTGTGTCCATGAGCTTCAAATATTTTATTAATTTCAAATACTTTGTCTTCCAGCTTATGTTGTTTAATTAAATCAAATAATTTTGTTTTTCTCATTGACAAATTAGCTTTCGCCTTAATTTTTAATAACCATTCAATCATTTCCCTTTTACATGAGGACCTAGTTGGAGCTTTGTTATGCTCCTTGTTGTGATATGAAGCGTTGTCCATAACAATAACACAGGTTCATTTGCGCATGGTAGTTTCCTGTGTGTTGGGTAAGAACCCATCTTTTGATCCAGTATTGACCACTATAATCCTATTGCTTTCGCTAACATTGTCCATAACACCATCAACATCAGGGACCTGCCAACATTTTCTGCAGGTAATGTTGTTGTCCACCCAAGTTTTATCAATATTAAAGATTTTCTGCCTAACTCCCTTAATTACCTCACTTGGATCAGGTACTTACATCGTCAGTCAATTATATCCGTTCTCTCTACCAGAATTTTTCTTTTACTTATAGATCTCTCCCACGTAAATCCCATTTCACGCAGTGTCTTGTTTAAAACTTCTTTCTGCCAAGGAAGATGTATTTTTTGTTTCACAGCAGTAAGCAATTTCCGTAATGTCAGCACTATTTTTTGGATTATGTAAAAATCCTCCATCGTTCGTCGAATGTTCCATTTTGTGAAACTGTCTGTAACGATGGGTTTCCTCCCAAAATTATTAGTTTTCCTTTGTGGCGATTCTTGTAAACCATGATGCTTATTTTCGCGTTCCTTCCTTATGCATCCTGTTGTGGCACAGCAGAAGTTTGAATAAACTGCAGCTCTTTCATTGGGACTGGAAACATTAGTCAACAGTTCTTTTTGCGTTGCCTCCTAAACACACGCTTAAGAACATTAGAGACGATCAAACGCTTGTTACTCCGCAAATACCTCCTGTTCTCCGTATTCTGCTCATATTCTTGCTGTGCAGGGCGATTATTCATCAGAAGGTACACACATCAAATACGGAAATGATGTTTATGTTGATCTCTATTCTGTACAGGTTCCGGAACTCTCGGAACCTGTACAGGTTCCGAGAGTTCCGGAACCTGTACAGAAAGTTGGAACAGAGATCAACATAAACATTATTTCCGTCATTTTTATTGCTCATGAATATCAAACATTGCATGTAGTACAACCATACAGCGAGACCGTCAGAGGTGGTGGTCCAGATTGCTGTACACGCCGCTACCTCTAATACCCAGCAGCACGTCTTCTTGCATTGATGCATTCCTGTATTCGTCGTGGCATACTATCCACAAGTTCATCAAGGCACTGTTGGTCCAGATTGTCCTACTCCTCAACGACGATTCGGCGTTGATCCCTCAGAGTGGTTGGTGCGTCACATCATCCATAAACAGCCCTTTTCAATATATCCCAGGCATGTTCGATAGTGTTCATGTCTGGAGAACGTGCTGGCCATTATAGTCAAGCAATGTCGTTATCCTGAAGGAAGTCAGTCGCAAGATGTGCACGATGGAGGTGCGAATTGTCGTCAATGAAGACGAATGCATCGCCAATATGCTGCTAATATGGTTGCACTATCGGTCGGAGGATGGCATTCACGTATCGTACAGCCGTTCTGGCGCCTTCCATGACCACCAGCGGCGTACATCGGACCCACATAATGCCACCCCAAAACGGCAGGGAACCTTCACCTTGCTGCACGCGCTGGACAGTGTGTACAAGGCGTTCAGACTGACCAGGCTGCCACCAAACACGTCTCTGATGATTGTCTGATTGAAGGCATATGTGATACTCATCGGTGAAGAGAACGTGATGCCAATCCTGAGCGGTCCATTCGACATATTGTTAGGCCCATTGTACCGCACTGGATGGTATCGTGGTTGCAAAGATGGACCACGCCATGGACGTCGGGAGTGGAGTTGTGCATCATGCAGCCTTTTGCACACAGTTTAAGTCATAATACAACGTCCTGTGGCTGCACGAAAAGCATTATTCAACAGGGTGGCGTTGCTGTCAGGGTTCCTACGAGCCATAATCCGTAGGTAGCGGTCATCCATTGCAGGAATAGCCCTTGGGCAGCCTGAGCGAGGCATGTCATCGACAGTTCCTGTCTCTTTGTATCACCCCACCATGTCTGAACAACATCGCTTTGGTTCACTCCGAGACGCCTGAACACTTCCCTTGTTGAAAGCCCTTCCTCGCACAAAGTAACGGACGCAATCGAACATCGGCATAGACCGTCTAGGCATGTTTGAACTACAGACAACATGAGCCATGTACCTCCTTCCTGGTGGAATGACTGGAACTGATCGGCTCTCGAACCCCCTCCGTCTAAAAGGCGCTGCTCATGCACGGCTGTTTACGCCTCTGGGCGGGTTTAGTGACATCTCTGAACAGTCAAAGGGACTGTATCTGTGATACGGTATCCACAGTCAACGTCTATCTTCATGAGTTCTGGGAACTGCAGTGATGCAAAACTTTTTTTGATGTGTACATCAGTGAGTACACAAAATTAACTGACTGAGACTGGGTACTAACATCCCACGAACATAAAGGGCGTACATCATTGCACGCTGATCTACACTGCTAAATAGGTGACAGACAACTGATTTTGGGTGCCACTACCGCCACCAAATGCGCTGCTCGCTCTTGAGTTTACAGACGGACTATAGCTTGCTTAAAGAATTTCATGAACTGTTTTCAGAAGGAATGGAAAAAGCTAATAACTTAGTAGTGCATGTTACATTGAAAGACAATGCAGAGCCTAAGTTTTTCTGGGCACGCCCCATTCCAATTGCTTTAAGGAGACCACACCCTGCCTATCTAACCCATGTTAATTTAGCAAGTATTTGACCCATTTCTGAAAAAAACTACTTGATGAAGGACCTTAATATTTTTACTGTATGTTACGTGATGCTAATAGAGTCAACTGGACTAAAATCTACTTTATCCATTTTATAGTTTTTATGAAATACTTTTTTAAATTTATTAACAAAATATATTAACGTGTTTCCACAGAAAATATTTTTTTGTGAACTTCCTAATGGGAGAATATTAATGAATGTAGTACCAGAGGTGGCTTTTTATGTTATGCAGAGTCTCTGAAGATTTCATTCATTTATCTATGATAGTTTCTGATATAATGGGGCATATGTACTGAAAATTTTAGTTTGTGGGAAATTGACTTTAAAGAAAAAACTTCTGAAATTTGTTACTTACAATTAATTAAAACTGTTCTGCTGCATATGATGGCCCTTCTTTGGCCTCTAGCAGGTCTTCCAGCTTCTTTTTCGCCTTCCTGGATGTTTGTCTTACTTTCTTGGCCATATTAGATGCAAACCTGTCTGTCTGCATTGGCAATGTTGCAGCCCAGTGATCATATTTTCACCAGGATTCAGATGGTTCAAATGGCTCTGAGCACTATGGAACTTAACATCTGAGGTCATCAGTCCCCTAGAACTTAGAACTACTTAAACCTAACTAACCTAAGGACATCACACACATCCATGCCCAAGGCAGGATTCAAACCTGTGACTGTAGCGGTCGCGCGGTTTCAGACTGAAGCGCCTAGAGCCGCTCGGCCACACCAGCCAGCAGTCACAGGATTAATTACCAGATTTTTCAATATCCAACACGTTCCAATATTACCACAATTGAATGTAATAACAGCTAGTTTCATTGTAAGCATGCCTACAAATACAGTTTTAGGAAGGCGGTTCCAAATTCTGCTGTTGAAACATGCATTTGTATTCTGTGTCTGCCCATGCAGACATTCCCTTAGAATGTCAGGATGTGCCAAGTCTCTAAAAATAGGTTTAATTGCTGTAATAACAGCAGCAGGTAGAGAATGCTGGTGCGAATAAGATGCCTGAGCCCTATTGTATTTGCACCACGAGTTTTCTCCTGATGGAGACAATCCATGACACAGCTTATCATCAGTAGAGGACTTATGGAAGAATATGGCCCAAACATCTCTCTTCATTTCTTCCAGATTCTCTTTATGTCTCCTAACTGCCTGCCTATAGTATACCTGCAAGTTTTCTATTTCAGTTTTAGTTAACTGACCCGGTCTGGTCAACAATATTCCATCTTCTAATTTTTTTTCCTCTCATATTAACAGTTAGTTTTCTTAGCCTTGTTCCCAAACGTTTTTGAACATGGCCCACACATTCTATTTTGCTAATAATGGCATCTCCATACGGCTTAGAATTCACAACAATATTGTTTCCCTTACTGTCGCCATCGCCCAAATATTTGGTGCACCGTACACCTCTTGTTTCTATGGAGCGATGAGATATTTGTTGTACTCCATGAACTCCCATACCACCACTTGCTCCACTAAAATTAGCCACACAGTTGTGTTCTTTATGTTCATTGATTTTACAACATTTGCAATATTTAGACATCTCCACACCTAACACTTTACCGGTGTCTACACTCGTGGCAGTCACTACTCCATTCAGGGAAGTATGTCCTCTTTTCTGCCAACTTTCATCAAGTGTAACTGCAATATCCGAACACCCATCACTTTTTTCCACTGCTTCGCTAGCAGCCAGTTTCATGCTTTCCTCACTGACCCCACATACAGCTTTCTCCAATATTGCAGTCAGTTTTTCAAATTTATTTGGTGGTTGATGTAAGTTCGTCACTGAACAAAATGTTCTCCCTGCACCCACGCCCTTGCCAATGGATCATAAGGCATAAACTAATCTAGTATTGATTTCATAATAGCCACTTGCACCTGGTTTTGAAGAACTCATAAATAAAATCACAGCTGAGCATTTAGTGCACATTAAATCCAAAGCAATTGCTAGGCCTTTTCTCCCACTGGAACTCTCACAAATTGTCACACTCTGTGACTCACCACACCGTCTACATTGTACAAATTTAGAAATTTCATCTGATAATATTCTCAAATTTATAATAATGTTACTGCACCCCTTGTCACTTACAGTAAATTCGTTGTAACTCTCTTGAGATAGTTAGAGCTTCTTTGATGATGCACTTGTTGAAGAACTACAATTAGAAACAACGTTGCCAGGCTACATAACCTCTTCTACAGAAAGCTTTCTAAATTTGTTTCCTCTAAATTGTCGTTTCTTGAAAATGCCTTTATGTTTCGTCATCTTCAATAAACACAACAAAACCGTAAACAAGCACTGCAAACGAAAGAATAACAACTACTCGCAGACACACTTGATCAAAACTAACTGTGTGTTTGAAAGCGTGTTGTTTACAAACAGCAGAAACAAAAGAATACCGACCGTTGCAATCCAAGGATAGCCAACACCCTCGGGAGTAAAATAGTCCCTAACATGCAATGTAGGGGATATAATGATCTAAAATATATGCAGAAAATTGGGTGACAGAAAAGTGGGCGTGGTGCATAAACAAATGTGGTAGGAAAATGCTCTTTAAATGCTCGAAAAAAAATTTTTCAGCAAAATCCTTTTCAGGGTACTTAATAAAAATCTTAATCTATCGAAATATAATGAAAAACTAAAATCGATTTTTTTGCAGCTGAACTATAGTGTGGTCCCCTTAAGAGACAAAGTAGCCAGTGAATTGAAAGAATTGCGAGATAATGGTGTACTTGCTTCCATTCAAGGTAGTCAGTGGGCAAGTCCACTGGTTTTGTTGCATAAGCCTTTCGGTCGCATTCGCATTTATGTTGACTTCAAGTCTACAGTCAACCCACAGACAGTAGTTGACACTTATCCATTACCTCGCCCACAGGAACTCATGGTTAGGCTTGGAGCAGAACGTTACTTTTCTTCGATGGATTAGCCTGATGCCTACTTGCAAGTTCCATTGGATGAAAAATAACAGAAAGTGTCTGCTGTAAATAAACACTTAGGACTGTTGAAGTATTTGCGTCTGCCCTTCGCCAGTGCTTCCGCACCCACATTTTTCAATGTTACTTGGAAAAGCTGACTGCACAAGTCCCATTCTCTTCAAATTACCTTGACGATATCGTCGTCCCAGGTCGTACACTGGAAGAAAACATTGCCAATTTCCATACTCTTTTTCGAGTATTGTCAGAAGCAGGACTCAAGTGTCATCTCGAAAAGTGTGACTTTTTTCAAACTGAACTAAAGTACTTAGGTCATGTGATAAACAGTCAGCGTGTGCAACCCCTCCAATCTTATTTGCTTGCAATCCGTGACCTGCCTGTTCCTCGCAATGTCAGTACTAGGCGAGATGACATACTACATACATTCGGTTCATACCGAATGCCGCTCAGATTGCTGCTCCATTGCATCGCTTGCGTCGGAAAAATGTGCCTTTTGTGTGGACTAAAGACTGTTAAGACGTATTTCAGAAACTCAAAATTCATTGGTCAGTGACACATGTTTAGTGCATTTTGACTCTGCCAAGCTGGTAGTTATGCAAGTCGACGCTTCTCCCTACGGAATCGACGCTGTGCTTTCACACAGAATTGGTGCACAAGACAGAACTATTGCTCGTGTCTCAAAGTTGTTAACTCAAACTCAGTGGAATTATTCTCAAATTTAAAAAGAAGCCCCTGCAATTGGGTATGGCGTGAGAAAATTCCAGCACTATCTTTTTGGTCGGAAGTTCTTTTTAGTGACAAATCACAAACATTTGCAATCTTTGTTTCATGCGTCAAAGCCGGTTCCTACACGCACTACTCAAAAATTGCAACACTGGGCGTTTTTGCTTTCGCAGTATCAGTATGAAGTTGTGTTCATATGTACGACAAAGCATGGCAATGCAGACGATCTATCTCGCCTACCGATTGGCCCAGACTCAGACTATGATGCATCTTCCCCCTCTTGTAGCCAAATTGATGGCCAGGACTCTGAATTTCCGGAATCTTTTCCCTTCCACTACAGAAAAATCGCACGGGCCACGGAAGCAGACCCCGATCTCTCGATTTTGTTGCATTACATTCGCGCGTCTTGGCCACGGTCATTGAACAGTATCGAGAATTCCGGTGTGCGCCGATATTTTGAACGTCGACATAACCTGTCAGTTCAACAGAGCGTGATTCTAGTTCAATATGACAGTAGACAATCGCATGTGCTTATCCCCAAAGTGTTGCAAAGGAAAGTGTTGCGATTGATCCGCCAAGAGCATTGAGGAATTGTTCCCACTAAACAGTTAGCGCGCTGGCACTGTACTTGGCAGGGCATGGACGCTCATACTGAACAGATAATATCACAGTGTTGTTCATGCACAGAAAACCAACCTGATCCGCCACGGACATCCTGAGCTTGGCCTAAGACTCAATCGCCATGGCAACGAGTGCATATAGACGTCGCAGAATCATTCTGGAACACTAATTGCCTCATAATGGTAGAATCTTTTAGCAAGTTCCCATTTGCGGCGCCTATGACCTCTACCAAATCATGTAGCACCATTCAAGGGTTGTCCTCCATATTTTGCATAGAAGGTTTGCCATAAGTGCCAGAAAGCGGACCACAGTTCACTTCAAGTGATTTTGAACAGTTTTGTGAACGAAATGGTATTCATCATCTAACAAGTGCCCCATTTCACCCACAATCCAACGGAGAAGCATAACGCTTCGTACACACTTATAAGCAATAGATGGCCAAGCTTCGCATCAACCACACACGGGAATAGATGCTGCAACTCTTTCTCGCCTCCTATCTCTCCCACCCACGATGCATACCATCACCGACAAAAGTTCTGCATGGCCACCACCCTCAGACGCTGCTACATTTGCTAAGCCCACCGCAGCATCAAGCGCCGCCAATAGTCTGCAAGTATGGCCTTGTGATATTGTTCATTTCAGGGTTTATGGCGCCGGCTAGGGTGGCCGAGCGGTTCTAGGCGCTACAGTCTGGGATTGCGCGACCGCTACGGTCGCAGGTTCGAATCCCGCGTCGGGCATGGATGTGTGTGATGTCCTTAGGATAGTTAGGTTTAAGTAGTTCTAAGGGACTGATGACCTTAGAAGTTAAGTCCCATAGTGCTCAGAGCCATTTGAACCATTTGAAGGGCTTATGGCAAATATGGGAGGTGGGTGGCGTGATCCAGGAACGCCCTGACTCTTTTATGTACATGATTGCAGGTCCCGATGGTTTACAGCGCCACCACCAGAACCAAATTCGTGCTTGTCGATTGCCCCATGATTCTGCTGCTTTTCTTCCTCCAGATTCACCGCCTGATGGGACCACACGGTCTTCACTGCCGCCCGCTGGTGCTACTAGGTCATTGCGGGAGGATGGATGTACGATGCGCCCTCGTCCCCACCGTCCCTGCTCTCTGACTCAGTGCACTTGGACTTGGTCCCGCCAATCGCTGCCGCCGTCATCACCACAGGACACGCCCTCAGGCCTGGAAGTTTGCCCTGGCAATAGTTTACTGGAGGATTTTCCTGTTGCCTCGCAAGCGAGATGGCGTGGTACAGTTGGGAGTATGCCATCCTTCACAGTCACGGCTTCCAGCTCATCTCAATGTCCAGCGTCCTGCCTCCCTCCCTGTTGTCGCTCGCATCCCCCCTACATGACAACGATGCAGCATTTTGGTGTGGAGGAATGCGCTGGCATGAGCTGTCGCCAGCACACCATTTGGCAAAGATATAGCAAGGAGGTCGATAGTAGGAGCTGGATCAAGTGTTCCAATCAGAAGAGAGGCCAAAAACGCTCGCAAGCAATACGCCACCAATGCCCTCTCGACCTCAGGTATCTAGATCGCTGCCAGTGGCTGGAGGGCTCACTCACTCACTTGTCAGTCTCTCAGTCACTACCTCAGTCTCAGTCTGTCATTCAGTCTCTCAGTCACTAGCTCAGTCCCAGACTCAAGCACTAGCGCAGTCGCTCAGTCAGTGATACACCAACTCCCACGCCAATTTGGCTTGTACCACAACATATCGACTCTCGTAAAGGTAAGTAGCTTCCTGTTCATGTATGCAACGAACCCTGTTAATCCATGTCTGCAGTTATGTTGTAAAAAGAGGATATGGCCCACCTTACTCCCTTGGTACAGGACACTCTATTAACTTTCGACATGAATCTTCTTAGGTGCCAAACAACTAATTCTTACCCTCCTTGATAACACTGTCCACTACTGGCTGAGTAGGAATGCCAGAATAACAATCCAAATTCCACAGGAGAAGTGAAGTTCAACTTATACACGTACATCTTCTACTGGATTTTACCCTACCATTAATGCACGGAAACAGAGTATCGATAGCGATGATGGCTCCATCAACAAGTCACATTGGAAATGGACTCATACAGGTGAAAGGATACGGTTACAGTTATAGGTAAGGTTAATGTCCACTTACTTTTCGTCAACTTTATGATGAAGCTCTCAGTCCTGCAGTATCAGGCTGTATCCTACGTGTAACAAGCCACATTGGAAACGGACTCATACAGATGAATGGATAAGGATACAGTTATAGGTAAGGTTAATGTCCATTTACTTTTCGTCAACTTGAAGATGAAGCTGTCAGTGCTGAAATGTCAGGCTGTAGCCTACATGCTCCTATCTTGTGCCTCAAGCAAAGTTACACAAGAAAATATTCAAGTTCAGTGTTAGGTTCATTGAAGGCATCAGTGAGATAAAAGTCAGCAGCTCAAGTTACCAATTCTGAACACTATTAATTAACACAATTAATTAACAAAACAGTCTGAACCATTGTGTCACTCTGTTACTGGCTGCTGTTAGTTGATGGCCCAGAAAGTCTCTGAAGTTACTGCCCTTTCCCATTAACAGGAATTTATGCTGCAATAAATAGCTGACAGCTTTATGGACCTTTCCTGTATATCCTGTATGTCATGAGTCGATTTCTGGCCAGATCCCCTCAACCTGATAGCTGACGTTTTGCTATTGACGGTGTTTGATGATCGCATGTGGAACGAAGTTCCTGGATGCAGAGGTGAACGTTGGTAGCCCTCTGAAGTGTCCTCCACCACCCCAGATTGCTCGCCTTGTAAGAGGCAGTTATTGTGTCAACATTCCACTGTTGTCTCCCCACTGGGTCTGTCCTTAGTGATGAATGAAGTGTCGCTTCCTCGAAGGCTTCCTACGCCAAGGCCGCTCCCAATGGATAGTTTCTTTAATATATTTAGCTTCAGCTTGGATCAGAGTATGAATTAAATTTCATATTTACAATTTTATATTAGTGTTTACCCCTCTGCTCTATGTCAGTATCAATTTTGACATTGTAAGTTCGCGTTAGTTACTTTAGAAACATGCTATTCGAGACTCCTCGCTACCCTGCCACAAATGATAGGATCCTTGCTCATTGTCAGCGCCACTCCCCTCCCTCCCCCCCCCCTCCCACGCCCATCTCCTTAGTTCACAACGCCATAGCAACTAAAAAAATGGTTCAAATGGCTCTGAGCACTATGGAACTCAACTTCTGAGGTCATTAGTCCCCTAGAACTTAGAACTAGTTAAACCTAACTAACCTAAGGACATCACAAACTCCATGCCCGAGGCAGGATTCGAACCTGCGACCATAGCGGTCTTGCGGTTCCAGACTGCAGCGCCTTTAACCGCACGGCCACTTCGGCCGGCTCATAGCAACTAAGGTGTACATTTTTGGTCATTTGATGCCTTATTGCACAAAAGAATTAAAATTTTCAAAAAAATCTTTTGCTCACAAAACATAGCTGGTAAAACTATAGTGTATGCAACACACTTCCAATATCAGTGAGTTCGCACTCACAGCCGCTGTCAGTAACAGTTGTCACACAACTCTCCTGTCAAGCAGCTGTGGATTCCCTTTCTTTTGGCTTTTGGCCAATCAGAGCTAAGGAAAGCAATGCTACGGTATAAGGCCATGTTAGAGTCTACCAATGAGACGTTGGGACTCTGTCTTCTTTTGGTTAGGCACATCATAGCTTGCAACCACGATGTAATATGTATACAGTAGAAGGGCTTAAGATATACTGCACATCATTACAAATTGCACCACGGCAATGAGCCACATATATTATACTGTTTCTCTGGCAGTATTTGGATTGTTTCTGTCTCCTTAAAACCTAGTCCACCTCTTACATTTCACGTTATTAATTGATGGGTGACCCTTATTCCATTTTGATGTCTTTTCCATTGCTTGCTCATCCATGTTTTGATCCATCCACTTTTTCCTACATTTAGTTGTCAACAATATAGGTGATGGGGAAACCATCTCAAACGTTCCAATATAGTTCCTCTTCCCACTGTGAAAATAGTTGAACGTGCTCGGTAAGCAGCAGGTGTTGGCAGCTGACCTTACGACGACGAGACTCTGTGGGCGTGCCCATACTGGGGCGCCGGGCGGCGACGAGTTCATCTCAACCACAGGGCATCCTAGCTTCAGTGGAGCACTGGTGGCCTGAGGCTCCCGAGTGCGATCAGCGGCGCGCGTTGCGTGCATTGTAGGAGAATCTACACAGCAGCAGCCAGGCGGAGGGATCCGCAGGGCTGGGCAGCGACGACGAGGGAAAATTGTAAAGAAAGTTCAATAAATGATTGTAAAACTCCACGCTGTCTCAGTCTTTGGCGCAGCCACTGTGTCTGCTGCTAACAAGTGGTGCAGTAGTCGTAACAAGTAGTGTCAGGCGCATCCACGCCACGACTTTGACTAGCACAGTGTGGAGCAACCGAGAATCACCGAATAGGGTAAGTCTAGCAACTGCCTTCTCTCTATGTTTTCTGTGTAGCTATACATGCCGAGGGTAACGTTAAGGGATGTGAGAGTGTAACTTGAAAGGCCTAGCATCCCTGTAGACTTATTGCAGTTTCGTGGGAATTATAGTCACGTTAACTTAGTACCATCTAAATATGTAGTGTGTGGATTAACAGGTCACGTCGCTCCTTGTGATAAATTTGTACCAAGCACTTGTGATGTGTGTGGCTTCTATGGTCATGTAACGGGGCAATGTGGTAAGTCTAGATGGCTTACCATTAAACGTGCTAGGAATTAACTTGAGCCCGCATCTCGTGGTCGTGCGGTAGCGTTCTCGCTTCCCACGCCCGGGTTCCCGGGTTCGATTCCCGGCGGGGTCAGAGATTTTCTCTGCCTCGTGATGGCTGGGTTTTGTGTGATGTCCTTAGGTTAGTTAGGTTTAAGTAGTTCTAAGTTATAGGGAACTGATGACCATAGATGTTAAGTCCCACAGTGCTCAGAGCCATTTGAACCATTTGAATTAACTTGCTTGTGGGTAATACAATTTAATTTTTGTGAGGTGAGGTATACAACATCGAAAATGCCAGACACGTGCAACCAGGACAAGCGACGCCGTAGTCGCATTGACAGAGCAAGTTAAGAAACTGATTGAAGAAAATAAGTTGCAAAGGCAGCACATGCAGATGATGGAGCAACAATTGTTGCAAAATACTCAATCAGGCTCGAGAAGCGATAGTGTAGAATGCAAGGGTACTGTCTTTTCCGGTGTGGCAGATTGTTCAGCGGCTAATTTGATACCCTCCTTCTCGGGTAAAACATCAGAGGATGTGAATGTTTTCATTCGTGACGTACGTAGTACGGCTAGACTGTGTGGCTGGTCAGATGAAATTTGTTTGTAAATGGCGAGGTTACGGTTAGTAGGTGATACAAAGACTTACGTGGCGTACCACAAAGGGTTAAAGGATGCTACTATGTTCACAGAGTTGGCTGAGGGATTATTGCAAAGGTTTAGGAAACAAAACAGTGCCAGATTTTTTAGAGAGAAATTGGGGAGGATGATACAAAAACCGGGTGAAATGGTAGAAGAATTTTCAGATAGAATTAGGAGAACGAACGTGCACACGTATGAGTTAACGCAAGATGTGAGTGCAAATGAAGTTCTATTGAAAGAAGCAGAGAATAGAGCTTAGGACGAATTTTTGCGAGGGGTCTCGCCGGATTGTTGACTCCGGATACGGATAGAAAATCCAAGTGGCCTAGCAGCAGCATTGCGTGTAGCTACACATTTGCAGGAAGTGGATAGCGCCACTAGAAGTCGCAATGACAAGAAAATTTATCCGTCTTCCAAAGAGTGTTACCGTTGTGGGAAGCAAGGTCATTTTAAGGGACAATGTCGGGAACCGCAGTGTTTCAATTATCAGAAAATAGGGCATAAAGCACGGCAGTGTAAAGCCAAGAAACGGGTTAATGACAGAGCAGGTGAAAAACTGTTAAACGAAAAAGGGAGTGTTCCTGCCGTCGGGAGGCATTCCCCGTAAAAAGAGGTACTCAGAGATTGGACGAAGAGGCGGATTGTAGTTTGATGGTTTGGATAAAAGATAAGTGGCGAAGAGTTTTAGTGGATACTGGAGCACATGTGTCAGTTGTCAGTGTGGACCTCGTGGGCAATAAAGGACTGGAAGCTCCGAGATACAGATTGCGTGCAGTAGGTGATAAAAAATTAGATGCTCTAGAGACAGCACAGTTCAAGTTTAAGATAGGGAATGTGTGGTTCCGGGAGCAAATGGAGGTGTTGTCAACTGTGGGACAGGGATTTTCAGTGATACTTGGGATGGACTTTCTGATTAAACATCACACCAAAATTGACCTTTCGCAACATACGCTGGAATTCGATGGGAACTTGTTCTCAATGGGTATAGCTGTTGCAAATGTTTCAGAGTCGCAAGGTGCACCAATAGCTAAGGTGATACCAACTAAACTGTGTACAAGTGCATTAAAGGTGATTTCGTCTGATAAAGTACGAACAGGTACAGGGAAATTGATCTGGGTACCGGTGGATGTCGATGTGCCAAAGCAGGGGTTATTCTTGGTAGAGCCAGTACCGAGTAATGAGGTTTTAGACGAAAAGCATTGCTTTATTCGTAGGAGGGTATCACGGGTAATGGACATAAACGGGCAGTTTATGGTTCCGGTGACTTTAGATAACTTCGGGCGGGATGATGTCGATCTGCCAAAGGGATTAGTAATAGCCACAGTAGAATTGATGTATGAAGAAGACGTCGATAGTTCGAGGCTAGACTATGATGTAAAGCAAACCGTCAGCACATCTGCACTTCGTGACAAGGTAAACCATTTGAGAGGAAATGATCGTTCGGGTATGGAAGCATTATTACTAAACTAGAAAGCATTGTTTGAAGCACAGGGTACGTTACCTGCTACACCAATAACACAACATCATATTCCAACAGGGAATCACGCTCCGGTGTATTGTAAGCCATAAAGACTACCGAAACAATTACAACCAGTAGTAGAGTAATTAATAGAGCAACAACTGGAAGATGGGATAATCCAGCACAGTAATAGTCCTTGGTCTAGTAGCGTGGCTCTAGTTCCGAAGAAGACACTGGACGGGTCGAAAAAATTTCGCTTTTGTCGCTATTACAGACATTTGAATGAACGGAGAGTGGCGGACGTATATCCGATTTCGAATATCACAGAAACGTTAGACAACCTAGGGCAGTGTAAATTTTTCTCCACTATGGATTTGCGAAGCGGTTATCACCAGATTGAAGTATGTCCAGAGGAAAGGCCAAAAACAGCATTTACGACGCATTGTGATCACTTCAAGTATAAAAGAATGCCTTTTGGACTAAAAAACGCTCCAGCAACATTTGGATGGAGTCCTTCGCGGGTTGAAAACCAAAAAATGCGTAGTGTATCTGGATGGCATTATAGTTTTTTAAAGAGATATAGAGCAGCATGTGGAACGGTTAGAGGAGGTGTTTAAAAGGTTAGAGGCAGCACGGCTAACATTAAGTTTGGACAAATGCCATTTTGCGCAGGCACAAGTAAATTATCTCGGGCATGTTATCAGTCAGGATGGGGTATTGACAGATCCTCATCTCACTTCTGCAGTATGAGATTTTCCGGTTCAGCAAACGGTTAAACAACTGCAATCGTATATTGGTCTTGTGAGCTATTATCGAAAATTCGTACAGGGGTTCACAGAAATAGCGAGGCCACTAAGTGGCTAAGAAAACGTGTTACCTTCCAGTGGACGTCAGAGTGCAAGAAAGCATTTCAAGAGTTGAAATGGATACTGACATCAGATCCAGTTTTGAAGTTTCCAGACTTTTTGAAGGCGTTTATGCTACAATGCGACGCGTCTAATCACGCTCTTGGGGTTGTACTTGGGCAAGAAATTGATGGCAAAGAACATCCCATTGCGTTCGCATCTCGTCAACTTAACAAGGCAGAAACAAATTACTCCACGACGGAGAAGGAATTGTTTGCGGTAATATACGGGATTTTGTACTTTCAATGTTATCTGTACGGTAGAAGGTTTAAGGCTGTGACGGATCATTCAGCTCTGAAACGGTTATTAGGTCTGAAAGACCAAGCGAGTAGGCTAGTGAGATGGGCGCTGAAACTCAGTGAGTTCGATTATGAGGTAATACACAAGCCAGGTGTGAAACGTGCCAATGCTGATGCATTGAGCAGGAAAGTGGCAGTATTATAAGTACCAGGGGTGACTGAAGATGAGTGGAAAAGGGCACAAGCCGTGGATAGTGATTGCCAATTGTTCAGAAAGCAACCGCAGTTCCTAGAACAGGACAGGTTACTTTGCAGGTCGACGAAATGCGGCCTGCGCTTAGTCGTACCAGCAGATCTGAAGTTTTGCAACAGGCGCATGACCATTTTCTTTCAGGATATGGCGGGAGAAGAGCTACAGATAGGCAGATAGCGGAGAAGTTTTGGTGGAGGACACGACGTCAAGATGTGGGCGAGTACGTCAGGAATTGTGTGCCATGCGCACAGTGTGTGGACTTGAGCCATCAAAAGATTCAGCTTCAAAGATTACCAGAGGCAGACAGACCTTTCCAACAAATCGGAATTGATGTATTAGGCCCATTTAATAGTAGTGCAATAGGGAATAAGTATGTGATAACAGTGATTCACCACTTTTCTAGGTATTTAGTCATGGTCGCATTACCAGATCAGAAAGCAAGTACGGTGGCACAAGCTTTAGTTAATAATTGGTTATTCAGGTATGGGATATCTCAGTCCTTAATCTCGGATCAAGGTACTAATTTCACGTCTGATCTGATGAAGCAACTGTGTAAGTTACTGAAGGTAAAGAAACTACGGACTAGTCCATTCCTTCTGCAAGCAAACAGACGAACGGAGAGAGTGCATCGCATGATCACTGAGATGTTGAGTCACTATGTCAATAGTCAACGCACCAACAGGGACTTGTGTACTTGCAATCCAGTGCAAATAATAGTAACGTACATACGTCGACAGGATTGTCGCCATACGAGTGGTGTATGGGCGGAAGATGCCAACACCTTTTGACATGATTTGTGCAAGGCTGGGAGCGGAGGGAGAGCATGTAAGGCAATTTGCGAAAACCATTAAGGAAGTATGGCAGAGAGTTAGACGAGCTAACATGGATGCGTTGGAACAACGGATGGGAGGAACAGCGAGGTAGTTGCCACAGTACAGAGTAGGCCAATGGGTGCCACTAGCCAATCCGTATTTTCCAAAAGGGAGAACCAAGAAGTTCACAAACAAGTTCCATGGACCGTACCAGGTAGTGGAAATGACATCACCTGTCAACGTAAAATTACAGTTGCCTACCAAGACAGCGGTGGTTCACGTTAGTAGAGTTAAGCCGTTCCAGGGGGTAGTAGATCCATGTGTATGTACTTCTCCATCTGGCAGAAAGCGAAAAGAAGCGCCAGAAGCAGACAGTAAACCGGGTATTAAGTGTAAGTTGCGTTTGAGTGATGTGTAGTTAGCAGTAATTATCATGTGTATATTATTTTTGTGCACGGACTAGGGTTATTTTATTGGTATTAAGTGGTAGTGAGGGGAGTTTTTTCCTTCTGTAGGTGACGCAGGATGGGGTACAAGTGGATAGTATGGGGCGTAGTCCTCTGGCAGCTGACACAAGCTGGCTAGGTACAGGATATGCCATTGCAAAGTGCGGTGTTGTTCGGGAAACAACCGGATGTGGTCCTCAACATCCTGCAGGTAAGGAACGAGATGCAGCAGCTACAGAAGGTGGTATTGAGTGTGGAAACAGTTGCATCTAAGAACGGAATCTTACAAGAAGTGCAAGAAGAGTACGAGGCTTTGGATAGGTCATGTAAGGAAATAAGGGAACAACTGCGCCAAGTCGTGAGCATGATTCCAGGGAGGAGAAAGAGAGTATAGAGGGGTTGGTTGAATGTAGGTAGGAAGTTGCTGAAAATAATTTTTGGAACAGTGGGTAGAGACGATATTGAGGGTTTGGACAATTCTTTAACAGTTATTCGCGACAAGGAGGAAAGCATAGGGAAGTTAGTGGATATCCACACTACAAAGATACGGGGATTAGGTGCAGAGTTGCTGAATGTGACACACGTGGTGCGTGGGATGGCTACAGGGTTACGAGCATATATAGAACAAACACAGAAATTATTGAATACGGATCTGGAACAAGTACAAACGCGATTGGATATAGTGGAAAGGAAGCTGGAAATGGCTAAATTGCTGTAGGAACTGGTTAACAGCATTGGTGATGCACGAGTGAGGATGGATGAATAGCAATAGGCAGTACCTCATGCATTGCACGGGCAGGTGAGTGTGACGTTGATGTCACCAGAAAAATTCAGACGTAGTCTGAAACAGGCAGAGGGAGAATTTCCAGAGAGGGTAGAGCACATAGTGCCGATAATTGAAGCGAGTGTGTCACTTTTTTTATCATATGTCTAGGATTAAGGTAACAACGGATCTAGTTAAGATGTATATAGAGATTGGATTTCCAGTAACTAGTGTGGGGAGACAGTATCAATGTTACACAGTGCATCCTTATCCGGTCAGATGGGAGCGCATGGGGAAGGGTGTACAGTTCAGGACACAGGAGGTTTTATTAATTTCTAAGGAGGGGGATACTCATGCTACTATGTCGAGTTTAGAGTTGAGTAGGTGTCTAATGGAGTCAGTTTCCATTTGTCCATCACAGGTTGTTTTCACAGGCAAGGGGTCCTGTGAGATCCAGTTATTTAGGGCAGAAGCAGAAGCTTCGGAGAGTCGGAGAATAATAGTGAAGCCTTCGCCACATTTTCAGCAAGTTGGGAGGCATTGGTTGTATTCAGTATTCGCTACGGAGAGGATATCAGCCAAGTGTTATGACAATGGGAACTGGACAGCAATCACGGAGATGGAATTATGGGACAGTGGTTTGCTAATCAATGGCACAAATTGTGAAATAGTAGGGGATCGTTTTAGCTTACCAGTGACAGTCATGGGAGTCACCAAGGTTACAGATACTCATCTGACGTTGTACTGGCCAGATGCGTCATTCAGCATCGCTCCAGGGGAAAATTTGACGTGTATTAACAACACCTTGGATGCTACACTATTGCAATCGATAGATAAACTAGTAGATTCGGAGAAAGGTCAAATTTCAATGAAGCAATTATTAAGGCATGTGGAGGCGTAAGATACCAGGTGGAAGCGTAGCAGTGACCATTGGTACTTCAACCAGTACTATTATCATGTTGATTGTATTATCGGTGTGGTATATGTCTTATTAAAACGGAGGATTCATCATATTAATGCAAGACCGCTCCATAAGATTCCTGTAGAATGGATTACCAGTAGGGCATGAGTCAGTGCAACCTGAATGTATATAGGGAAGAAGTAGAATATAGCATATAACTAGAGTTAACGCATAGGGTAAATTCGGGGAAGAATTTAATTTTTAGGAGGAGGCAGTGTTGCGGCCACATGTAGTAAGCGTTGCTTCACGCAGAGGAGAATGGCAAAACAGAGGCACGCCGGCGACCAAGGCATTGCAGAGTAGGCAGGCACAGATAGCCTTGCTGACAGCAGCAGTCTACCAACAGGCTGACGCAAGGACTCACACACACTGAGCGCCGAGCAAAGCCAGGAGAGTGCTGAGTAAGGGGAAGTGAGGCCAGCACACTAAGTTACGCTGCAATATACTGTAGGAGTAATAACAAAAAGCTACCACCGAGGGTAAAAAACGTCCTCCTGCCGGATATAAATAGTGGAGTGCAGGCAGCAACAGACAGAAGCCATTAGGAAGCAGTTCGGATCTGAGGACGGACGTGGTCCGTGTCCGAATGTTCAATCTTCGTGGGTGACGATCCCAGAAGTCTGTTCCAACTCTCAGGAGTCATCTGTTCGCCGCCAGATATCAACTTCAGCTCTGGAGTTCGGCTCGAGGTCAGTCGGCACCATGGCTGACTAACTATAACTACAGCCAGAACTTCCAGCAGGACCGGCCACAGCGCGGTCTTGGTCACAGGCGCCGCCGGGTACTGATGCCCAGACATCACGACACCCCGGCCCCACGGCGTGTGGTCCATCCATGACGGGACCTCGCGGACATCACGACTGACGGCTTCCCAGCCGCCGATGAGCAGGGATCGGCAGCTGACCTCACGGCGACGAGGCTCTGTGGGCGTGCCCGTACTGGGGCGCCGGGCAGCCACGAGTTCATCTCAACCACAAGGCATCCTGGCTTCAGCGGAGCACTGGTGGCCTGAGGCTCCTGAGTGCGAACAGCAGCGCGCGTTGCGCGCATTGTTGGAGAACCTACACAGCGGCAGCCAGGTGGAGGGATCCGCAGGGCTGGGCAGCAACGATGGGGGAGAAATTGTAAAGAAAGTTCAATAAATAATTGTAAAACTCCACGCTATCTCAGTCTTTGGCGCAGCCACTGTGAATGCTGCTATCACAGGGTACTGTCACCCTGGTTAGTTGAAACAAATTATTTTAATGAGGTGTTACTCCTCCCCATACTCCTTTCACAGCTGGACTTGAGGCACTATGATGGAGTAGTCTACATAATATTTTTGACTATATATATATATATATATATATAGGGTGAGTCACCTAACGTTATCGCTGGATATATTTCGTAAACCACATCAAATACTGACGAACCGATTCCACAGACCGAACGTGAGGAGAGGGGCTAGTGTAATTGTTTAATACAAACCATACAAAAATGCACGGAAGTGTGTTTTTTAACACAAACCTACGTTTTTTTAAATGGAACCACGTTAGTTTTGTTAGCATATCTGAACATATAAACAAATACGTAATCAGTGCCATTTGTTGCATTGTAAAATGTTAATTACATCCGAAGATACTTTAACCTAAAGTTGACGCTTGAAACCTCCGACGTTCAGTTGCGTGTTGTAACAAACACGGTGCCACGGTCGGCGAGCAGCATCTGCAGGGACATGTTTACGATGACGACTGTGTTTATGAGTGTGGCTGTAGTGCACTGTTGTGGTTTGGTCTAGCTGTCGCAGTGTCCGCATGTAGCGCTTGCTGCTATTGTTATTCTGCATTCGTCTCCGCACGCAGACCAACTGTGGTACACCGTGTTACCAGACGTCTGTGATAGTGTAGTGTTGTAGGAACTGTGATCATGCTGTATTCGAACTCCGAAAAGGCGGAGATGATACTCATCTATGGCGAGAGTCTACGAAATGCAGCTGAAGCCTGCAGGGTGTATGCAGAATGGTACCCGGACAGAGAGCATCCTACGTGCTACCGCCAACTGTATGCAACAGGTATGGTCGTAGCACGCAAACGGGTCCGTAACAGGCCCGTCACAGGAGAAGCGGGTGCAGTTGGTGTGTTAGCTGCTGTTGCCATGAACCCACACATGAGTACATGGGACATTGTGAGAGCCGGTGGACTGAGCCAAAGTAGTGTCATGCGCATACTGCATCGTCAGCGCTTTCACCCGTTTCATGTGTCGCTACATCAGCAATTACATGGTGATGACTTTAATCATCGAGTGCAATTCTGTCAGTGGGCATTAACAGAAATGCATTGCAGTTCTACCTGTTTACCGATGAAGCAGGTTTCACAAACCACGGGACAGTGAATCTACGGAACATGCATTACTGGTCCATGGACAATCCTCGCTGACTCAGACAGGTAGAGCGACAGCGACCGTGGACTGTAAATGTATTGGCGACCACCTAATTGGTCCTCACTTCATTGCAGGGGCCAAAACAGCTGCAACATACATCGCGTTTCTACAGAATGACCTGCCAACGTTGCTCGAAAATGTCCCACTGGAAACGCGTCGACGTATGTGGTATCAGCATGATGGTGCACCTACACATTCCGCAATTAACACTAGGCTGAACCTTGACAGGATGTTCGACGGGCGTTTCATAGGACGTGGAGGACGCATAAATTAGCCAGCCCGTTCTCCTGATCTTACACCTCTGGACTTCTTTCTGTGGGGTACGTTAAAGGAGAATGTGTACCGTGATGTGCCTACAACCCCAGAGGATATGAAACAACGTATTGTGGCAGCCTGCGGCGACATTACACCAGATGTACTGCTGCGTGTACGACATTCATTACGCCAGAGATTGCAATTGTGTGCAGCAAATGATGGCCACCACATTGACCATCTACTGGCCTGACATATTGGGACACACTCTATTCCACTCCGTAAATGAAAACGGAAACCACGTGTGTACGTGTACCTTCCCCCTTATGGTAATGTACATGTGCGTCAGTGAAAAAGACCAATAAAAAGGTGTTAGCATGTGGACGTAATGTGCTGTTCCAGTCTCTTCTGTACCTAAGGTCCATC
Organism: Schistocerca americana; assembly: GCF_021461395.2. Lineage (NCBI taxonomy): Eukaryota > Metazoa > Arthropoda > Insecta > Orthoptera > Acrididae > Schistocerca > Schistocerca americana. Next base: position 290,274,471 of record NC_060124.1, read on the forward strand.
ACCGTTCCCTTTGGATCCCTACGTAATTCAGTGCTCTCCGATACACACGATCGAACAGCGGAGGAGTGGTACTCAAGCATGAACTTTAGGTTACTATATCTCCGGATGTAATTAACATTTTACAATGCAACAAACGGCACTGATTACGTATTTGTTTATATGTTCAGATGTGCTAACAAAACTAACAGGGTTCCGTTTAAAAAAACGTAGGTTTGTGTTAAAAAACATACTTCCGTGCATTTTTGTATGGTTTGTGTTAAACAATTACACTAGCCCCTCTCCTCACGTTCGGTCTGTGGAATCGGTTCGTCAGTATTTGATGTGGTTTACGAAATACATCCAGCGGTAATGTAGGTGACTCACCCTATATATATATATATATATATATATATATATATATATATATATATATATATATATATATATATATATTGTGTCACATTGTGTCAGTTGTTGAGTGTGAAAAAATTAAGAACTAGTCCACTTCATCCTCAGTCAAATGTAAATGTTAGGATGGAGTGGGCCCTTCAGAATAGGGAAGATGCTTAATTGCTATGTTAACTCCCACCATACAGACTGGGACACACATTAATCTATTGTGGTGAGCATGTATAATACGGAAGTGCACAAAACCACAGCATTGTCGCCTTTAGAGGTGGTGTATGGTACAAACAAGCCATCGCCATTTGATATGGTTTAGCAGATAGGGAGTAGGAGCAATCAGTCAGTTTGAGAGTTCGCCAGAAGTGTGAGAGAAGTTTGGGAGAGGGTCCAACAAGTGAACACCAAGGCATTTTAGAGGCAAGAGGAGGCAGTGAAGCATACAGAAACTTTACCTTAATACAGGGTGTCCCAGTGGGTTATGTTGTCAAGCCCATATACACTGAAAAGAAAGACAAAGAAGTTTTTAATACAGTACCTGAGCCATGCCAAGTGACAGAAATCATGTCACCTGTGAATGTGAAGCTACAGTTCCCAACAAGATCAAAGGTTACGTGTCACATACTTACGACCATTGCAATAATGGTAGATGCAAAGAAAAGAGGAAAACCTGAGGAGTGGAGGATTGAGCAACACGAGAAGGAGCACCATGCAGCTTGCATACCATATTCGTTAAGGCCAAGAAGGTCATCAATATGTTTTACGTTTTTTATGATTGTAGTGGTTTTCTTATTTTGTTTTTTGTGTGTTGTGTAGATTAATAAAACAATGACAGGTAGGATCATATATGTTAGGGTAGGAATTACCTTTCGTTATTGGGTGAGAGATGCTGATTGGAGACAACTTTCTTCTGGAGGAAGGAGAGATGATAATGGTTCCCATCCTCAGAGTGCTGTTCAGCGAGGGAGAGGAAGAAAGAACAGAAATTTTACTGGTGCTATATGTCTTTGCTTAGGGCAGAGTATGGGCGCTGCATAATCATCATCTGGACAGGGGAGTTCTGTTTTGTGGGCAACAGGACCTGGTATTTTCTAGTCACAAATGGACTTAACGTCCACTGATGTTTAATGTATTGGGACTTCTGAACGAAGTAAGGACGCTGGAAGAGATATTTTTGGGTTTGCCAGAGTTAGCGAGCAGTAATGGAGCATTCAGGGTGGTGGCAGAGGAGCACAAGAAGTTGCTTGTAGTGTGTGTGTGTGGTTGAAGGTGCAGATGTAAAAAGTGCTAGGAGTGGTATCAAACTAATTGTGGGAAGAATTACAACTGGAACTACAGTTAGTAGCAGAGCCTAGCAGCCAGAACCTACCTTTTTACTGCCATGAAACAACTGTGGGACTAAGAACGGACAGTGTACTGTTGCATGTGTCAGTACAGTGGAGGACAAGTATGCATTGCGCAGGTGCTACACTGTGCACACCTTGAAACTTCCCCTTAGTATGTAAAGAATGACAGTGCTGGAAAAACTCTTACGTTATTTTATTTTCAAACAGTTGAGCAAAACTGAACGTACTCAGACAGTTCTCTCCTTACTTACTCTGATCATCACTAAACTGACACACAATATTTTTAGCGCAACGCAATTTATCTTGCAACAATCCCTACAAAAGAATGGCCCTGACTAACAATAACCTATACCTTTCATGAATCACTTACCTCACAAAAATCTTCGTTACTCGAACTACTGCAATGCAGCGAGCGCCAATACCGCCAGCTAAATAAAAGATTCTAATTACTGAAGGCACTAACTACTGATAGGCATAGTTAGCAAATGAAAGAGTTTGATAGAGAACAATGTATTTACCTTAATAGCGTTCAAAAGTCATAACATATATATAATTTTGTGACATCCAATTAAACAAATTTCCTTTTTCTGATGGACACACGTCCAGATCGTCTGCTCGTAGTAACCTCTCAAAACAATGGCATCTCTCTTCCCACATTCACAACTGCTGGCGGCTCACATCCAACTGTCCAACGCTACGCGCTGTTCCCATCCAACTACCCAACACTACACAAGCGAATATTTCAATTATGAGTCCAACCAGCCACAGACTGCACACAGCGCACTCAGCGATTTTCATACAGGGCACCACGTGGCGTTACCAACATAAAAACCTAAACAGCCTACTTACAACCTATCCACTAAGACTGGGAACGGTAGGGAAGTTTGTGAAGATAAAAGAGGATTGTGTGTTACTGGTAGTGGAAGATAAAGATCATCACTTATTGCTGATCGAGAGAGACCTACAGCAATGTTAAAGAAGGGTGGTCACCCTGTTTCCCTCTTGTGAGATCCAGACAGGACGAAGCGAATGCGCCATCTAGTTGATCAGGAGCAAGGCAGTGGGTCGACCATACCGAGAAGATACAATATCACAGTGCCTGTGTTATTCCAAATACGATGCAAAACTCCATTTGAGACGCATGCATGTCCAAAGGAAGAGGCACTGCAGCGACCACAGCCTTTATGAAATATATTAAATGTATTCACAATTGCAAATATGGACAACCATCAGAATGGAATTACGACAATGAAAATTTTTGTCAGACCAGGTCTCGAACCCAAATTCCCCACTTATCGCGAGCAATCGCCTTACCATTTGGCTGTCGGTGCACGATTCATGGCCATACGTAAAATTTTCATATGTTGTCACCTATGTGCCAGCAACCTGTACTTGTATATTCATTAAGTGTATTTCTGTACAGGCGAGGCATTTTACTTGAATGTGCCCCATTTCAGCAGATAAATACGAAATTGCAGTGCCCATGTTATTCTGAATATGATATAAAGTTCTTTTAGACATGTATATATGTCTGAAGGAACATTGCCTGGGTAACAGTGCAACAGGCCGCGGGATTAGCCCAGCGGTCTAAGGTGCTGCAGTCATGGACTGTGCAGCTGCTCCCGGTGGATGTTCGAGTCCTCCCTCGGGCATGGGTGTGTGTGTTTGTCCATAGGTTAATTTAGGTTAAGTAGTGTGTAAGCTTAGGGACTGATGACCTTAGCAGTTGAGTCCCATAAGATTACACGCACATTTTTTGAATAGTGCAACAAATGCGCCATAGGGCCATATAAATGACTGTGTATTTTGAGGCAGATTCATTCAGAGTCCAGAAGCACCACCATGATGCCCGGGCAATGCTTGATAACAAGACGAATAGGCGCTGCCAGCTGCAGCCATGTGCTTGAGTGCAGGTTGGGACAGCTACCTCCTGCACTAAGATCACCCTGTAGGCCTTGGTGCCTCCATACTGCCCACCTACTGCCACCAGACTCCTTATCAGGAAGCAGAGGGCTGTGAACCATGTATGGTCTTCTTTCACCAATGCAGTGGACGTGAGCTGGATCATAGTCGCCTGGACCTGGGTGTTTTGCGGTGGAATTCAGTCACAGCAGAAGAAGGGGAGTGCTGCTGACGTCAGAGCCTCGACCAACTGATGGGCCACTGGATTGCTGCTGCCCTGATGTCAGCATCGCAGAGTGCTGACGCATGTACCTCTTTGCAAGGACAGAAATCAGCAGTCCACTGGCCATTGTTAGCCTGCTCTGTCACAGAGGGGCATGTCTGACTCACTTTGTCAATAATGAGATGTGTAACTGAAACCCAACAAAATATTTCTCTCAAGCACATGGTCGATGTTGGATGTGCAATTGAAGCATAATAAAATATTTCTCTAGGCCACCAGTCTGCCACTGGGTCCCACTGGCCCTTTTCTCCATCTCACCCAACGGTGACCTGAAATCTGTGTCAACCCCACAGTGCTACCAGGCAACAGCGTAGTGGTGCCAACAACCATGTGCCCTCTACACATTGAGCTACTAGGTCTGTTAACAAAAACTAGTTGCAAACGGTCCTCCGCCTGCATACGTCAGTTATATTGCCAGAAAATAGACTTTTGCTGAACTCAGCATGGAATGCTATAGCCCACGTCTTGTAGGACAGCCCTTCTGTGCACAGAGGCAGACTAGTAAGCAAGCGTGGGGGGATGAGAACTGTGCTTGCGCGGCAGCAGAGAGTAGGGAAAGTCCATGTTGTGAACGGCGTTGCTGCGGACAGTAGTCAGGCCCATTTGCCTATGGTATTATATGTCCAGATGTATGAGGGGAATAGTAAATATTAAAACCAATTTCGACCAATCGTCATGAGAGAAATATTAATTCATGTCTTGACGATGTTGAGTCCACTGCTCCACAGATTTACTCTGCGTGACGTCGGGAGGCTAGAACAGCTGACACAGCTTTGTGAAAACGTAAAGTACAATTTTTCTCAAAATGACAGTTGTCTAACGACAAGATAATTGAAACTGCTTGCAATAATTATCATTGATTGCGATCTGAGCTCTATTATAAGTAAAAATTTAATACACAACAAAATTAACTTTAAGTACAAACCGAAATCATTTCATTTACTTGACAACTGCTTCTACTTAATAGAACTCTTAAAAATGTATATAAGGTGTATGAGTGTGGATGTGGATGACTGTAGTCAAGCGTAATCACGGCGCGTTAAAAAGAATTAGTGGTAGAAAAGAATAATGTAAAGGACTGGCGTAAAAATGGTCAGTAAGTCGTCATATTTTTCGCTGTTAATGGGCATCATGAGTGTAAACTAACTCGTTCCACATTACAGTGAGAGACAGCATTTATAATCTATTGAACAAGCAGACAATTAACCATCATCTGCGAATAATTCCATGGAATACTGACTGATAACATCGGAAACCGTCGATATGTCGACAAGTAGCAGTTACTGTCATTTTAGGACCTTATCCAGTTCATGCCTTCAAAATGACAGGGGTTTGCAAGTGTAAATATCGGACTTTTGACGAATTTATTCAGCAGCATTCTCGTGTGTTGTTAGAGGATATAACATGGTGAGAGAAGCTTAACTTCTCCTTGGGTAATATCTTGAACATTATAGTCTGCATAATTCAAAGGATTCTAAGTCATAATCAGAAAGGCTGGGAAGTTCTCATTTTATGTATGCAACTGATATGTTGACAAACACATTTTTTAAACTATGAGTCTTTAAAACTAAGAAATATTATTACTTTGTTCCAAAGTCTAAATCCTAGTACCATAGTAACTTCTATTTGAGACTTTTTCTGAAGAATCCGATTGTAAATTTACGATGAGATGTTCAAGGCTTATATCCTTCATCACTTCACTGTCAAATTCTTCTTTCTGAGGCTTTTCAGCGTGCCACACAGACTGTGTCCACGCTCCAGGTGGGGTGTTGTCTATTGCCTCATGCACAAACGATTTAGTGTGTGTTACCTTGAAGGTTTTGTTCTTTCTCCCACATAGCCTTAACCTTTTGCCCAAATTAATTCCGTGGGGATACACTGACAGTAACGTGTGGCTAAACGCAAAACTGTGTGGCCCCATTCACGTGCAAGGAAGTCTAGTTTGTACGTTATGTCGCGTGACTTGTATGAATTAACAGGAGATCGGCACGAATCTCGTTTATACTGTGCTTAATAGTTTTATGTTTAAACCAGGGAAAAATATCCGCTCCTCTGGTGTTTGTACTTGGTGTTTCGTATGTAAGAGTTGAATTATAAATGGCAATGACCGACAAGGTATGACAAGAATTGTGATTCACGTCACGAAACTGACAGCGTTCATTTCCGAATAGTAGTCACTGCTTTTACTCTCACAAACAAAACCAGAAGAATAGTCAGCTTGCAGAATAATTATCCAGGAACCTATACCTATGAGAACTTTAAAACCGCCAGTGCCATCACTCATTTTCCAGCAGATTTCCGTGAATGATTCTAATTGACCCATGTTTCATAAAGGTAATACACTGTTGAACTACCTCCTCTTGTATTGTGAAACTTTATATCAGATGTAGTTTGCGCTGCACCTATGTCACATCTTTGAACTAAAAACTTTCTTCTTAACATATCTGGAACCAACGTCTTTTAAAATTCTGTACTTCGACGAAGCACTTACCACTGAAGACAATTTTCTCTTGCATAACAGTAACACGTTTTTGTGATGTCGAGCATTCATCATTCACATGGAGCCCTTTAAAACGTCATTGTTAAAACCATCCATTTGTGTTACAGGTTACTTGCAACTTGGATGCTTTCCAGGCAACATGAAACCAACTTTTTCTACGCTTCCTACAGCTCTGACATTTTTGTTTACAATTCTCTTAACACTTCTCTTGTCGACGCCACATTGCTCTGGAGTCCGTTATTGTGTCTTCAAATGTCAACAGTAGAAGACCTGCTTTCAAATTCCCGTTTAAAAAAGTTATAAATGCGGTAAATAATCCCCCTCGCCTGTTTTTTTAATAGCACTTAAACATTTACAGATACACATTCACAGCTATATTGATACAAGGAAAAAAAGAAAACAAAAACTGACAGTTGAACAAATAATTCGGATGTCACGAAGGACGGCAGCAGTGCAGCATGTAAGAGCCCAAGTCTCGTCTAGGTGTAACTCGCTGATAGCCGCACGGAAAGAGAATGAATGTTATTGGCTGTCAGTGGAGGGGGATACGCAGAACGGCTGAAAATTGGGCCGCCACCCTAGATGATGCGGACTTTAATTGTGCATGTGTAATAATTTCAACGTAATTCACAAGGGTTTCTTGTTGACTTTTGACCCAGATATAACACCTGCTAATCAACAGGTTTCTCGATCTATCTGACAACCTGTGGTTAACAATTCTGCCACACAAATCACTCAATGTATCCCTCTCTTGAATAACCTGACCGCTAAGCCTAGCCAACCTATCGCTGGTTAGTGGTAAGTAATCTGAAGAACTTCAAGATCAGGAACCTACAGTGCATTAGCCTGTTGTTGTAACTTGATAAATACAAAAAAATTCTACAATCTGTTCACTAGACTCCATTTGCTTAATAATCCTTTGTATAATAGCCATAATAGGATACAGTAAATGGATAAAATGTCTCTGTATCTCCTCACCCTCACCATTCCATAAACTATTGTTAGACTCAGGATTATTCCTTTCCTTGCCTGCTCAGCAGAATTTAATTCTCACTGCGACAGATTAGCGCAGTTTGGAAATTACTTAACCCTTAGATATGAAATTTTCCCTCAGCAGCAGAGTTTGTGCTGATATGAAACTTCCTGGCAGATTAAAACTGTGTGCTGGACCATGATTCAAACTTGGGACCTTCGCCTCTCATTTGCAAATAAACTGAGCTACCCAAGCGTGAGTCACGACCCATCCTCGAAGCTATATTCCCCCAGTACCTCATCTCCTACCTTCCAAACTTCGCAGGAGTTCTCCTGCAAATCTTGAAGGACTAGCACTCCTGGAAGAAAGGATATTGCAGAGACGTGGCTTCACCACAACCTGCAGGATGTTTCTAGAATGAAATTTTCACTCTGCAGTGGCGTGTGGTTGATATGAATATTCATGGCAGATTAAAACTGTGCGCTGTACTGAGACTCAAGTTAGGGAGCTTTGCCTTTTGCAGGTTAAATGATCTACTGACTGAGCTACCCAAGCATGACTCACCAAACATCCACATAGTTTTTATCTGGCAGTAAGTTTCATATCAGCTCATACTACACTACAGAGTGAAAATTTTGCTCTGTAAACATCCCCCAAACCATGCCTAAGGCATGTCTCTGCAATATTCTTTCATTTAGGAGTGCTAGTCCTGAAGTTTTGCAGGGGAAGTTCTGTGACGTTTGGAAGGTAGGAGATGAGGTTCTGGAGAAGTGCATTCGTGAGGGCGGTTTGTGACTCATGGATGGGTAATTCAGTCAGTGGAACGCTTGCTTGTGAGATGCAAAGGTACCAGGTTGGAGTCACAGTCCAGCACACAGTTTTAATCTTTCCATATCAGCATACACTGCGCTGCAGAGTGACAATTTCACTCTGGAAACCTTCCCTAGCTTCTGGCTAAGCCATGTCTCTGCAGTATCCTTTCTTCCAGGGGTGCTAGTCTTGCAAGTTTGCCAGCCACGGTGGCCGAGTGGTTCTAGGTGCTTCAGTCCGGAACCGCGCGACTGCTATGGTCGTAGGTTCGAATCCTGCCTTGGGCATGGATGTGTGTGATGTCCTTAGGTTAGTCAGGTTTAAGTAGTTCTAAGTTCTAGGGGACTCATGACCTCAGATGTTAAGTCCCATAGTGCTCAGAGCCATTTGAACCATCTTGCGAGTTTTGCAGGAGACCTTCTGTGAAGTTTGGAAGGTAGGGGACGCGCTATTGGCGGAAGTAAAGCTTTGAGTGTGGGTCGTGACTTATGCTTATGTAGCTCAGTCAGTAGAGCTTTTGCCCACAAAAGGCAAAGGTCCTGTCTTCAAGCCTCAGTCTAGCACTCAGTTAAAATCTCCCAGGAAGTTTTTTTTATCTAACTGTTTCTTGCAGCTCTTCAATTTCTGCTGCCTGATTAACAATGAAGTAGATTATACATAACTCCTGTACACAAGGGATATTGGTGAGGGGAAAGGGACTGGTTACATGAAAAACCACTTAGTAGAACAATAGGTTAAGTCATAAAGCAATTAACTGTCACAATTTAATTAATTTGCGTATCAGTTTGATACCAGAAACAGCCATCAGAACTCGCATTTCCCAACTACTTGTCTTTTTCCACAACTGTCTGATTCACATAGGAAGCAGGGGTCCTCCCACACAACTTAACACACTCGGCATGGAACACATTACTTGTCCTGTTCGCCAACTTTTACGGTAAAGTGTTCAAAATAGACATCTTTGGCAAAGTATGAGATTGTCTGCTGCAGCTTTTTCATTACAAGTTTGTGACAAATATATTAGAAGTTGCCAGGAGAATTAATATAACCTCTTAAACCCATGAAGTTTCCATACGCAGGCATCATCCAAGTTATCACGCATTGCAGAGGTTTGTACATAAAATGATAAGTAAAACAAACATATGGGATTCAACGATACAACATTGCTGGGTTATACAGGGAGTGTGCTACAGAGTATAAAATTAAATATCTTTTTGTAGCAAGTTACATTGTGAACTTCCACAAATCAACACAGGCGTTAATGAGAGGATTAAGTAGCTACACTTTGCATACCTCACACAAATTACAAAATTGTGTCAAAACTGGATGTGATTGAACATTATAAATACCTGAAATCACCACCCAAAAATATACCAGAATAAACCTCTACCTCTAAGAAAAAACTTTCATTGTCAGTCAGTGTTGTCTGAGATTAGCGTGCAGTGCGAGTTTCTCCCAAGCATCAACAGAGACACGTCCACAGTAAAGTCGCACAGAGAACAATTCCCTCGGAAAGCGTGTTGTAAAGTGCATGTCAACCTGATAGACTTTGTAAAGGCCAATTCGCTTTGACCATCACGTCAAGTCCCACAAGCACTTCAAATGGCAGAATCTACACTGGCTGTCAGTGCACGTCCTGACATGGCACAGCACCATCAAGGTTTCTGGGAAAGAAAGTTTTGAAGGCTGACGTCATCGTCTGTTGCTGATCACGTGAACCTGCAGCCCATTTTCTCCCAACACACAGCCATACGATCATCTCCATACTTCGTTACATTGCCTTTTCGTGGTTAATATTTGTTATTTTAAGTCTTTGTTATTTGTTATTTTTGTTATTTGTTATTAAGTGTTTCGTTTCATTATTTCTTTTGTTAAAATGTACAATTTTACAATGAATGATGAAAGATTAACGGAAACAGTGAGGCCAACAGTCTGAACTGTATGACGTGAGTGTACTAAAATACTTGCCCTCTATTACATTTATAAAGTGGATTTTTATACATAATATCACCATATTTAATATTTTACAATGAAATACACTGCCATGTGGCTGCAGGTTGAAGTGGGAAAAGTACTGTGGGTAGAGTCAGATTCATTATTAAGTGCAATTTATTTGTATGTTGTCAGACATTTATAATATTTGATAAATAAATGGACTGAAACCTTCAGAGACAACACCAGAGGCAAAATACTTTTTATTTGTGATGTATACATCAAATAATGTATTAGAGTTGTCTGTTTAAATATGTGTTTGTGGCAAGCTTGTCTATTATTAAGTAGCTCTCTGGGTTGTGTTTGCAACAGTTTTGCAAACATCAGTGGTCAGTATTCATGTGGCTTCACTAGCTAACCTCAGTACAAATAAAGTACTTGAACTATTGAAAGTCAAATACAAGATGTAAAGAAAACCTCTAAATCTCGAAGAGATAGGTATTGAGGGAGATATGACAATTGCACAAATATTTGCACTGGAGTGGCAAATAAACTTAACCTTAAATAAACAAATTTATCATATGCTGTGATGGCAGCTCGTGACACTGTATTCATTTTAGTAATTCTAGGTGCAATTTGACATAACAAATGATGAAACTGGTAAATTTTTCTCGAGCTACCAGTAACATCAAGTGGTTTGAAATCCATGAGTTTTCAGCCGTTTACTCCTCGGGCATTGTCGAGTGGTGACTGTCTCATTGTTGCTGCTGCCGTCCTTATATTTCCATGTTACCTTCTGTGATGCTGCTGGTGCTCACTCCAGCGCTGTATAAGGTAACGTTTACATTGCATGGCTGCTTCAACATTAAATTGGGTAGGTCCCAAGCCAACCTTAGTTGCACGCCACCGTCGTTATTGAGGCTGTTGTCACAAATATTTTATCTCAGTCGCTTCTTTTATGACGCTGTCCCATAAATTATTAGTCCATGTAATAACAGATACCTCGTTGAATGTTATACAGTGTTCGTTTTCTAGAGCATGCTCTGCTGCCACTGATTTCTCAGGGTACCAAAGATTAAAACACCTCTCACGTTCTACACAGCACTTTTCAATAGTACAGACCGTCTGTCCAACTTCAAATTATCCATACCCATACGGTATTTTACGCCACTGACGTTTTGAAGCCTATGTCGCCTTTCACAGATCTCACTAGTCGTCGAATTTTTGCTGGAGACCTGAAGAATGAATCGATTTCATGCCTCTTTAGGAGCCAGATATTCTTTCCTGGTACTGAGTCACAGAATAGCAAAACCACAAGCATCTTCGATTCCTCCTTGGGGTCCTTCTTCTTACATGGTTTCAGACATACGGCTTGCGATATCTGGCGGTCGTTGTAGCCGTTTTTCTTGAATGTTTTCCATAAGTGGTTCAGTTTCTTTGGCAGGTTTTCATTGTCTGAGATGGCTACCACTCAGTACACCAAGGTCCTCAGAACAGAAAGATTCTGCTATGTCATTCATTACTAGTAGCGAAGCAAAGGGGGTGTCATCCTACTCTACATTGTTGCCAAATTTATTCAAGATGGCGGATCCAAGACGGCAGCCATAGATGTGGTAACATCCACTGACATCATGCCACGAAGTTCAAATTTTGGTGGGACAATAGGTCAATGGAGATATCTCCACTAACCTAACTCCATCTTGTCCCCTCCCGTCCCACTTTCCCCCTCCCCTTGCCTCCCCTCCCCACCCCTATCTGGAAAAGGATTCAGTCTGTGCTGGGCTGCTGCATAGGATGGATGTAAGTATTTTGTATGCATTGTGGTATATTGTTTCTTTCAACAATTTGAGCTGCCATAGATAGTCGCTCCATCCAGTGTGCTCAGCTTGTGGTCCAGAGTCCAAATGACCTAGTTCACAACACCACCAGAGGGAGCTGTTGACCCTCCCCCTCCCGTCCCATGACATAATCCAAGATAGCGGTTCAGGGAGAAAATGGCGCGAAATTCGCTCAATCCGTGCTGAGCTTCCCAAGAGAACAGACGTAATTGTTTACTGCATACTATATGTTCAATGGATGAGATGTCTGTGCTGGAGAAGGAGGAGTTTAATGGGTATATTAGCTGTAATCATACAGCTGAGGACTGTGTCCATAGCCACCTGCACAACTCTTGGAAAGCAATGATATTTGGTGGATGTATAAAGATAAATACACTTCAACCAATAACGAAGATGCAGCAGGATGAGGCTAAGTTACACTCTGCAAGAAAGGCTGAGAAATGCATGTGCTGTGACTGTATATCGTTTAATAAAAGTCCAGTTAGTTTTCTGAAGCGCAAGGGACAAGACGTTCACCCACTCCACCAAGCGTGCTACCTGCCCCAGAGTCTCCATACCTGCTGGAAGAGGGCTCGTGTTGGGCTCACAGTGCTGACACTCAGTAGCTGCAGTGCGGCCGCACAGAGCACTTCCTGTTGTCTTGAAAATAGCTGCAGCCTCACACCTCACTCTTGGCGAACAGGTATCCTTTGTCGTAGAACACGAACTGCTTCAGGCATTATTTCATCTAGTGTTTAAGCAATGTGCCGAATATTGTCACATACATAAGTTGAAAATGTCACATGAGCTAAATGTACCACTGCACAAATAGAGAGAGAGAGAAAGAGAGAGAGAGAGAGAGAGAGAGAGAGAGAGAGAGAAAGAGAGAGAAAGAGAGAGAGAGAGAAAGAGAGAGAGAGAGACTTTGCAGACAATTCATGAATATTTAACTAATTTGGGATGTAACTGCACATTTTATTCCGAGGAATACCACCACCGCACTTGAACATAGCTTTTGTTGGATACACCACAACCTTACCTTATCTTTGAGCTCGAGCTGCTTCAGGAGTTATTAAATTAAATTGAATATGTCTGTACATACAGTTTCCACCTCAATTGAACACACACTCTAAAAAGATTGTGGCACACTTGTGAAGTCTTCCTCCACTGTTCTGCAATATTTAAGTGCACAAACGAATAAGGTAAAGTGCTTAACGCCTCAATACATTTATTTGTTGTTTTAAACAATTTGTTTCAAATACACTCGGACACAAAAAAAACCTGCAGTCTTCCCAGGTGCGCATGGAATGGAAATATATTACGACAAATACACTCGAAAATATTTGGTGATGGAATATTGTTTATGAATTGAAACTAAAATAAATGAGTGCAAACACTCCAAGTCGAAACTCTGAAGACAACCCTATATCACGTAAAAAAATTGTTAAATACACTATCATAGTAGTTTGCTACAAGAGACACGGTCGTAACACGGGACCCGTGAAGCGGGGGCGCATCCGTCAGCTGTCGCAGCTAGCCACAAGTGAAGCGGCGACCAGAAGCGGAGGCACTTCAGCGTACAAAGAACACATCAGCAGAACCAGTTGGTACTTCCAGAGTCCTACATGCAAAAGTGCGCATAATCCATAGTAGCACCAGCTTGTCTTGCATGCTCAAACCAGCATTCATCGGTAGGTGGGGTGGAATACTGCATTCCTATTGGCTCCTGAAAATACTGTTCAGGACTTTCCATCGAAAGCCATTCCTGATTACCTCCCTTCAAATGAGTGCATCTATATAAACCTTAACCCATCAACTTCCGGTCTCATTCTGCCAGTGTCAGCTGGCCATTGTGATTGTTCTTTTAGTTGTGTGTGCATCCGTTTGTTGTTGAAAATGAAGCATTCGGCAACATCAAACACCATCATCGTTAGTGTAAAACGACGTGCAATTGTAGGATAGGAAGAATATGAACCGCCATGTAAATAAATAATTCATTTTTGTAAATATGTGGTAATGGAGTTGAAAAATTCTCATCATTAATTTAGTTCCTTTTCCCTGTTTCTACAATGCAACGCCAGGATTTTACCCCGGATTGCGAGGGTAGACAGTAGGAGGAATGGGGGAGGCTGGACCACAGCAAACTTCCTCTGTTAAGGTCCAGCCTCCTATGGAAGGCCTGCAACAGAGCTGCCACGTGAGTATTAAAAAATTCATGGTAGTGGTATTGGTTTATTTCTTATTTGATACTCGTTCTTGATATAACTCACATGGTGACAACACAGCTCGAGTTGGAGGCTGAAAAAATACAGCAGCCAGATGCTGTGAAACAGCCTCCAGCAGAGAATGCACAGCGCCAGCAGTCACGTAAGTATAGAAAAAAATGTCTATGTAGTAAAAATTATGTTTCGTCTTGTTACAACAATTGTAGGGAGACTAGACCTCCTAGGCAGGCAGCTGGAGGCTATTCATCGACTGCATCAGCAGTCTGTGACAACCAGTGAGACAGCAGAGCAGTAGTGTAAGTGGAAAACCAAGAATTCTAATTTTTGTTGTTTGTTTGTGTCTGTAGCGTAGAAGGCTTTTCTTATTCTTTAACAAATCTGTACGTATATCTTTACGTCGTTTTAGACGAGATGGATCCAGGGCACCATATTGGTTCCGATGAGGAACTGATCCCTGAATGAGTGAGGGAAATGTCCCTAGATCAAGAGCTGCAAAGGCAGCGTGACTTGGGCCTTTCAGACGATGATTTTCCTGAAGGAATGGTAGCGATACTTTGACAATGTCCATGAAATGTTCATGCCTTGGACCTAGAGTGTGAAAGGTAATTACTAGAGACCAGATTATATGCATCATAAAAACCTTAAAATATGCATGAAAATGCTTAAAATGTGTGAAAAGTAAAGAAATAATAAAGAAACATGGTAGTTACTGTGTCCATTATATCTCAGAATCGAACCTGTGCATATCAATTACGAGGAAGAGCGGCGGCCACGCGAAAAATCGGTACATTTAGAGCGCTGATACCATTTTCTGAACAGTTTCTGGTAGAGGTTAGGAAGGGAGCCTTTCTGGGATTATTTTCTAAAAATCTGCAATATTGGGACGCATATCGTGTTTCAAGAATTGTAACATCTTTACTGTTGTTGACGGTAACGAGCGAATGCGATGCGACTGAATCGCAGCGAAACAATCGGTATGTACAAGACCAACTTCGAGATATATCGCACTCAGAGGGGCACGCTCAAAAAATCCCTAATATTTTATTTAAAAAACAACATGCGTTCATAAATATTTTTGAACAGCATTAACTTCTTTTCTACAGTTGTAAACATAAAATAGTGTTCAAAATGTTTGGTAGTAAGACTATGCCTTCGATCACTCAAAACATTTTTATAAGCAAAAAAGGACCGTGCTACATCAACTGAGGAAACTGGGCAGTATTTGAATTTGCGTGCTATGCTAGCACTTATTGTTTCTGGTAGAAAGTTCACCAGCCCCATTAATAAAACTACCAATTTGGCACAAGGGTTCAAGGTGTGTTGTTGTTTAAAATGTTTTCAAACTTTTCTTCAAGTTTTCTTCGGAATGCCTCCAGTAATGAGGAGTTCACTAGAACAAATTTATTCATTAACTCAATAGATTCATTCATCGCCAAACCTTGAGTTTCAAGCTTTTTAATACTTGCAGGTATATGGCAAAAAGAAGTGCTAATCACAGCAATAGCTTTTTTAATACCGGAATCATTAAAAGCTTCCTTGCACTAACAAACTGCCAAAGCCTCTGCACTATCGAAGTCGTTTACCATCCCTGTAATGGCCTTGAAATGTTCATTGTAAAACAACACTGCGACGACCCACATATTCCAAAGAGGTACCCCAGCGAGTAACCAGTGGTTTGGGAGGCAAAGGCACATACGGTAGTTTTTCTTTGTAGGTCTTTATGCGAGCAGGAGCCTTTAGAAACACTTTCTTTGTGGATGAAATCAATTTATTTAATTCACAAACGTGGAACGTACTTCTTTACCAAGGCGATGTACTCCATGAGCAAAGAACGTCACATGAATCAAATTGGGATAAAATACTCAGAGGACGTTTCCTGGTTTGAACATATAGGGAGCAGTAACTCAAATAAACACAAACATCCTTTAATCTACAGAATGGCTCTGAGCACTATGGGACTTAACATCTGAGGTCATGCGTCCCCTAGAACTTAGAACTACTTAAACCTAACTAACCTAATCACATCACACACATCCATGTCCAAGGCAGGATTCTAACCTGCGACTGTAGAAGTCGCGCGGTTCCGCACTGAAGCGCCTAAGAACCGCTCGGTCACCGCAGTCGGCTTTCATTTGCAGAAGATTCTGGAAATATTTTCTAATACCCTCATTCGCAAATCTGGCGATCGTAGAATGATTTACTTTTTCAAGTTCTTTGCAGGCCGCTAAATATAAAGAAGAAAGCTCTTCTTTTAAAGCATCAACAATTAAATTTGCAATGTAACAGTCACAACTGTCTGTAGTTTTGTCGACTGAAATCTAGATAATGTTGTCCTTGAGTTCACTGCGTATTTCTTCCAGAACATTTACGTAAATTGTCGCTATGTAATTTTCACGCAATGTTGATTCATCTGGTGTATTTTGATTTTAGCAATATTTGCGCAGGAAGGCTTAGGGTTTGTAAGTTTCTGAAGAGGAATATTGCTTGCAATGGATGCTTTACATAGAACCATGTCAAACAGACTCTTTTGGTTACCTTTGGACGAATTCCTGCTATTGGAACTTGCTGTTGTCAGAAGTTGTTGTCGTGGGTCCTTTCATCTGCATTCCTGAGATATGAAGACTTGTCGTGACATGCTGATCTATTTTTTTTTTTTTTTGCACGAAGCGTTTTTCTCGCAAACTCGACAGTATAAAACAATTCTGTCATTTGAAAATGTCCCAGGATGGTCAGCTATCCACGAAATGACGTTTCTTTTTCCTGGCGGCATGGCGCACTACACGCCGTAAACACGTTCAACTATGTGCGAGTAAATAGAAAGCTAAACTGAAGCAAGAGCGAGCGACTAAAAGCTTGAGTAGTTTAATTTAATTGTTGCCGACGTGTACGGTATGACAGCAGAGGGGATTAACCGGGTGCGCGGGCGCAGGAGCATTGATTCTGTCTGCCTGTTCCTGTTCCTCTTCTGTAATGATTTCGCTATACAGTGATCTCTCGATTAGCGACTGCACGCAGTTCTAGGTCGCGGTCAGTCTATGAGACATCAAAACTAGATCGAACTAGACATCGCCCGCCTAAATTTTTAAAATGTTGAAAATGCGAAATAGGCGAAAATATGCATCGTCACTAGTTTTTAGTTAAAGTATGCTAAAACCAGAGAAAAGGATCCAACTATGCAAATGCATAAGCAACATGCAAATGCATATAATCCGGTCTCTAGTAACTACTTACTCTACTTACACACAATCAATGTCCTTTCTCTCCCTGCAGCAGCAGCAAGCAGTGCCTAGAACGTTGAACTTAGTAGTGTTCGTTATTTTTTTCCTCTTTTCTACAGCAGCTACATCCTCGCAACCACAGGACACTGTGATGTGAGTACCAGTGACGGTGAGGCCTGTAGCACCGAGGCGAGGTCCTGCGTGGCATGCTTCGCCAACAAGGGCACCGCTAGTCGCCGCACAAGAGATCGCAGCCGCCACTAAAGCCGGCACAGCCGCCCCAGCATCGCGTCTCTGGATTGAGCAACGAGCTACCACCGATCAGGCTAGCGCATCAAGCCTACAGCAGCAGCAAAAGGAGCGCTAGGAGCCGTCGCCACAGCCTGACTGTTATCACTGGCCTGACCCAGTAGTGCCACCTCATCCTCCCTCTCAGCCTCGTCAGAACCATCGCCGGCAACGAAAGCTATGTGTGCCTTGGCACAAACCCCTGTCAGTCATCAACAGGATGGACCTCATCATCCTCTAGTAGTAATATTATTGGTAATAGAGGTGATCCTGCTGTTAGCAGTAGTTTCCTCTCCCATTCTTTTAGTGAAGGACATCAGGTCACAGACACCATACTGCAGTTGGAATACTCGGTGATTGCAGATGCCTTTGAGGAGCGAATCTCGTTCACAGGGCTCGAGAATCCGGCAGGAGGGTATCACAACCCTGTTGGGTTTCTAAGAGCGTGCCTTCCTGTCATGAAAAAGGAGTTCCTCAAAGTAGTCAATGACCCGCGGAATCACGCCATTAAATGCAGTATGGTGCTCTGCGTCGAACTATTGCACTCATACAAAATTGCGTGTGGCATTGAAAAGACAAGTCTCCATTATCTTTGGGGGAATATGACGTGACAATGTGGAGCACGTCAATCACTGAGGGGTTTAGTGACTCCATCTTGAGAGCTATACTGGCCCAGTTTTCTGAGATGGAAGTGAGAGGGACAGCTAAAGCACTCAGCTGGATACTATACCTGGACATCCATACACATGTCTATGATTCAGTAAGTGGAGGGTCTAGCTATATCAAGCTTCCTAAGGATACAGATAATAAGCAGCCAAGCTTTAATGTTGAAATCAGAAAGGATCAGGCTAGTTTTACATAGTCAGTACTAGCTTGCGAGAGAAATTACAGTTACAGAGATCATTTTGAGTGTCCCAGTACATACCATATAGGTGATAATATTCGTGGGTGTTATAACTTTGATGGTATCGAGTTCCCCATCAACATCCAGGAATACTTAAATTTGAGGTGCAGAATACTGGAATATTAGTTCATGTTTATGGCCTGGAGAAAAAAAAGCGAGTCAGATGAACAGGACAAGCATATAGTCGTCAGCCTTCTCCATTTCTCAAACTTTGCCAGTGAGCATTAGATGCATGTACACATGTTACTCTTCTCTGAAGATGATAATTAACATTATGTTTGGATAGAAGACAAGTCGTGATTCCTTTCCGCCCATTTGAGTAAACTTGAGTGTAAAAAGCATATTTGCTTAAGATGCCTCAATGTATTTTCCTCACATAAGTTCTTAGCAGTGCATCTAATAGATTTGTTTACCTCAGCAGGCTTGATAACAAGTACCAAGTCCTAGGATCTGGTACTTGTTATCAAGCCTGCTGAGGTAAACAAATTCATAAAGTTTAAAAATGCTCACCACCAGGAGGGATGCCCATTAGTAGTGTATGCCGACCTTGAATGCCTCCATGCTCCCGTGATCCATGTGAAGGTGACACCACGACCTCAGTTACCACCTTTACAGAAAAGCACGTACCATATGCGACAACATACCAAACTGTATCGTCGTATGATTCGAGTCTTAACCACTACAAATCTTATTTCGGGGGTAATCTTGAAGTTTGGCTGCTCATTGAGCTCGAAAATCTTTCTTGGGAGGTTGATAAGCTTTATAGTGACAGAAATCTCATGAGCAAATCGAAGGAGAATAAAGATTTGTACAATAACGCGGCTGACTGTAACATTTGTCGGCTGCCATCATATAGAAAAGCAGAAACTCCTTGTAGGTAGCACTGTCATCTTACAGGGAAGATCGCTGGAGCAGCTCACAATATGTGCAATTTGAAGTACCAGCTACCAAGGCACATACCTGTCTTCTTCCATAGTCTAAGTGGGTATGATGCTCACATTCTTGTTAAGTACTTGACTGATTTCAGCATGGAGAACGATTTGCGTCCTACATGAAAACTTCGAGAAATATGTATCATTCTCCAAACGATCTATTTCCTTTTGAACTTGAGCCTTTAACCTCCAGGGAACAGGATAGAAAGTTCTACAATACGTTTCGTGCTGCTTAACGTAGAGATGGCATATGTATCCCTTAATAACTCCTGGCCTTTCATCAAAAACGTTTTCATATGTTAATGATAATTCATTGAGCTACTTTTTCTGATCTTCGATAGTGCAGTCGGATTCATTGAACTTTTCAAATACTAATTGACCGAAATCTTCTTTGACTTGGAACTCATTAATTACGTGCTCTTTCGAATTTTGGGCCATCCTGATTACTTACACACTGATCCCACAATTATATTTTCTCATAAGGCTTTTTTTCTCAACAACTCCAACTCAATTTCTTGTTTATTAACATTCAACCAAATTTTTCCTGTTTTAAAATCTATTCAGCATCCGTATTGACGTAGCCTGTCGACTCCGATAATGCAATCTACCACCAAATTTTTCACAACAAGGAATGTGCTTAATATTGCTACATTTCCGAATTCCACACCAAGTAGTGACTGCACCTTTACATTAGCCAACCGAGCCCCAACAGCGCCTATTATTCTGCAATTTTGAACTGGAAATACTGGTACTCGTCTTATATTTCTGATCCTGTTGAATAGTGCCTCCGAAATAACATTCGTGGTTGCAGCTGTGTCTAAAACCGCCACTATAGGTATGGTCTCCATAATGACTTGCACTTCGGCTACTGCCACCTGTTCCTTATCCTCATCTTGTGGTTCTAAGTCCTCGGTCAGTTCATCTGCCAGTAATCGTCCATCATTATACGTTAGCATGGGTACACATATCCTGTTGCCCCTCAACCAATTGTTGACCGCTCCTCCGGGGCACGAGTGGGTCCTTACAAGTTTGTTGGATTTTGATTTGTCTGCTGATTGACATCATCCGTCACTTCGGTAATTACCGGTTGATTCTTAGATGTCCGTCCCCACTGATGTTGGCTATTTGAATTCTTTCCTCCCGGTTGATTCCACTTTCTATTATCGTTATTATTCCAGGCTTGGGGTCTGAAATTTCTTTCGTTCCCCCACATGGGGTTGTATCTTTTTCCGTTTCTGTTGTTCTTTGAATAGCCCCTCGCAAGACCATTGCCGGGATTACTATTGAGATTTTGAGGGGTTTCTCCATTATTTAACGATCTCTGTTCATTCCCTTTAAGTGTCGATTGATCGCCATTGGTATAACACATACTTCCACCTTGCCTACCGTTTGGCGGAGGTTCTATCTCCCTATATTGGAATCTGTTATTACGGGCTTTCTGGTTGTTCTCTTCGATAATATCTATATGGTCTAACGTCGTGAGGAACGACTCTGAGTCTTTTTCGTTGCCGTAAATCAATTGATTCCGGATGCTAGTAGGTAGTCTTGCCTTAAGTATGTTTATTATGTCTGGCAAGGGCATAGGTCTGTCTCAGTATCTCGTTTTATTTATATATTTTTCGAAATACCTTCTAAGGCTTCCTTTCGAAAAGGAGAAAGGCTCTGGGTAGAGCACCTCCTGCCTTAGGCGTTCCTGTACCCCTTCTGACCAGAACTTTGCTGAAAACGCCTTCTCAAAATCGTCATATGTCGAGCAAACAGAAGTCATGTCCGAGGCCCAGATCGCCCCTGAACCTTGTATATATCCTGTAACAAAACTGATCTTCTGCCACTCCGACCAATTTCTGGGTAGCACTCCTCTGAAACTTCGAATAAAAACAATTGGATGGACCCCCCTTTTGTCAGGGTTAAAAATCTGGAATTGCTGATGCTTTATCATTTTTTTCTTCGGCATGGCAAAGGCTTTCGTAATCTCCGTTAGATAAGAATTCACGCGAACAACCAGCTTGTGGCAATTTAATGTTTGAATTACTTGCACAAGTCGGTATTGTGTGCGAATGGGCAGTAACTGGCTCTATAGTCGATGCCAACTTCTGCTGCTGCCCTGCATTCATTTGTTCTGAGCTTTGTTGTGAAGTGCGCATCGACTCGTTTGTTTCCAATGCTCCAAATCAGCACCTAACTGCTGTCGCACCTCCTCAAGTCCTTTCGCAAACAAATTCTCTTCCTGTTTGCCAGATAAACTCTGGAATGCTGCCTTAACATTTTGCTCAACGTTTTCACACATCAGCCTTTTGTTTTCTAATGTGATTTCGGATAATTTACCCGTTAATACGTTAATTTGGTGGTCTATAACGTCTTGACGCTCTGTCAGATTTTCAACGCTTTCCTTTAGGTTAGTCTGTGTACGTGCCAATTCAGGAAGTTGCGCAATTGCACATGACATGGCGTCTTGCGGAACCATTTCCACTTGTTCCCGTACGGTATCTATCTTAATAGCCACATACTCCTTCATTTCGACACGTACACGGTGAGTAGATTCCTCACATTGTGCTTTCACCAATTCTATTTGTGCAGTTAATTTTCGTTCCGTCTCTTCGGCCTGATCTTTGAGTTCCTTGATCTTCGCCTCTATCCACTGCTCTAATTCGGAAAAACTGTCTTGTAACTGCTGCTTAATCTCAGTCTGGACCAATTTCATCTCTTCTTGAGTTTGAGTGACTGTTACTAATTGTGCTTTAATATCGATTTTCAGATTTTCCTGCCCTAAAGTAACTGAGGCTAATTTCGCGTTAATGTCGGTTTTCAGATTTTCCTGCCCTTCACTAACTGAGGCTAATTTCGTATTCAAATCATTTTGCCCTTCAGTAACCGAGGCAAATTTCGCATTAATGTCGGTTTTCAAAGTATTCATGCTCTCGGTTATCATCTGCATCTGTCTCATGATAATTACCAATGGATCTAATCCCTGCTGCATACTTTCTGTTACACCTCCAGCCCTGTCTACAGGGCGTTCTGTTGCGCTATCTGTAGCCATCGGTCCTACAACACTTCTTACTGCTTCATTATTATCAGTGCTAACAGCTGAAGGCTGATGCGTGCTGCTTTGCTCTGCTTGACTCATCCTAAACATTGCCCTGGTTAAAACCATATAAATGTTCTACTGTCACTATATATAACTCCTTCTACTGTCACTATATGTAACTCCCTTCACACAAGAGTACTTCTGTGTCTACTTTCTTAATGTACATATACAGATAAATGCAACTGGGACAGGTCAATCAAATCACTTCTTATATCTAACATGAACACAATTAATCAATGTTCAAATATCAAATAACATTAAACAGAAAAGCGTATACTTCGACTGTACTAGCAAGCTTTGCCAATAAAAATATAAACTGGGACAGGTCAATCACATCACTTCTTATATCTAACATGAACACAATTAACCAATGTTCAAATATCAAATAACATTAAACAGAAAAGCGTATACTTTAACTGTACTAGCAAGCTTTGCTAATAAAATTATAGATCTTTCCGTTTCTCTGCGCCCAGTGTGCTGTCTTTTGGCTTTATTTGTAGATCCAATTATATCACCTGCGAGTCTTTCCTCTCTTTTCCAAGCATCAGTTGCGTTAGCTCGTCGTAGTTGACATGAAACAAAGAACAAAATTATTTTAGCAATGTCCAAAAACGTGTCCTGTCACAGTCGCCATTTTAACATTTTTACATGTTCGGATACTAAGTTGCCGTCTCTTCATCTAAGAATAGATGATGAATGCAGCTAGCCGCTAACTCTGTGTAATGTGTTGTCTGTATAGACGTGTATCTGTTGCCTTTAAGATCCCTTCACCTTCACACATAAATCTCTACAGTAAAGTAAGGACTTCCCATTTCTTGGCTGATCCGTGATAAGACAGGCGAAAAGTTAGACCAATGGAGAATTATTAGTATTATCTCTATTTTCATTCGCTCTCTCTCTTTCTCTCCTTTATCTATGTACAATTTTTAATATAATATTTCATTACGTGAAATCAGCCAAATAGGATCTTTGGTGGAGTCCTTCGTCTTGGTAATCAGCGGCTGGCTTGCTGTAAGAGATCTTTACATTTATTATTACTGTTAAACACTGCATTCAGTCGGGAGAATCAATGGTTTGGACCATTTGTTCCTTTTACGAAAGATTGCGAATTCCAGATGTGTACGAAGCCTTTTTGGACGATTTAACACAGACTCAGTGATTGCAGGCTCTCTTCGACACAGCTGAAACTTCCCCACTAATTACAGGGCCTACGTGATCATCAAATGATTCAGAAAAAAATCATTCGTTCATTCACTCCACAACAAAAAAGTCACAAACCTTATTTATGAAGGAAATTGTGTATTAAATCCATCTCCATTACATGTCCAGATCTCTGGTGATCCACGTCTTAATTATTTTCCGTTTACAGTCTCTTTCTCTTCAAACAAACCGCTAGCGGTACAAATGTTAATTGGCTCGCTTTAGCGAGAAGAAAAGCAGAATATGTATCTCTCAGAAACACGCCAATGCCTCAACAGATACTCCAGAAGCTGTCCTAGTTACCACTCCAACAACCATGGAGAATGTATATATGCATCTCTGTTATTTCAAAGAATAAACGCACTAGAAAATACTTCGGCGTCGTCGAGCTGTCGCCGCATATATTACGAGAAAATCAGATCAGATAACTTTTCCAAAGTGAATGAATTTGGATGGTTTGATTGAAAATGATTAATTGGTGCATGGTAGAGGGTATTTTCTGTGGGCACATTACACTCTCTTGGGATGCAATGCTCTGGAAAACGAAGTGTGGCAACGAATTATTGACTGATGCTGACATGTTTATTTTCTTTGAGCAAGGAATCTGTGGCGGACTTCGCAAATGTGTCCATAGGCACATGAAGGCAAGTAACCCACAGATGGGTGATAGGTTCACGATTCACTTGATTTGAGTTACATAATGTACTTGGATGTAAATAACTTATACGGGTACGCCATGCAAGGATCATTGCTGATTGGTGAGTTTCGATAGATGCCTGAAGACGAATGCAAAGGATTAGTTGGAAAAATCATAGGTCGTATGGCGGCTGATTCTGATGTAGGGTATTTGGTAAAGGCAAAACGAACATATCCTATTATTTTGTATGACGTGCACACTGTGTCCAGAGCAACTAGTTCTGTGAGGAAGCTCCACCCCAAAACAGATGCGAATGCTGGCGAATAAGTGTAGATACATTACTCAGCATCATAATCTCCAGCAGTGTGTCAGCTTGGAGCTGGAGGTGGTTAGAATGACCCTGGCTATCTTCTCCATGCAATCCCCTGGTTGAAGGAGTATACTGATTTGAATATGAGTTAGAATCACTCAGGTTATCACCTTCAAGCAGTCCTCCTGGTTGAAGGAGTGTATTGATTTGAATATGAAACATAGAGCTTCTGGGACGTTGGACTTTGAAAAATATTTGTATAATTTAATGAATACTTTCGTTTTCGGCAAAACAATGGAGAATTTGAGGGAACGACGCGAAATTTTGATTAGAACCGAATGGTATGGATGTTATGGCGTAAGAAATTGCATTGTCAAACCAAATTTTAAGCTATTTACCATATTCAATAAGAGTTTTGCTGCTGTGGAGATGGCGAAGACTGAAGTAGAGTTTATGAAACCTATTTGTGTAGCGATGTGCATACCAGAGCATCCCAAACTCCACATCTACCGCTATCATTATGAGTTTGCGAAAACTTATTTCACTGATCCTAAATTACTTTATATGGATGTAGATAGGTGTTAATCTATTTGGTGGAGGACTGCAATCCATATGAAGTGATGAGGTACCACAGTAATGAATTCGTTACGTCCTCATACATAGCCGATAGTCTTTACGGTATTGTTCCACAGAACTGCGATTGTGGAGTTTGTAGATTGGCTATCAAAAATGACTGCATATTGCACATTGGAAGGTGCCACCCACAGGCGCACTAAGGGAGAGCATCGTATGGCATCGAGAGTCCTCTCTATCAAAACTCTTTGAAATTCCTGTACGGAGATGTTCATAGTGCTGCACCACAGCTGCCGCATATGGTACAGCAAACTAGTATTCGATCAAGAGGATATGAGGTAAACACTGTGCTGCAATCTAATATCGGACTGTCACGGCATGACCATAAAAGGGTAATTTGTGATGACAGGATTGAAACTCACACTATTCATTTTGTCCAGAGCTCGTGGTCTACTGGATAGCGTTGCTGCCTCTGGATCACAGGGCCCTGGGTTCGATGCTTGGCTGTATTGGGGTTTATCTCTGCCTGCAGACTGGGTGTTTGTGTTGTTCTCACCGTTTCATCATCATCATCATCATCATCATTTGTGGCAGTGGGTAGAGTAGACTGCGAAAAGACTGGATTGTGTAACAATTAGAACTTTGTACGGGCGCTGATAACGGCGCAGTTGAGTGCCACACAAACCAAACATCATCATCATCACTACTCACTTGTAGTGAGAGAAGGGGTGGGAGACTCTGATTGAGTGAGAGGAGGAGAATGAATGAGAAAGAAATAGAGACAAATGGCTCTGAGCACTATGGGACTCAACTGCTGAGGTCATTAGTCCCCTAGAACTTAGAACTAGTTAAACCTAACTAACCTAAGGACATCACAAACATCCATGCCCGAGGCAGGATTCGAGCCTGCGACCGTAGCGGTCTTGCGGTTCCAGACTGCAGTGCCTTTAACCACACGGCCACTTCGGCCGGCAGAAATAGAGACAGACAGACACAGAGACAGAAAGTGTCTGCAGAGCAGTTGTATGACCCTTTAATCATAGTGTTAATTAATTTTGTGTGTGTGTGTGTGTGAGGTGTAAATATGTATTTATTTACGTGTACAATGTACACACACACACACACACTTATATATATATATATATATAGGGTGTCCCAGCTATCTTGTCCACCCAAAATATCTCTGGAACAATAACAGCTATTGGAAAACGACTTTCACCTGTATTAATGTAGGGCTGGGGCCCATGAATGTACATATTTGGAAACATTCTAAAACGAAAGCATATGTGTTTTTAACACAAACTTATGTTTTTTAAATGGACCTCCTATATTTTTTCTTCAGCAATCCATAGCATGACAAACCACATACACAATGGCGTTGATTGCATCGCAATATTCCCATTACATCCCGAGATATTAAGACGCGAAGTTGACGCTTGAAACACCCGAAATGCGGTGCTAGCGCACGTCCTGAGGCTCAGGCGTGAACCCCATGCTGCCCGTAATCGCCGCCAGGGCATGGAGGATCGCGCTCAGTTTTAACTAAGCGCGATCCGCTGCTAAAAAGCAGTTTCCGGTGCGGCGACGCCCTTCCGGTGCGCGCTGATTGGCTGTTGCGCTCTTATCAGTAGCTACATCCGCTTGGGGCCCAGTCTCTCTCGTGAGGCAACAGCATGTTCATTCGACTCGAGACAGCCGCACGACACACAGCAATGCCTTATAGGAGGAGAAGATACAGCAGGAGACCAAGATTGCCCGTATACAAGACAGTTGACAGCTTCAGCTTTACACCAAATGAGGTTGTCCAAGAAGAGCTCCTGGTCCAATTACTTTTGTAGGATGCAAGGTTAATTTTTCTTGCACTACAAATGAGGTTGTGACTGATAATTCCTGGTTGACTTTAGCTTCCATACTTATCAAGAGGTCCGAAATGAATTATACGGTCTGCTGCCATCAACTCTCATAAGCACATAATGGTTTCCCTCTTGCACGTTTTATGTATCTACGTACACAATATGATCCAGTACTGATCAGTGTACACCCGTCAGTTTGTCTTATTTATCCTGCACACCCAAAATAAGATTTATCTAATGCGTTATATGACCCATTGTGCCTGTTGTGCAGGGCCTGGCTCTACCTAGTCAAGTGTCCAACGTAGTTCCCACTACTGCCATAGTAGCCACTTCGCCTTGTTTATGATTTGCGACCCATGCAAAGTCCTGTACTCCACCACCCTCCGAGCATCCCATTTGTTGTTGGTTTCGCGTGCAGTACACCGCTTGCCAGTGTAGTCGTGCATCAGAGTAATCTAGTGACGACACGGAGGTAGTACACATTGTGGATAAATGTTGTGTTGTGGAACTTGTACTGTGCAGTATAATGTACACTTGACAGCAAGAAAAGTGGGTCACTGCCAAATACAACCAACATAACGTAGAAGTGTTGCAGCTCCTCTAAACACCAAAACCCCGTGGGGTACAGTCGTTTGACTACACACAATGGGTACCACAAGAGACTACTAAGAGACCAAAGGTCTTTATGGCGCGCAGTCTAAGTATCAACTAATGTCGTCATACAAAACATATTAGAAAACACGTTCTTAGCGATGAGACACCCCATAACACTCATAAACTAACTTTAATTACAACAAGTGACATTCCAAAAGTTCTGAGAAAACGGATTATTTTACATATATCGTACAGTAATCCTTAGTCAAAGTTAAATACTTGAGACAATATATGGAGTTACAAAGCTGTACGGCAATTGGAAAAAAGTTTTTCGCTCTCTAAAAGGTTTTCCATCCACGTGCTGAAGGTCGCTCAATGGCGAGCGCTCTGGAAACTGGATATTGGACGAACCAGTAGAAAAACGCGATTAACGGCAACAAGCACTCTAAGGAAATCTCAACATTAACAGCGAATCACCAGTAATATCATTGTTCTCGTAACACATCAACAGCTACATGCACACAAATTTGAACTTTAAATGACATAACCAACGTCGTCGTTCTGGACCTGGTTTCAAACCCAGCACCTATAGCCATTGCGAACTAAGCTAAGCTTTGTTTGTGCCTTATTGAGACCGGATCACTAGGCATAAAGAGACGTGAAGTATAGACGTTTGCACCAGTATCACTTATCAATTTACATCCTGAAAATAAATGACGAAAATGTTTGTACTGAACTGGGAATCCTGTCATAACAGCTACCGTCTTGGGAACTACCCCCAACGACGTTTAATATGGTGTCATTCACAAGGAACAACGTATGCTCATGTTTAAAATTGAAATGCCATCATATAAAGTTCGTGACAGGGATGTGAACCCAGCACCTAAACGGATTGTTAACGAAGTACAGTCATGCTCAAAAGTATCCGAAAGACCTGGATTGCATTGCGCCTGATTCCCATGCAACCCACATAACGCAGCTGTCCAGCAGGTCCTCTAATCGCTCTTTGATACAGTCGTTTGACTATTGAAAATGGGTCCAACAAGTCACCACTAGAAAACACTGCTCTGTATCGCAATAACTCAGGATGTAAAGTAATACCACGATACTAAAAATATCAGGGAACTGTCCTTAAGGCTTGTAAGCTCGCATTTATTGCAATAACTGACATACCTGAAATGTTGGCACTCTCATTATTACGTCAAATAGGTAATGCACGTAGTAAGTTCGTCGTATTCATGATTTCCTCTTCAAAGTAACATACCGTACTTGTTATTTAACACATAATGTCATTAAAAATTTATGTTATTCACGAGCAGCTAGTTGAGAATATGTACGAACTTCAAATGACACGACGAACCGATTCGTTCTGCATATGGATTCAAACCCAGGTCATGCAAACTAAGATTTCGTGACTGACGGAAATTAACAGTCATTCCTGACTAGGCATAAAGAGAGTGATATACCTCGATTTTAGACAGTATCAGCTAACAAATATCAACTTTAAATTACATAACGTAAACATCTTTAACGGTCGCGAATTCCTACCCAGCATGTATTGTCCCTGTTAACGAACTACGAGAGATGTTAAATACTGCTTCTTCACAAGTAACTTACTTGAAATGCAGTGAGGTAAAGCTTTGTGTTGGACAGGGACTCGAACCCAGAACCTAATCGGATTGTTATCGAAACACAATCAACTTTGACACATCGGATTTTCTCGGCAGTAGCTAGATGTATTAAATGAAATGACGAGAGGAAACATAATTTTTTCCTTCCCAGGACTCCAACCCGGCACGTATCGCTGTTATATTCTAGAGAAAAGGGAAGCTAAGTATGGGTTTGCTACACCAACAGCGACATGTGAGGATGTTTGAACTAGAAATAATATGACGGAGTGTTCAGTGCTGACTGAGAATCGAACCCCAAACATACCGTTGTTGACTACACACAAAGAGACGACACTCACCGAATTTTTCTCCACCAGCAGCTCGGAATAACATCCTGGAACTTACAGTGATCTCGCAAATAGTTCTGTGTCTCACTGGCAGTCAAAAACGCCGGATACCGTTAGTGTTGACAACGAATGAAAATGCATTAAAAATAAAAATTATTATTCACCAGCAGATAGGTGTTCTCATGCTAGAGCTTCATAATACATACTGAAAAGTTTAGTGCTGGGCCGGATTCCAACCCATTCATGCGCAATATGTGGAGATGTTGAGGAATCTGCAGTTCTGAACAAACAACAAGTTGTAGTCGAGCTGTATTGTCACGAAGGGATCAAATTCTGCGTTTAGGGCGGTCTGAGTTGCATTCCCAGTTCAGAACCAAATTTATCGACATACAGAAGCTCAAATAAAAGACGGAATAAGTGTCCTGTGACCATACACAGGGTTTGTTTCGTCACTAGAAATAAATAACTAGTATAAAAAAGGTTACTGGTGATAGAGTTTCTACATGTCGCCACTGCTTACTTTATTGTTGTTCAACCTAACGTCTACTTGGTAGAGAAGGAATATCATGTTTAATGTGATTTTCAGACCACAATGCCATTATACCTTCTTCACTTGGCGTAGCCAGAAGAGAATAGAATCTGCCTCTTCCTATCAAAAAACATCGAAAGAAGTTGGAATCGAACCGAGACCAACATCATATGAATCAGTCGAACAGACCACCAAACCCTCTACTCTACGACTCATTTGTGTATCACAACACCGTTGCGGCACACACGATGAGAATTCTGACACACAGGCTCCCTGTAGTGGTTTGTGTGATGTTCAGTACATTCATTTACTTGGTTGACCGAATCGCCATGAACTAGAGGCCTTGGCTACCCAGTGCATACATTCGACTCTATTTTGTAATCACCGAAATAAAATAACGTAACTGCCACCTACACAGAACTGCCAACAGTGTAGGATGCAGAACTTTAAAAGGGAAGTGTTCCTTTCCATTTGAGCTACTCTATTGCGCTATCTGTTTGTTGAAACCATCGTGCAGTGCAAAAGAAATGCTGTAACTGTCTGTCTCTCAGAAGTCTATATCCGGCCATATGCATTATCTCACAGCACTGTGGAATGCCGAAGTTCTGGAGGAACTGTTGTTCACTTCCAGAGGTGCTGTAGCTACGTCACAGCTAGTAGCGTAACGGTGAGCATCGCGCTCTGTTGATAAGACCTCGCGTGTTGTATTACATTCGCTACTACATTTTTTTAAAACGCAATTCTCCTGCCTGCTGAAGTCATCAATTTAATGGAACATTGAACGTAATTCTCTTCACTTCTCAACCCAAAATAGTCGCATGTGGGAAAACGGCTAACTTCTGCGTTATTTTGTTCTTTTCAGGTTTAATAGACGGCCAGGCAGCAGATGCATCTCGGAGCTTTTGTATTATGTATGGGGAGAGTGCATCGTGCCAAAATAGTCAGAAAAGTATTTTCTACATTAGCTGTCGTCTGATAGTGGCATTTTATTCTTCTTCAAACCTTGTTTGACAGCTTTAACTCAGAACAAGTTTTCTACATGCATGTAATCAATAAACTGCATGTGCAGTGTCAGACTGTTATAGATAACATAAGAGAATTCGCATATATCGTTGATGATTAATTTGTCTCTCATGTTTAGTACTGTTTTAACAACACTAAAAGAAACGTTACGAAAACGGTGCACTGTATTGTAAGAAATGAAATAAAACTACCCACGATAACCTTACGACGAAAGTCTGATATAACAAAACTGAGTATCTGTACACAAGCGTGCCTCTATCTGCACGAATTAGTAAAACACTATTCACTTAGATTTCGATTGGGTCTGTGTTTAAATGCTATGCTGTGTCATACTCAACAGGTATGCAAATGTGGCATTTCACAAAGAAAGTTACGTATTCCTAGAAACCCAAAATTTGCTAGTCAGCAGCGGAAAGAGGCGTTACCTGTTGTGCAGCATTGTAAGTTTTTCACCATTTCACTTTGAGCTGAAAGTATTTTCTTGCGATTTGCTAATCAATTTATTTCCTTCATACTTATCACCCTGGCATGGGAGTCTTAAGTGAAGAACATTATTGAATTTCGTATCGTTGACGGTCGATTCGAATTTCTTCAGAGACGCTTGTATTGTATAGCAGCTTGGCAGTCAGAAAGTCGAGATCTACGACCATTTACACAACTTACTGAGTCGAGGTGCCAAGAGGATTCGTTGTGTAACGGTTTTCTTCTGATTTTGTTACAGAATTTTTCTGGGAATTCGCAGCTCCATGAAATAATACACAATAAAAGCTCGCATGCGCTGCCGCTACCACGGTTAGAACTGACGATTCTCTTAACCGTTGGAACCCGAGACACGGGCGGTACCACGGGGCTACGGACACACTGCTGTCATCACGCCACTCTCGTCATGGTATTACTCGCTCAGCCTCATAACGCGTCGTGAAAGATATTAAAAGTTGTCACTTACGTGAAGAATAGCATTTCTTTAGCCAAAAAATTGAAATTTCTGTCTCAGTGTCTTAGTTTACGTGAGGATTATATACCACGAGTCATTCAAATGGAAAGGGAATATCAAGTGAATTTAGCGAGTCAGTTCAGTACCATACGCGGAAGTGATTGCACTGTCACAGTGTTGCCAAATGTTTGTGACGATGTTGGCAATTCTCAGCTGTGCTAGGAACAGCTCTGTAGCGTTATAGGAGGTGCTCGTGTCATAGGAGGATACGGAGAGGAAGCGCGGGGTTTGGTTAATATGCGGCGTTTTCTCCTACCAGCTGTGTCAAACATTCAGGTCTGTAATCTTCCATCATGATTACAGTTTCAAACAAAATATATACGAATAAAACACTTACCTTGTTACTTTGTTACAAAATATTATTTCAGTACAACAAAAAGTCTTTGAAAATCAACTTTGCCAACCTGTCACGAGAAGTAAGATAACAAACACTTTGCACCTCGAAATCGATTGCATCTATGTGCAGTCTTGTGATCATACAAGTAGAATTTCATGAATTGCATGAGAATGTAGAAAAACGTTGGTGCGAATGGAAGCTGTAAGAAACACAGTTACCTAATTATTCTGTACCACGTAATAATGATGGTGATAATCGAATTATCCGGTAACTTCACACTTCACAGTGGATTTTCTGGAACTAAAAAACTTCCTGAATTAGTGAAAATTTCAAAATGGCTTCAAATCGAGGCTATGACGCCTAGAAGAGTCTTTACATCCTGCTGACATGAGAATAGCACAATCTCCACGTCAGAAGCTTGCTTCTACTTAACCATTTAATAGACTCGCGTTTTTTTCCACCGAGACTAGTTTAGTAAGCTAAGCACATCATCCATTACAGCACACTCCTGGGGCTGGGAAATGTGCCCACAATGGTCTGGTGCAACGAACTATCACAAGTGCAATGCGTGGGTTCAGGCCTTTACTTTTAAGAGGCACAAACAGATTTACTTTATCTCTGGTAACCTCAAACCGAGAGCTGTTATAATCCAGAATCCGCATTAAACATCACATTCCTTCATTCCAAACTGGGCAGAGCCGGTTTACGTTGGAAAATGACATAGGTGGAGGTCAGGGTAAACGGAAATACTGTCACCAGTAAACTTACTTACATTAGAAAATTTTATTTTATTTGATGAACTGATAGCCGTCTAAAGGAACAGGGCTTTACTTGTACTTGATTGAACTAGAGAAGTTGAAAAATTCGGTGCTGGACTGTGATTCGAATTCGTATCTCCTCTTTCGAGGATCTGAAGCTCTCGGAACAGTATAGTTCAATCATTTCATTCCTTTTCCCAAGACTGCAGTCTTCTCTAGGTCTCCTCCAAAGGTAAATATGTGGGTCCGAATCCTGATCCAGTGCAAAAATATTCATAATTTCATTTCAAGCCCTATCACGTGCACACCGGCCTGCTAATGAAAATTAACGTGCATTATTAATGTCTGTTCATGTTGCCAACAATTTCTGGACAAACACGCACACATCTTACTGTTGGTGAGTAAGCAACTGATACTTAAGCAATATTCGTGGACAATAAAGAAGAACGATAGGAGTGCGGTTCGATTGTCGCTCAGGCACAAAAATTTGTGTCCTTATTTTAGATTAAACACCTAGCAGCTGGCAAGAAAAACCGATACGTAACATTTGATTTTACTTAGTTAACAATCCGATTACGTCTTGGGTTCCCGTCGCAGAACTTCACATCATGCGCTTCATCTTTAAATTCATATGCACTTCGTTACTTCTGAATTGAGGTATATCAAACATCTTTCATGGTTAGTTAACAGGGATGAAAGGGTCCTGATAGGAGTCCCGGTTTATTACAAAAACTGTCGTCTTTTATTTTCAAGTTTAGATTTGGTTACTGGTACAGGCGAAAATTTCGGTACTTCATGACTCTTCATGGATAGTCAGCAATGTGATATGATTAGATTAGATTAATACTTGTTCCATAGATCATGAATACGACATTTCGTAATGATGTGGAACGGGTCATTTTAATGAAAGTTTCTTTACATACCAGTATTCAATTTCTTTACAACAATTTTTACCCCCCCCCCCCCTCTCTCTCTCACTCCTTCTCTCTTTTCTCTCTCTCTCTCTCTCTCTCTCTCTCTCTCTCTCTCTCTCACACACACACACACACACACACACACATTTTCTCTTTTTATTTTTATTTGTTTGTTGTGCTCGACTATCGGCGAGGCACGAAAACGTCCGTGAATGAGTTTCTTAGTTTTGAGTACAGTTACGAAAGAAATATAGAAACAACTATGAGAGTTACTGATTTATGATTCTTAGTAGCAGTCAGTTCTGATTATTATTTGCAACTAAGCTCCAGTCCCTAAACCTAGTTACAGAAATGCGAATCAGACGCATTACGTATTCCAGGTCGTAGCAGCCGCATCTTCAAGGCGCCAGCTATGGTCACTTCCCAGCCCGCTGTAGGATCACATCAGTTCGTCTTCTTCCTGCTGGTAATGTAACTGAGATGGCAACAACGCAAGGTATGTTTGGCAACTCTGTGATCGACGAGTTACTTCCTGGTGTGCACGGAATTAAGCCTCAAAGTTCACTTGGTTTCTCGTGTCATTTCCATTGAATAACCTGAGTTGTTATCGCTTGAGGTGTAACAGAAGATTGTAAATGTACGGTTTTCAGCCCAGCAAAGTCATTGAACGCGGCAATCGCAACTAATCTCACCCTGTAAATAGCGGTTTACGAGTTCTAGCCACTATTAGCCTCGTAAGAGGAAGGCGCAAACAATATCTATCCGCTAGCTCTGTGTTGACGTGCTGACCTGTAGAAACGCGACTGTTGTGGTTCGCGGTTCCAGCCGCGCTGAATGTAACGTTTTTATCCCGGGGAGGCCCTAGTAACAAGACATTTCCATTTTTTTATCCCTTCTGTGTAAGAGCTGCAAGCAGTCAGATCAAACATCGATAAGCAAATCGTAAGAAAATACTTTCAGCTCACAGTGCAATGGTGAAAAACTTACAATGCTGCACAACAGGTAACGCCTCTTTCCGCTGCTGACTAGCAAATTTTGGGTTTCTAGGAATACGTAACTTTCTTTGTGAAATGCCACATTTGCATACCTGTTGAGTATGACACAGCATAGCATTTAAACACAGACCCAATCGAAATCTAAGTGAATAGTGTTTTACTAATTCGTGCAGATAGAGGCACGCTTGTGTACAGATACTCAGTTTTGTTATATCAGACTTTCGTCGTAAGGTTATCGTGGGTAGTTTTATTTCATTTCTTACAATACAGTGCACAGTTTTCGTAACGTTTCTTTTAGTGTTGTTAAAACAGTACTAAACATGAGAGACAAATTAATCATCAACGATATATGCGAATTCTCTTATGTTATCTATAACAGTCTGACACTGCACATGCAGTTTATTGATTACATGCATGTAGAAAACTTGTTCTGAGTTAAAGCTGTCAAACAAGGTTTGAAGAAGAATAAAATGCCACTATCAGACGACAGCTAATGTAGAAAATACTTTTCTGACTATTTTGGCACGATGCACTCTCCCCATACATAATACAAAAGCTCCGAGATGCATCTGCTGCCTGGCCGTCTATTAAACCTGAAAAGAACAAAATAACGCAGAAGTTAGCCGTTTTCCCACATGCGACTATTTTGGGTTGAGAAGTGAAGAGAATTACGTTCAATGTTCCATTAAATTGATGACTTCAGCAGGCAGGAGAATTGCGTTTTAAAAAAATGTAGTAGCGAATGTAATACAACACGCGAGGTCTTATCAACAGAGCGCGATGCTCACCGTTACGCTACTAGCTGTGATGTAGCTACAGCACCTCTGGAAGTGAACAACAGTTCCTCCAGAACTTCGGCATTCCACAGTGCTGTGAGATAATGCATATGGCCGGATATAGACTTCTGAGAGACAGACAGTTACAGCATTTCTTTTGCACTGCAAGATGGTTTCAACAAACAGATAGCGCAATAGAGTAGCTCAAATGGAAAGGAACACTTCCCTTTTAAAGTTCTGCATCCTACACTGTTGGCAGTTCTGTGTAGGTGGCAGTTACGTTATTTTATTTCGGTGATTACAAAATAGAGTCGAATGTATGCACTGGGTAGCCAAGGCCTCTAGTTCATGGCGATTCGGTCAACCAAGTAAATGAATGTACTGAACATCACACAAACCACTACAGGGAGCCTGTGTGTCAGAATTCTCATCGTGTGTGCCGCAACGGTGTTGTGATACACAAATGAGTCGTAGAGTAGAGGGTTTGGTGGTCTGTTCGACTGATTCATATGATGTTGGTCTCGGTTCGATTCCAACTTCTTTCGATGTTTTTTGATAGGAAGAGGCAGATTCTATTCTCTTCTGGCTACGCCAAGTGAAGAAGGTATAATGGCATTGTGGTCTGAAAATCACATTAAACATGATATTCCTTCTCTACCAAGTAGACGTTAGGTTGAACAACAATAAAGTAAGCAGTGGCGACATGTAGAAACTCTATCACCAGTAACCTTTTTTATACTAGTTATTTATTTCTAGTGACGAAACAAACCCTGTGTATGGTCACAGGACACTTATTCCGTCTTTTATTTGAGCTTCTGTATGTCGATAAATTTGGTTCTGAACTGGGAATGCAACTCAGACCGCCCTAAACGCAGAATTTGATCCCTTCGTGACAATACAGCTCGACTACAACTTGTTGTTTGTTCAGAACTGCAGATTCCTCAACATCTCCACATATTGCGCATGAATGGGTTGGAATCCGGCCCAGCACTAAACTTTTCAGTATGTATTATGAAGCTCTAGCATGAGAACACCTATCTGCTGGTGAATAATAATTTTTATTTTTAATGCATTTTCATTCGTTGTCAACACTAACGGTATCCGGCGTTTTTGACTGCCAGTGAGACACAGAACTATTTGCGAGATCACTGTAAGTTCCAGGATGTTATTCCGAGCTGCTGGTGGAGAAAAATTCGGTGAGTGTCGTCTCTTTGTGTGTAGTCAACAACGGTATGTTTGGGGTTCGATTCTCAGTCAGCACTGAACACTCCGTCATATTATTTCTAGTTCAAACATCCTCACATGTCGCTGTTGGTGTAGCAAACCCATACTTAGCTTCCCTTTTCTCTAGAATATAACAGCGATACGTGCCGGGTTGGAGTCCTGGGAAGGAAAAAATTATGTTTCCTCTTGTCATTTCATTTAATACATCTAGCTACTGCCGAGAAAATCCGATATGTCAAAGTTGATTGTGCTTCGATAACAATCCGATTAGGTTCTGGGTTCGAGTCCCTGTCCAACACAAAGCTTTACCTCACTGCATTTCAAGTAAGTTACTTGTGAAGTAGCAATATTTAACATCCCTCGTAGTTCGTTAACAGGGACAATACATGCTGGGTAGGAATTCGCGTCCGTTAAAAATGTTACGTTATGTAATTTAAAGTTGATATTTGCTAATTGATTCTGTCCAAAAATGAGGTATATCACTCTCTTTATGTCTAGTCAGGAATGACTGTTAATTTCCGTCAGCCACGAAATCTTAGTCTGCATGATTGGTTCAAATGGCTCTGAGCACTATGGGACTCAACATCTGACGTCATCAGTCCCCTAGAACCTAGAACTACTTAAACCTAACTAACCTAAGGACATCACACACATCCATTCCCGAGGCAGGATTCGAACCTGCGACCGTAGCAGTCACGCAGTTCCGGACTGAAGTGCCTAGAACCGCATGGCCACCGCGGCCTAGCCTGTATGACCGGGGTTGAATCCATATGCAGAACGAGGCGGTTCGTCGTGTCATTCGAAGTTAATACATAATCTCAACTAGCTGCTCGTGAATAACGTTAATTTTTAATGAAATTTTGTTTTAAATAACAAGTATTGTATGTTACTTTGAAGAGGCAATCATGAATACGAAGAACTTACTACGTGAATTACCTATCTGACGTAATAATGAGAGTGCTAACATTTTAGGTATGTCATTTATTGCAATAAATGTGAGCTTAGAAGCCTTAAGGACAGTCTTATCTGTGATGAGGTGTTCCCTGATATTTGTAGTATCGCGGTATTAATTTACATCTTGAGTTATTGCGATACAGAGCAGTGTCTTCTAGTGGTGATTTGTTGGAACCATTTTCAGTAGCCTAACGACTGTACCAAGGAGCGATTAGAGGACCTGCTAGACAGCTGCGTTATGTAGGTCGCATGGGAATCAGGTGAAATGCAATTCAAGTCGTTCAGATACTTTTGAGCACGACTGTAGATAAAGTCAGAAGTTAAATATCAAATGTTTTCACCAACAGCGACATGCTGGAACCTTAATTGACGATAGAATTGTTTTTGCCTGACTGGGATTCGAACCCAGCATCTAGCACCGTCGTTTTCTAGCCAGGAACAGACTATAAATAGCTATTGTTGGTTCACCAGTAGCGAGATGTTCGCATGTTTAGCTAGACATCAGGCGACGAAAAGTTCTGTGCTGAATGGAATTCAATCCCCGCACACGTGGTCATGAAGGAACTTTAACCATCAAATTCTTTTCCAACAATAGCTAGGAATGGCATGTTTGTACTTTCAATGCTCTTCTGGCTAGAAGTTGAATCCACAAAGTGTCGTCGTTGGTTATCACAACGTCAAACCCAAATCCGTTTTCACCAGTATGATGGAGATGAATGTTTGAACTTGAAAAGACGTAAGGAAACGTTTGATCTTGTAATTTTGTGATAAAATTCTCATCATGTGGCTCTGAGTTGAAACGAACACGTTACAGCTGACAACGCACGAAGAGACGTTGAAAATGCAACTACTTTTCACCAGTAGTTCGGAGTGCACATGCTAGGGTTTGAAATGAAATAATGAATATTTTGTGCTGATCAGGATTCGAAACCAGATAGGTGCCTTTCGAGGACGCCTAGAAGAGTTTGCAATCTTCGGGAACACAGTGAAATCGAATTCTAATCCCAGTCCAGCACCACAATTTTCAACGTCTCAGTTTCAAATAAAGTAAGAGCCTTGTGAACTTACATGGCCATTGGTTCATTAAATGAAATAAGTTTTCTAGTTTACGACGGCTTGCTGGTGACACAGTCTCTGCCTTACGGGGTTTCTGCATCTGTCACAGCTCAAACGAATGCCCAGTCGGCAGCGAAGGGATGTTATCTTTACTGCGGATATTGCACTACGGAGCTTACTGGCTTTCTGCACTTGGCGTTACTAGGGGTGAAGGAGAGCTACTTGTGTGTTAAAAATCTACGCCTGACGTGAGATGTGAACCTACACATTTTACACATCCATACACGATTAATCCACCAGACCACAGAACCCCCTGCCAAGCACATAATTATGAATTGCAGAGTATTCATTTAGATGTAGATGCAGATGTCAAGGGACGCGTAACAGGAAGGAGGGCGGGATCTGGGAATGGGCAGAAGTGCAGAAGTGCAAAATATAAGCGTGAAATGCTTGCAAAGTATTGCTTACTTAGATGTGTGCCATAGTTCGTTTTATCTTAGGACCGAGAGATAAGGAAGAACTGTTCTCAGAACGAAAAATGGGTTATAGGGAAGGGGAGATCAAAGAATACGGTTTCATAGGTGGTAAGAGGAATGATAGAGAGTAAAGACAGCAGCAATTAAAAGAGAAAATGTAGCGTCATTGGAAACCGCTAGATTTGTTTACAAAGTTTTGGGGGAGTGTAATAGAAGGACACTTGCGGCGATAGTGTCAGAGAGAGAAACTGTGAGAGAGAATAGAAGAGATATTAACAACGAGTAAACATAAATGTTCAAATGTGTGTGAAATCTTATGGGACTTAACTGCTAAGATCCTCAGCCCCTAATCTTACGCACTACTTAACCTAAATTATCCTAAGGACAAACATAGACACCCATGCCCGAGGGAGGTCTCGAACCTCCGCCGGGACCAGCCTCACAGTCCATGACATTAGATCGCTCGGCTAATCCCGCGCGGCGAGTAAACATAATATGAAATCGTTGGCGTATTGTGTGGAGGACGGAGCGTATATTCATGGATGGAGGGGAAGAGAGAGACGTATTTGAAGTAACAAAAACTACTGTGACAGAGTCGATCTACGCTGATTAGTTTGTAAGTATGTAGACAGGGCATAAATGAGATCAAAATAGAATACTTAACAAACTGTATATTCAAAAGAAACCCACTTGAATTAAAAGGGCAACTCAAAGGAAAGCTAACCCATATTGTATCTTTTCTGTTGCCACGCGATCTTGCACTAGCTCCCAATTAGGAAAAATGACGAAAAAGAAGACATAACAAAACATTTTAAGAACTCTAATATTTTATCCAGAATCCTTCATGTTTTGTACTTCCAGCACGCGTCTTGGCACAAAATGTATAAGCCGTCGGACGTAACAGCCTGAAGAAGCAACTTCCTCCCAGGCTTTCAGGACTCAGTCCCAAAGAGCGTCCGCAGTAGTTGGTTGGTTTCGTGGCCAGTTCTCTGTCAATGTTCTGGCGACCTCAGCCCACATGTTTTCCATGGAGTTCATATCAGCCGCCCGTGGCGGCCAGTCCATGACGTTGACGCCAATCGTGGAGAGACGCTGCTGAACAAATCCAGACTTGTGAATGGGAGAATGGTCCTCTTCCAATGTGATGTCCCCTTTCTGCGTACAGCATTTGCACTGACGGAAGCATCACATTTTCCAATGTGTGGGCATACTGCGCGCTGTCCAGAGTTACTTCTATCCTGTGAAGAATTCCCGCCCCTCTCGCAGAATTCCAACCCCAGCAGGTAACAGATAGCCGGCCACTTCTTCTCGTCGTGGTACCATATTCGCGTCGATGGCGAGTCCCTTGCGGCCTGTAAACGATTCGTGGACCGTCGTTTTTGGTGGAAAACACCTTCTTATCGGTGAAAATGACGTTGTCCCACGACGCCCTCAAATGGAGCTCCGCAAATGCTAGCCGGTATAAAACGTTGTCTTCGCTGAGCTCTTGTTTCACGGCGGATCGTCGTGTATGCAGTCCAGCGTCCCTCAGCCTTCGGCGAATCGTGTCATTAGAGCCGGGGAAGTTGGTCTCCCGCCGCAACTGCTTCGCGTTCAGAAAGGGATTTTCTCTGCTCCTAGACACTAGGTCCTTGTCTTCCTGCTGTGAGATCACTCTCTTCCTGCCTGAGCCAGGAGCCCTGTTGGTGGTGCCTCTTTCAAGTCAGATCCTCAATCTCGTTGCAGTGGTATGTGGTACGCCATACCGTCTGCCAGCTTCTCTGATGGAATATCCTCCTTCCTCAATGAGAGCGACGACTCTACCTCGGCCGGCCGGAGTGGCCGAGCGGTTCTAGGCGCTTCAGTCTGGAACGGCGCGACCGCTAGGGCCGCAGTTTCGAATCCTGCCTCGGGCATGGATGTGTGTGATGTCCTTAGGTTAGTTAGGTTTAAATAGTTCTAAGTTCTAGGGGACTGATGACCTCAGATGTTAAGTCACATAGTGCTCAGAGCCATTTGAACCATTTTTTGACTCTACCTCGAATAGACCTCTCCCAGTGAGCAATTACGGCAGACAGCCTGATGTGTATTTCTGCTTGCCGCTCTTATACTGATTCCAGTAGAGGAGGTAAACATATTTACGTCAAAGGGAGCGGCAGGGGCAGAGGCATGCGGCGCAGCCGTGCTGGCTCGTCCCGGGCTGTTGGCCCATCAACGCCACCGCCAGCTTGCTCACTTGCGTCTCGCCTCGGCCAGCCTGGCTGGCCCGTAGCTCGCGAGCCGCGGCTAGTACAGACCCGGACCGCATGGCCACGATCACCCCTTGAAGGATCAAAAGTTACACCTGACCTACCCAAGTCTGTAGTACAAACTAACG
This sequence comes from Schistocerca americana, assembly GCF_021461395.2. NCBI lineage: Eukaryota > Metazoa > Arthropoda > Insecta > Orthoptera > Acrididae > Schistocerca > Schistocerca americana. The sequence goes on from NC_060124.1 coordinate 290,316,583, forward strand.
CAGCTACAGCTATTATGCTATAACATGTGCAGGCAGACCTACAGTTGACGATTTATGCAAATATTTGACGAACAATACTTTCAAAAATACATTCATTTTAAACATAGCTACCACAAAATATTTCACCTAGCTAGCAATAGCATGACGCAGGAAACTATACTTTCTTGTAAGCGCTGTGCATTAGATGTAGCCTTAAGCAAAGCTGTATTCAACTACGACGACTAAGCGGAACGTAAAAGTAAACAGGTTTGACGGCAGCTTCTCCAAATAATAGTATATACTTAGTATATAATACACGTTTTGTGCACTTATAACATGTACTCAGTGTCTCTGAAATAATACATGCTGCACGACGGAAATTACTTTCTGCTGAGGCACTTCATTTACATCTCAATGATACACAACTACTAGGGAACGTTGCTCTTTATGGCAGTCAAACCACTTGTAAATTAACATCATGATATCGCAGATATTAGGCAACACGTTACTAGGGGTGAGTAAGGCCCTAAGGTTTGCAACTAAACATGCTACTCCTAGCTACTACTGAATATGAAGTTGATTATTGACGTGTCTTCATAACCATTTGTGCGGCGTTCGACTCTCAGTCAGCATAGACGTTTTCGTCACCTTATTTCTTGTTAAACGTGTGCACATCTCGCTGAAGGTGGACCAAAATTGGACATTTCTCGTCTGTTCCTGGTTAGACAACGACGGTGGTAGGCGCCGGGTTCGAATCCCAGTCAGGCAATACAACTTCAGTCGTCATTTAAGGTTCCAACCCCACTACTGGTGACAAACTGTGATATCTACATTCTGATTTTACGTACTTATTCAACAATCCGATTAGGTGCTGGGTTCACATCCTTGTCCCCAGCATTACATGATGGCATTTCAATTTTAAACATGTGCATCCTTTATTCCTTGACAATGCAACACTATACAACGTCTTTCGAGGTTAATTACCAAGAAGGTAATTGTCATGTTAGGGTTACTGCTTTCGTACAAACATTATCGTCATTTATGTTCAAGTTGAAAATTGATAACTGATACTGGTGCAAACGTCAATTTTTGACGTCTCTTTCTGCCTAGCGATCGAGTCTCGATAAGGCACAAAGCTTTGCTTGGTTAACAATGGCTTTACATTCTGGGTTTGCATCCAGATCCAGAACGAAGACGTTGGTCATGTCATTTAAAGAACAACTTCGTGTACAAGTAACTGTTGATGAATAATGTGAACAATGATATTACTTGTGATTCGCTGTTAATGTTGGTATTTCCGTAGAGTGGTTACTGCTTAGTATTACATCAAGTTGATGCGAAACCACTCCCCGTTGAACGTTGAACGATGTTCAGCATGTGTTGGGTAAACCTTTTAGACAGCAAAGAACTTGTTTCCAATTGCCATACAACTTTATAAATCCATATACTTTCTCAAATATTTAATTGTGCCTAAGGATTACTGAACGATTTATGTGACAATACTAGTTGTCCCATAACATTTGAGATGTCACTTATTGTAATTAAGTTTAGTTTACAAACGTTAAGGACTGTCTGATCTGTTCCATACAATCGTGGTGTTACTTTACATCTGGACGGACTGTCATAAAGACTGGTGTTCTCTAGTAGTCTCTAGCAGTACCCATTGTGTATCTTACGACGACTCTACTGTGGAGGGTTGTGACTATGTGCAACACAGGTATGCTATGTTGGTTGCATACATTCAGGTGCAGCCTACACGTTGGAATTCGGGGGAGACCCACTTTTTTTGCTGTCGAGTGTACATACATGAAGATATGGTAGAAATGCTGCTGATCTATGGAGAATGTACGTTGACGGGAAATACGTTATGAGATTGCTTGTTTGCTGATAGTACTGTTAGCGAACATTGTCTCCGCATAAGTTTTTAGTGTATGTTTTTATATCTGGAAAAGTTGTAAACATTCTCATCCAGAGCTACTGGAAAGAAGTTGTAAGAAAATATTCTCAACCAGTGTTACTGTTGTAGCATGTAAGTTAAAAGTATCTCTGCATTCGAATAGCAGATTCAAATTGTACCTCAAGAATTATGTTGTATCCCAAGAACTGAATTGTATGTTTGTGAAATGAATAAACAAAACAGTTCATTATCATATGACTTTGTTGTTTTTATTTACAAATACCTATCCCCTATTGCATTATGTACGTGTATACGAAGGCAGCACAGAACACAAATGACATTAGTTTTTCTGAAGATGAGTGGTATTAAGGAGGTGAAGTTTAAGACAGAGAATAACAAAATATGTAGAATGGTTGGATGGAATTACGCCTATTGTGCATCAGGTACTGGATTATGGGAGCAGGAGCCACATGACCATGTACACTTCCAAACACATATAGCAAACATGTCTAAAATTATATCTCGTTTGTTTGAAGAAAAACACAGACATTGTATCTGGATGATACTGGATACTATCAGAATGGGAACATGGTGAAGAGAAATCATACACATATTATGAGGTAAAAATTCATTTATTTCTCATCCAAATTGAAAGTACTTTTACATTTAGCTGGCGCACATCAAGAGCCCGTTTCGCCTGGTGACAGTGTCGAGAAGAAGGCGCGCCAACATCCAGCTTCTGCAACAGCGACGGCCGACAATGAGTGACTGTCGCCACCTCCTCGACCGACGACTTCAACCCTTCAATTAACCAACATGGAAGACTGGAAGCACGTAAAGTTTTAGAACTGTATGGCAGACCTCAGCTTTTAAAATTGTTCCATTTGCCTCACAAAATTACAGCAACTTAGCATTAACCTTTGTTGCTCATTGTCCCAATTGTATTACCAAGCAGAGTCCCTTCCTTTTCCGGAATGAACCCGAGTGTCGTTGAAATTCGAACGCCAGCATTAAAGTTGGTTGGTTTGTGGGATGAAAGGGACCATGCTGCTAAGGTCATCGGTCCCAACATTAAAGTAATATCATTCGATTTTACTGCTTTAATTTCAAAGTTCAGTTAAGGTATTCATAGCTGGCTACAATATTTAGATTATGCAAGCACAAATTAAGAGTGCGAGTTTTGTTACCATATTTTAGCTTACCTATGACTGCAGCTCAGCTTGGTAAGTGCTAAATTTTACTATTGTTAATTGTTCAGAATCATTTAATTCAAGTTCTAAGTTAAATCTCTTATTTCTAAATTGCGTAGATTCAAGTAGCTTTTGAAATGATTGTTGAGGTAGCCCAAGACTAACCTTATTTTACTGAATTTCGCAGTGCTTCAGAAACAAAGCTCACTATTAATTTCAGTCAATAAATTAACTTTCAGTTTTCTGGTTTTATTAATTCTTTTGCTAAATTAAGTCATAGTGTAGCGAAATTTATTACTTCTGACAAACATTCAGTTTTCACACAACACATGTCAACCTTCAGCTGCCACGCTTTTAGTGCTAATTATATGTGCAATAGCCTTTCTGTTTCAGTTATTATAGTAATTGTCCATAGATGTGGCGACCGTAATTTTCCCCAAATCTCAAATATCTAATTAACGCCAGTTAATTGTTAATGTAACGACTGCACATTTACTTGCTTTATTAACTTTACCCCTTTTCAAAATTAATTTCCACCAATTTCATTTGCATTTTTCCTTTCATTTAGATGTAACCCTTTCTTCCCTCTTTATCGACGGATTAATTTTGGTGACGATTGCTTTTCCCAAATTTCCACCAGGTGCACACGGTTTAATTTTTCACTGTCATTAAGGTCGCTAAGTGAGGGGGAGGCTACACATTGATGTGAGCGATCTTCCATGTTATCTTTCTGATTGTGATCATATTCTCGTCTTGAGCTCCTTGAATGTATATTACCCATCGCATTCTTACCAGAATCATTTCCTGCTTACCATTTATAGTAATCTGCTACATGTCCTCAAAGTAGCCCATAAGAATTTTTAGAAGTATGTATGCAGTAAATCCTTTGTGCTATGCAACTGTACTATCCACTGATTGTCTAAGAACCATCCTGCATTTTCTTATCCATTCAAATTCGTGGGTGGTGCAGAGACATATGTTTTATGGGTTGATGCTATGCTGACATTGGGTGAATGGCCGATCTCAGACCTACCGAGTTCATAGTGTACTCCTTGAAACAGGAATGCTAAAGCACTGCATCTAAGCTTGTATCCCACTGTAGTGCTGTCATCGCTTTTCTTGAATGATCCCTCCAAATATATGAAACTCTTGCATGGATGCATCAGCGCATCTTGGTGTTGGATGACAATCCTAATTTCATCAATCTTGTTAAATGTGATTGAAGCATAAGTTTTATGCAAGAAGTATTCCTGATGTTTAATTCGCTTGCCATGCTCTACTGGACTGGTTATATTAAGTGCGGGCATCATTGCAAGGTTTCAAGGCAACTGATTTAAGAAACTCACAGGTCACACACGTTGTCACTTTGCTGTTTGACAGTGAAGTGATGTGCTTTAGATTGCGTCCATTGGTGTAGAAGCAACCTGCAATTTCTTCACCTTTACAGCCCTTCAAGAAATAAGTTCTAGGGTTCGTTCTTTGCACCTTTGAAACTGTAAATCTCTCTTTTGACCAGTTTGGTTGGTATGATTTCTCAAATCCTGTTTTGTGTTTTGAGATACATATCAAATCACCTACATTAAATTTCAGTTTGCGTGGATCCAGCGTTTTAATTCGATAGTACACAGCATTCATAAGTCTCATCTCATTTTTATTGTGCTATGTTTGGTTCGATTATGCTGAGAAATTATTCCACACTGTTGCATCACAGTCTTGAAACACCTATTGTAAAACTCTCCACCATGATCGGTTTGGAGGTTGTCTGGGCATCAATCCATTCCTGTCTGCAGCAAACGCTGAAACACATCTGCAACACTTCTCCCCATATTTGTTTTAACGGGTAATGCCCAGGCAAATTTTGAGTATGTATCAATAACCATAAAAATACATTTGAATCCATTATATCCATTATTCTCATGTGAATATTCCCTCACCTCAATAACATTAGCCAGCCATAAGTCATCCAAACCTCTAATCATAACATGCATGCGGGGGTACATTTTGCGTGCTGGTTTGTGCAGTTCTCGAACTACTGTCTCCATACTTATTTGATGATACAGACTCTTTAAGCTCAGATGTTATTGAAACAGCCTCATTCGAATGAGCTGCATTATCTGCAGCACCTGATGCCATGAGCAGATGTAGTCGATCTATTAGCTCGTTGAGGTCGTCATAATACACGGAAACGCCAAATAAACTGGTATAGACATGCGTATTCAATTACAGAGATATGGCAGAATACAGCACTGCAGTCGTCAACGCCTGTATAAGACAACCAGTGTATGGCGCAGTTGTTAGACTGGTTACTGCTGCGACAATGGCAAGTTAACAAGATTTAAGTGTGTTTGAACGTGGTGTTGTAGTCGGCGCACGAGCAATGAGACACAGCATTTCCGACGCAGTGATAAAGTGGATATTTTCCCATAAGACCATTTCACGAGTGAATATCAGGAATCCGGTAAATCATCAAATCTCTGTCAGAGCTGAAGTGGAAAAAGATCCTGCAGGATCGGGACCATTGACGACTGAAGAGACTCGTTCAACGTGACAGGGATGCAGCCCATCCGCAAATTACTGCAGATTTCAGCAAGTGTCAGCATGCGAACTACTCAATGAAACATCATTGATATCTACTTTCAGAGCCAAAGACCCACTCATGTAGCCTTGATAACTGCATGACACAAAGTTTTTCACCTCTCCTGGGCCCATCAGCGTCGACATTGGACTGTTGACTACTGGAAACATGTTGCCTGGTTGGACGACTCTCGTTTCAAATTTTATCGAGTAGATGGACGTATACGGGTATGGAGACAATCTCATGAATCCATGGACAGTGTGGGGCGTGTGCAGTTGGAGGATATGGGACCCCTGATACTTTTATATACGACTCTGACAGGTGACATGTATGTAAGCATCCTGCCTGATCAACTGCATCCATTCATGTCCATTGAGCATTCCGACGGACTTGGACAATTCCAGCACGACAATGCGACACCCCACACGTCCAGGATTCCTACAGAGTGGCTCAAGGAACACTCTTCTGAGTTTAAGTACTTCCGTTGGCGACCAAACTCCTCAGACATGAATGCTGTTGAGCATATCTGGGGTGCTTTGGATCGTGCTGTTCAGAAGAGATCTCCACCTGTTTGTACTCTTACAGGTTTATGGACAGCCTTGCAGGATTCATGGGGTCAGTTACTTCCAGCACTAATTCAGACATTAGTTGAGCCAATGCCATGTCATGCTGTGGCACTTCTGCGTGCTCATGGGGGCCCTACACAATATTAGACAGTGTACCAGTTTCTTTAGCTCCTCGATGTATATATACTGTGGGGTCCGATGGTTCACTGTTTTATGCTCAATGTCAATACCATCACCGCTGCTGCTGTTGTTGTTGTTTTCACCATCAAGTTTTGGTTTTATGTGGATTTATTTTTCTTGCTGTTCTGGCTTTTGGTGGTATTATGTACATCAGTCAAATGGAGTATTTCACAACACATTTCACTCTCATTAACTGAATAATTTATGAGTCTTAGGAAAATAAGATTCATTAAGCCAGGTGTTCCCTCAAACAGCCTATCATCAATCTGTGTTGTGCATCAGTTACATTTATAGGCTGCATACCCAGCGTTTAGTCTTCCCCTGCGGACACTGAATGTTCTTTCTGGCCAGGGGCGTGAAGGATGATGCATTCATCAGTTTCAACACCATCGCTATCATGTGGTTTTGCTTTTGCTGAGAGCTGACTGAGAGATTCAGTAACCAGCTTAAAGGTCTCTCTTAGTGTTGCTGTCGTTCCGTATGCCCTAACTGTAGCAGCCCTAATTTTTCTCGATCGGCTTTCTGTGACTGAATGACTTTCTGCTTCGTTGACAATTCGATGTATACTAATCAGACGTCTCTGCAGTGTGAGGCTTCATATAGCTGCTCTTCTTCCTTTTATTATGTGCCTGCTCTTCCTTCTCTACAACAAGGGCATCTACATCCATTTTCCTCCCAATAGCCTCAGTCTTTTCAGTTAAATCGGTTACTTACCGGTTTCATTAACTAACTCATTTAATGTGTTGATCATTGTCAGAAGAGTCCAGTAATATGTCTCCATATGCATACCTCCAACTTTATGCACGATAGTCTGAAGTTTCTCATCCGTGTTCAAGTGGATGTTCTGTCTATGTAAACTGTTTCTCTCGGATTGAGAGCCAAACATGTGCGTGAATTTGTCCATGATCCAGCGTAAATTGATGTACTTACCTCTATTACTAGACTATATGTACAGAATCTCTTGGAAGTTTCGCCATTAAGTACCACCATTCAGTTTTCTTGTTTTAACAATAGCGAGAAACCCATACTGTGAATGATACCAGCAATGGGCACACACATTTACAAAGTCATTGAACGACATCTGAGTTCCTAAATGTGCTTGGTAAATGTGTTTTAAATTCAGATTGTCCTGTTTGAAGGCTATAATGAGGTTTACATTATCCTTAACCAACTGTTTTAGGATTCTGGAATATGTTTGACTGAGGTAAAATACATCAGCACCCATATGACGACCGAAACAGAAATATTTTCGAATTTGGTTTTGGTTTTCCACCGCAACATCGTCAAATATGAACACAGTGTTTGGCTTTACTTTTTCAGTTGGGGGGATATCACCACTTTCACTGAATGTCGTGTACATGACCCCTTTTATGGTGTGCTGTATCTCCTGTAATATGTGATACTTCGACTGAAACAATGTTTTTGAAAATACACAAACATGTTTAGATTTAACTCAATCAACGTGTGTTAGCAGCGTCATGAGGACGTATGTCTTGCCACAATTGGAAGGACCTACAATAACTGCTCATGTATTATCAGAAGGAGCATTTCATTTTTCTTCTTCTTCTTCAGTTCTTCTTTGGTATCTTCATAGGACGTGTCACCAACAAAAAACCCTTATGATGAGGGTATTTCACCCACACTGCTACAATACAAACTACATCAGGTACCAACAAGTAGTGCACAGATATAGAAAGACGCCCTTCTAAGGATGGCAATAGTATGTGTATCCACTATAGCCCTGTTTATATAGTATTATATGAATGTGTGGTGTCTGTTCTTTCGGACATGTCCATTGAGCTCCACCTATCTGCAGCCATTGTCCATTTCCTCCATATTTGCTGTTCCGAGATTCCCACAGGAGGTCGGACATATTTGTGCATTCGCACTGAAGAAGGTGGACTCATTGCCCAGCTAGGCAATGCCCCCATGCAGCTGACAGCTGTGACCCCTCCCATTTCCTTTCCTTTCCTCCTCTCGCCACCTTCAATTTACTTACAATGAGCTATACAGGCTACACAGAGAATTCAGCTATACAGGGTGTTCCATTGATCGTGACCGGGCCAAATATCTCACGAAATAAGCATCAAACGAAAAAACTACAAACAACAAAACTTGTCTAGCTTGAAGGGAGAAACCAGATGGCGCTATGGTTGGCCTGCTACATGGCGCTGGCATAAATCAAACGGATATCAACCGCGTTTTTTAAATAGGAACCCCCATTTTTATTACATATCTGTGTAGTACGTAAAGAAATACGAATGTTTTAGTTGGACCACTTGTTTCGCTTTGTGATAGATGGCGCTGTAATAGTCACAAACATATGGCTCATAATTTTTGACGAACAGTTGGTAACAGGTAGGTTTTTTAAATTAAAATACAGAACATAGGTATACATGTACCTTTGTGAACTTATCATTTCTGAGAACGCATGTTGTTACAGCATGATTACCTGGAAATACGACATTAGTGCAATAAATGCTCAAAATGATGTCCGTCAACCTCAATGCATTTGCCAATAAGTGTAACGACATTCCTCTCAACAGCGAGTAGTTCGCCTTCTGCAATGTTCGCACATGCACTGAGAATGCCCTGACGCATGTTGTCGGGCGTTGTCGGTGGATCACAATAGCAAATATCCTTCAACTTCCCCCACAGAAAGAAATCTGGGGACGTCAGATCCAGTGAAAGTGCGGACCATGGTATGGTGATTCGACGACCAATCCACCTGACATGAAATATGCTATCTATTCAATACCGCTTCAACCGCACGTGAGCTATGTGCCGGAGATCCATTATGCTGGAAGTACATCGCCATTCTGTCATGCAGTGAAACATCTTGCAGTAACATCGGTAGAACATTACGTAGGAAATCAGCATACATTGCACCATTTAGATTGCCATCGATAAAATGGGGGCCAGTTATCCTTCCTCCCATAATGCCACACCATACATTATCCCGCTAAGTTCGCTGATGTTCCACTTGTCGCAGCTAATGTGGATTTTCCGTTGCCCAGTGATGCATATTATGCCGGTTTACGTTACTGCTGTTGGTGAATGACGCTTCGTCGCTACATAAAACGCCTGCAAAAAATCTGTCATCGTCCCGTAATTTCTCTTGTGCCCAGTGGCAGAACTGCACACGACGTTCAAAGTCGTCGCCATGCAATTCCTGGTGCATAGAAACATGGTACGGGTGCAATCGATGTTAATGTAGCGTTCTCAACACCGACGTTTTTGAGAGTCCTGATTCTCGCGCAATTTGACTGCTACCGATGTGCGGATTAGCAGTGACAGCAGCTAAAACACATACTTGGGCATAATCATTTGTGCAGGTCATGGTTTACGTTTCACACGTGGCTGAACACTTCCTGTTTCCTTAAATAACGTAACTATCCGGCGAACGGTCTCGACACTTGGATGATGTCGTCCAGGATACCGAGCAGCATACATAGCACACGCCCGTTGGGCATTTTGATCACAACAGCCATACATCAACACGATATCGACCTTTTCCGCAATTGGTAAACGGTCCATTTTAACACAGGTAATGTATCACGAAGCAAATACCGTCGGCACTGGCGGAATGTTGCGTGATACCACATACTTATACGTTTGCGACTATTACAGCGCCATCTGTCACCAAGCGAAAAAAGTGGTCCAACTGAAACATTCATATTTCCTTACGTAATACACGAATATGTAATAAAAAACGGGGGTTCCTATTTTTAAAAAACGCAGTTGATATCTGTTTGACCTACGGCAGCGCCATCTAACGGGCCAACTATAGCGCCATCTGGTTTGTCCCTTCAAGCTAGACGAGTTTCGTTCTTTGTAGTTTTTTCGTTTGATTCTTATTTCATGAGATATTTGGCACGGTCACTATCAATGGACCACCCTATATATATTTCAATTTTCAATGCTGCACCTATAATCATGCAGCAGTAGATAATTTCCTCGAACACCTCCTCACCAATTGTTGCTGAAATTAATGAAGAAGTTACTTTTCATGGGTAAATATACAACTTCATAATTTATTTTGACAATGACTGGTGAGGAGGAGTTTGCGGCAGTTGTTTAATACTGCATGATTATAGGTGCAGCATTAAAAATAGTGATATTAGTAAGCATAATACTTGGACTACAATGAGAGACGTGTGAAATAAAGCACAAACACAGTCTGAAATTGTACATACATATTATTTATTTAAATATCATGCATCGGATGCAGATAGGCCTAGTAGTAACAGTTGTGAAGTAATCAGAAATTTGGACCCATGCACTTGGCCTAATACGTTAACATTCTCCATGATAAATGAATTTGTACAGAAAGGCCTTACTAAAATTGTAAATTTTGAGTATCTCTTAAATAAGAACAGAAGAAAATTTTCAACTCATTCTTATGTGAGAACTCTAGCACATGGAGAAAAAAGGGTTCGTAAATGGCTTGTGTATTCGAAATCTACCAACAAAGTTTTTTTGATTTTGTTTTAAACTTTTTGAATTTCATTCAAACAAGCTTTCAAGTGATGGACTCTGTGATTGGCTTCATTTAGGAAATGGGCTTCAAGAGCATGAATAATCATTTAACCTCATAGACTGTGCAAAAAATAAATAAATAAATAAATAAATAAAATAATGGATAGTATTATTGATCAAATTGACTTTGAACTACTGGAAAAAGAGAAGGAACATTGGTGTCAGGTTCTAAAAAGAATTATACTCACTATCAGGTACACATCTCAACACAATATGGCCTTAGGGGGAACTAGTGGGACGTAGTTTGAATTGGCATCCTTTTTCCTGCCTGGATTGACACTCGGCATAAAAAGTTCATGGTTTCAATATTAGTGACAAGTCCTTCAACATATAAAAAGGTGTGTGGAAGCTAGTAAATGGAATTGCCAAAGACTCAAGAAACAACATCAAAAATTCAGTGTTTTTTATTATGTCGATGTATGAATTAGGCAGTATTATCATCAGGCCAGATAACAGTTATTCCCAAAATCGTTGTTTTGTATCAACTAATATGATTATGTTTATTTTCTCTGAGATTTAATTCAGTTTTGTCCCAGATATAGAAAAGAACTTAAATCATCAGATATGGTAAACCTTGCAACCGACTTAAAAGTTCAATAGAGTGTTTTATTTACCCTTAATATATACCACAAATAAGAGTATATGTGAGGGATACTTTCCAAGAGAATTTAACTTCTCTGGGGTGGTTCTGTTTTATATAAAATGAGATAAACATTCTCTTTTGAGGTTCACAAGAGATTCTGTTGTTCCAGTTTTCTCTAAAATCCTGTAAGGCCTCGTCTACAGTCAATTATGTGTTTCTTTGTAAAATCTGGGAATAACTAATAAAGCACAATATGGTTTTAGGAAAAAGTTATCAATGTATGATGCTGTAATTGCATTTGTCCCTCAAGTGTTCAAGGACAATGTCTTTGGGCAGGTTACATTTTGTGATCTAAAGACAGCATTTGATTGCGTAGAACATGTATCCCTCCTATACAAACTGGAATTTTGTGATGCTAGAAACAAAAGCCTAAAACTTTTAAATCGTGTTGAGATAAATGTAAGCAAGTTGTCTGTGTAGATAATGAAAGATCTAAAGTAGAACAGTAAGTGTCTGACAGGGAACTGTGTTATGAGCCTAGGTTATGAGATCCAATACAATATTAAATGCAGGTGTCACAACCTTCTTTCGCAGTAAATTATGTTAACAGTCTTTAAAAATATGTGGATAATACAAGCAAAACGTAGTTTTGGGTTAAAGCAAATATGTTTTTGCCGAGTAATATACAAACACAACAGATGGTGTTTAGTTTGAAAATCAATCTTTTCGCTGATGATCCTAGGTCTGTTTGGTACTTAGGAATATCATTAGCTGGTAAGTTACTGTGGCGACAATGTACAGAATATATTAATGGGAGATTGCCTAGACTGATTTATTTGTAAAGGTGCTTCAGGAATTGTGCATCCGATATCTATATTATATCATCGCGTTTTTCGCTATTTCAGAGCATAGCACTGAGGTGAGAAAAGTCATTGGGTAGTGATATGCATATATACAGATGGCGATAGTATTGCGTACACAAGGTAAGTACATTGGCATTGGCAGAGCTGTGATTTGTACTGAGGAGATTCACATGAATAGTTTTCCATCCTGATTATGTCTGGCCAACGGGAATTAACAGACCATGAGTGCGGAATGGTAGTTGGAGCTAGAAGCATGGGACACTCCATTTTGGAAATCTTTAGGAAATTGAATATTCTGAGATCTGCAGTGTCAAAAGTATGCCGAGAATACCAAATTTTAAGCATTTCCTCTCACCATGGACAAAGCAGTCACCAATGGCCATCACATAACGACCAAGACTAGTGGCGTTTGCATGGAGTTGTTAGTGCTAACAGACGAGTAACGTTGCGTAAAATAACCACAGAAATCAATGTGGGACATTGTGGAGAAATTTAACGTTATTGGGATGTGGCAACAGACGACCTACTCGATTGCCATTGCTGCTAGCACGCCATCGCCTGCAGTGTCTCTCCTGGGCTTGTAGCCAAATCAATTGGTCCCTAGACAACTGGAAAACCGTGGCCTGGTCAGACGAATCCCAGTTTAAGTTGGTAAGAGCTGATGTTTGGGTTCAAGTGTGATGGAGACCCCAAGAAGCCACAGATCCAAGTTGTCAACAAGACACAGTGCACTCTCGTGGTTGCTCCATAATCAGACCCAAAAAAGTCATGGACCCAAGTTTTCAACAAGGCACTGGGCAAGCTGGTGGTTGCTCCATAACATTGTGAGCTGTGTTTACATGGAATGTACTGCGTCCTCTGCCGGCCGCGGTGGTCTAGCGGTTCTAGGCGCTCAGTCCGGAACCGCGCGACTGCTACGGTCGCAGGTTCGAATCCTGCCTCGGGCATGGATGTGTGTGATGTCCTTAGGTTAGTTAGGTTTAAGTAGTTCTAAGTTCTAGGGGACTGATGACCACAGATGTTTAGTCCCATAGTGCTCAGAGCCATTTTACTGCGTCCTCTGGTCCACCTGAACTTATTATTGACTACTTTGAGATCGTGTCCAACTGTTCATGGTGACGTTCCCAGACAACGATGGAATTTTTATGGATGACAGTGCGCCATATCAGCAGACCTCAGTTGTTCGCGATTGATCTGATGTACATTCTTGACAGTCGAATGAATGGTTTGGCCATCCAGATCGCCCGGCATGAATCCCATCGAACATTGATTGGACATAATCTTTAGATCAGTTCGTGCACAATATCCTGCACCAGCAATAATTTCGCAATTAAAGATGGCTATAGAGGCATCGTGGTTCAATATATCTGCAGGGGACTTCCAACGATTTGTTGACCCCATACCATGTCGAATTGCTGCACGACGCCAGATTAAAGGCGGTGTGACACGATATTAGGAGGTGTGCCATGACTTTTGTCACCTCAGTGTATATCATGTGAAGTTATGTTGTAGGACAACTCTAATTCCTTTCGTTACCATTATGATAATTACTGAAATACACTGCCAACCTCTGTTCACTGACCAAAGGATCAAGCCTGTAATGAGCTTCAATTCAAACAAAGACTGATTGGTTAGTTGCCCAACCATTCTGCGAGAGGATATAATACATTAATTTTAATATAATAATGTAATTTATCTGCCTAACATGTTGTATTTTGTATATATTGAATTAACTAATTTACTACCTATTTGGATTATCGACTGATGTAATGACCTACAATAATTAAAATCTTATTATTATTATTATTATTATTACATGCCCGTCTGCTTGGCTGGGTGGTAACGTGCTTGCCTACCATGTAGTAGGCCCAGGTTCGATTCCTGGCCAGGTTGGAGATTTTTTCCGCTTGTGGACAGGGTGTTGTGTTATCCTCATAATCATTTCATTCTCATCACTGGCACGCAAGTCACCCAGCGAGGCGTTGATTGAAATAAGACTTGCAATCGGCGGTCGAACTTCCCTGGATGGGGCCTCCCGGCCAACAATGCCATACGCTCATTTTTTTTGTCAGTTTGACTGATCACTACTTCTGTTTTCAGTACAGTGAATGACAGTAAGAAGGAAGAAACGATTTGAGACATAGCTCACGTACTGTTCGATCAAGAGTGTAAATGTCGTAGTAATAAGCGATTTATGACACTCGTCTCTGAGCGTCCAGTATTTTCGGTGCAGTTATTGGCGTTCGCCTTCTTACAAGAATAAAAAAGGAAGAAGGAGTAACATCCTTCAGGCTTCAGCAGATAATCTTAGCTTATAATCGTAGATAATGATTATTCCATATGCAACAAGACTGTTTCATCAGGTTATCACAGCTTGCCAACTGCAATATAGAATTTGCGTCCCTCATTTATGTTACCTTTCACAAAAGCATGCAAAAACCCTCTTCTTGTTTTTACCTTCCCCCGAAATTTCACTTTCTTTGTTTCGCGTTGATAACAATAAAAATAGTTGCTAAATGTTTTCTTGTGTGAAGTGATAACAGCCAAATGCTAAGTAAATAACTATATCATGAAGATGTACAGATTCGTAACAGGTTCGAAAAATTGTCGCTGCACTTATTTGTGAATAGGCTAAAGTCATTGGCGCGTTTGTGAAGAGAGTAATTGTTAAATAAAAGTTCCCTGACCCGAATTGATTCATATACACTGTCGACGAATACTTAAACGGATACGGTAGCGTTATCTGTATGACGTAGTCGATCTGTCCATAGTTAAGCTACGCGTAAGTAATATTTGTGTTTCAAATTTCCTAGGTGCTCATTAGTATCTGTGGGGAATTCTATGTTGTAATGTTGGCCAACAAGAATTTGACAGTGCTGTTGAATTTCAAACAATTTAGTACTTACGTTTATGGGAGAGTGTATATTACGAATTGTCAAGGGATAGTTGGTTGTCAGTTTGCGTCTAACAGAACTCTCGCATCCAAAATAAAGATAATTATCAATTCAGCATTAAATGTAAGATTTTTTTCGCATGGAGTCGTAAAACATCACATCTCCCATGTTTTCCAGAGTGTAGAAAAACTGCATATGAACTCAAGGAGAAATAAAGATTGGCATATACCTTATAGAGCGATTCCTGTCATACTAAGTTAATGTTTGTGCTAAAGTTCAGATCTTGTCCTGTTCGTAGTAATTCAGATGTATTCTTTGAAAATTTAATCTTTTTTGTAGTTTATCATTAAAAATTTGGAAGCTGCACCTCAGAATGGCAGGCTTTGCTGCTCAGGCAGCATTGAGGTCAAAGTGGAGTAATTTGGTTGAGTCTTCCTCATTTGATGTACCTGGAGAGGTTTCGTCGGGTGTGAGAAGTGTTGTTGGATGGCTGAAACAGGTTAACGTGTTTTCATAGAAAAATCAGAATTTCTACTTTGCATGACGATTGTCAGATACCAGGCATGAAAGTAAAATTCGCCTGCACCACATCATTTTGTACAGTTTTCTCTTGCCACTGTTTCCAACACCTGCTTTAAGAGCGCCAACAATTAAGAACTTAGTTGCACTTAAGTTAAGCGCACACACATCACAGCTATTGCCTTATTCGCTTAATATTTGTTGATATAAGTAGAAAATATGTTACGACAGTTGCACCACTATTTAATGCATTACATTTTAAATTGCTGGCCATCACTGCAGTTTTCGTGCGCAGTTTCGCACAAAATAGCTGTAAACGTACATACACATTTAATTTGGTTAGCAATTATTGTTACTAAAAGTATTTTGAAATCTTGTTGTTCCACATTTCATATTGTATGTAGACACACGTTATGTTAGAAAGTGTAGCAACATCACTTCACAATCGTAACTAATAACTAATTATATTTCTCCAATGTAGGCGTCTCTAGAGGTACGCCAGGCAGGTCGGAGAACACTCACTACCTTGTCAGGTGGAGCTATGGCTACTTCTCCCATTACGATTTTGCATTATAATGATGTATATAACATCGAGTCCAGAGCAACGGAACCAGTGGGAGGAGCAGCAAGATTCTGTACTGCAATTAAATCTTTCAGCCATCTTAATCCATTAGTGCTGTTCAGTGGTGATATATTTTCTCCAAGCATGCGTAAGTCTTCTGTGTGTTAATTTTAAAACAAAACTTTCATAAATGTGAAACATATAGGCCTACAGGAATATTAAAAAATGTAAATTACATTAAATAGATTGATAAGTCACCAAGTTATACTATAGCTAAGATTTCCTAGGTACATTGAAACTTTCCAAGTTTCATAGACAGTTGTACCACATTTTGAAGTCAAGTGTGGAAAATGGACAGGAGATGTTCCCTAGAAGAATTATTGGCAGCTGCCTTGGGTAGTGTAATCTTATCTGCACCATGTTTGTACTTTTTGTGTGTGTGTTCTCAATGACATCCTCCTCTCTTTCACATCTGTATCTCCATGCGCCCCCCCCCCCCCCCAAAATTAGTTAATTTTTTTTCCTTTAGTAGGGGCTAATGCCTCATTCATCCCATCCACAAAGCTAAACCTAGAGAGAGAGGGAGAGAGAGAGAGGGGGGGGGGGGGGGGGGGGGGATGGTAGGAGAGTCAATGTTGATGTGGGAGCAGATAGAGAACCTCCATGCTGATGTGCCTAGAACCTCACTCTGTTTTGCAGCAGCTGTAGGGGTGAGGGGTGGTGGTGATGGTGGTGCTGTGAATATTAAGCAATAGAATTTGCATAGCCCTTAGCTCAACTTTTCACGTCATTGTCGCCTTTCAGTTTCACACACTAAGCCTATGTGTAGATGATCTATAATTTGCACATCTGTAATGTCACTGATTAATGGAAGTAAATTTGAGATTAGATGCCACTGTGCTGACAAAAGTAAGTCAATAATTAACACTGGGATACGTTTCTATTATCAAAGCACCGACTGCATATACTGTATTATTTGCAGTCGTGTTAAGTCCCTGACCCAAATTGTTCCTTAGACTGATTTTCTCGTTTGAGATTTTATTTATTTTGCATAACTTAATTTTTAAAATATCCAAGTCACAAAACATGCCATTGCCACTGTCATAAAATATAGGGCAGCCTTGAACAAGTTGTAAAATTTTCTGCCATTTCATCATCATCATTTAAGTAACTATTTCCCATACTGTTTTATGAGTAACTTTGTCTCTGAAAAGACCAGAAACAGTTATTTTGGCTTGGAGTAGTTGATGCTCTATATTTTATTTATTACTGGGACTGATATCATGTAATATTTAGTCTGCCAGAAAATATCTTCAAAAATGATGTTAATTAGATTCAGTAAGCCTTTAACTCTACTCCAATTATAATATTTACTAGTTAAGTCAGTAATTGCTTCCAACTTATAAGTTTTTTATTGACACCAAACCATAGAGTTTTAAAATGTAAGCATCATGATATGAAATTATTTGAGTGTTTTTCACTGTGCTATTGTTACGTAACAAAGTACATACCTCCTTCCTCTTGATTTTTTCATAGTTGCTGTGTGGTACATGTATGTAATATGCTCCAAATTACTTGAGAGAGATTTGTCTATTGTGTAATAAAGCTTTTATGAGTTATACTCACTGTTTTAGCTAATTACAATGAAATTTTCAGGAAATATAGTTATCACAGAACTCAAAACTAAAACTACAAATCAATCTGTGAAGACAATATTCATTTCTTATTTACATTTGTTGGCTTTCCCTACTCCCTATAAACTGTCACCTGTGAACCAAACCTTGATGTCAGGCTAAACTAAAGATCAGTCTGTTGACATAAAAGTTTTCTGGGTTTGGTACTGCGTCATAATGTAAAAACTACTGCTGCTGGAGAAAAACCAACATTTCGGCCACGATTGCAGTGGCCTTCTTTTGGGTCTAATGCAGAAGGCCACTGCAATCGTGGCCGAAACATTGGTTTTTCTCCAGCAGCAGTAGTTTTTACATTATGACGCGGTAGCAAACCCAGTAAACTTTTATGTCGATTGACTGGCCGTGGAAGCCTACACAATTATACAGATCAGTCTGGCACCACAACCAAGATTGTGAGTGGCTTGCAGTTTAATATCCGCATTTCTGTTCCTGTACTCAAGGCACTTCTTTATATATCACCTTTTCTGTTTTGTTTGAATATTTTGCATATCTCATTAAATCATTTTTTAGCACTTTTTCAGTAATTTTTGTTTCTGTCAACCCTTTTGTCACGTCTTCCCTGTAAGATCCTGTTTGCTTAGAAGTGTACTCCAAATGGGTTATTTGGTATATTTCCTTCTTAGTCTTGAGTGATGTAACTACTTTTATTCATAAAAGCCTTATTTTTGTCAAAATAATAGCTGTTTACCATCAGCCATATATATTGTGACATTCAGATCAAGTTTTCAAATTAAAAAAAGAAAAAAAGTGCTTTGCATCAAATAATGAGGGTTCTGTTAGAGTTTGCCTAGTTTTGTTATGCTTGTGAATATGATATCATAAGTTTTAATACATATTTGGAGTTCTGCTTCTTATAGCTCCCAAGATATTGTTCATGCCTTAGTGGTGACTTACTGTCTTTTCTAGTATCCAAAGTGCACCTAAAAGGTTTCATTATTGGTATTATAAAATAAAGAAAGCAGAAAGTACAAGCAAAATAACATTTTCTTTCAAAGTAAGCTTTGGTTGCCACAATCTGTGTTATCAGCATTTTTAGAAATTGATGATTTCATTTTTATTCGATTGGAACACAGCCTTGTAAGCATCTGACATACATTTGATGTAGAGAGCTGTGTGCTGTGGACATGATGGTTACCTTCTCTGTTTTAGATCTAAATGGCGCATCTGATGTAATTCCGTTAGATGATTTGATGATAAGATTGATTTTTGGCTGAACATGTCAATGGCATCATCATCAGTTTCCATCTGTTTGCCTTCTGTCTGTCAGTAAGTCTATGTAGTACAAATCAGGAACAGATCTACCACTTGCCCATATCCCTGTGAGTGATGGCATTAATACTGTTCTTGCCAATCCTCTATTCCTCCTATATCATTTTCAGATAAAGTCATTTGATTTTGAGCCAGCATGTGTTGCACTTGTTTGACTTTATTAGCCATTATTCTTGTTGGAAATAGATCCAGTTGTGCCCCAATGTCAAGAGTTTAATTTTACTCTCACAAGTATGTGAATGTGTGAGTATGCGGGAGTGCAGGGCAGTATGTAACTGTTGAGGCACCTTGGGAACTTTTGGCATGGACAAAACTTGATATACATCTTCCATCCTCTCCCCTCAGATATGAAACAAATTCAAAAATTTATTAAAAATCCATTACTCTCGTGTTACATGAGTTATCCAAATAACACAGAATAGCTGGTTTATTACCTGGCATATACAGGAATGAAAAAAAAAATGCCACAGTTGTGGTATTGATAAATTCACTTCACCAATAGAGCTAAAATGAACTCTAGGACATCAGTATCCAAAACATAACAAGATATTTATAACATATGGGTGTTAGTGTTATTTGCACATTACCTGTGTAGCTAAAATGAACTCTCTGATACTTGCAAATGAGAAATAAACAATATTCATGAAGAAGGAGGAGGAGGAAGAGGAGGTTAATATGAACATTCATCTAGTACCATTAATTTCAATTTACCCATACAGCCAAAACGAATTTTGTGACACCCACTAAACACATACCATTACATCCATAATTAAAACCGAATATTGAGAAACACATTTTAACAATAAACCTACAAAATATGTCAAACTAAAAAGAAAAAGACTAGTGAGAAAATACACCATTCAGCATACAAATCAAACAACACTGAATAAGATAGGACTATATAAAATACTTATTCCATATACTCCCCCAAGATCCCACTCCCACAAACATCCCCCTCTTGTCCCAACCAATGCACATTTCCCTACAATAAGCAAACCAATATTAAGTTAGAAAAGTTAAAACATTCGTTTTGAAATGAAACATGACAATCATAAAATGCTGCCCACCCCCTTTCCCTCCACAAGCAACCCACCCCACTTTAGCCAACAGCAATTCTGCAAGATAGAAGAGCACCTTTTACCCATGCCCAAAATAGATTCAATGCCATTCCAATACATCTTTGTTGTATTAATACAGGCCCCTGTCTAATCTTTGTTGTATTAATACAGGCCCCTGTCTCAATACTTTTAAATTCAAGTTTTTGACTTGCAGTCAAATAGTGAAAATCTCATTCTGGAAACATCCCCCAGGCTGTGGCTAAGCCATGTCTCGGCAATATCCTTTCTTCCAGGAGTGCTGGTTCTGCAAGATTTGCAGAACTTCTGTGTAGTTTGGAAAGTAGGAGACATGGTAGTGGCAGAAGTAAAGCTGTGAGGATGGGGCGTGAGTCGTGCTTGGGTAGCTCAGATGGTAGAGCACTTGCCTGCGAAAGGCAAAGTTCCCGACTTCGAGTCTCAGTCCGACACACAGTTTTAATCTGCCAGGAAGTTTCATATCAGTGCACACTCCGCTGCAGAGTGAAAATCTCATTAAGGGATTAATTGCCCATCTCTCCAAATCCCCATATGGTAAAATAATCTGAAATGGTCTAAATACTCCTTAATGTACCTTTCTATTAACATCACAAGCATCCTCTTTGTTCTTCCCCCCAGTTACACTAAAAACAACCTCAAAAATATCACCCACCCCCTTCCTCCAGAAACAAAAGCTCCACACAAATAGTTACCCACAATTTTGTGCCCTTCTCATATTTACTTTTCCATTTTTCACTACCATTCCAGTTTCATCTATGTGCCCCTACACTTGATAAATTCTGTACATGTTTCATACAAAATGAAAACCAATCAATAGCTGAACATTCACGTTGTCTCATAAGCAAAAAAGCACACGGAGGAGCTATAACAAAAGTAAGGAGTCAGGTAACCATATTACAGATTATTAGTCTATAATTTTCAAACTAGTTTCCCCACTGAATGGATTGCCATGAGTTGTCATCTGGACAGTGCTACATAAAACCATTGCTAGTTCAGGAAGGAACCACTCTGAGAATTTTTCATAAGCTCTCCATAACTTTGTCAGTTGACATACTCCACCACTGCACCATACTTTACAAAGGAAGAAAGAAAGAAAGACACACGGTGCTCGGCATTTCAGGTTTCTCCTCTTTTGGCATAAGGATGGTAAACTTGTCATTCAGATCCATAATGTACCAGCCCAGGCAACAACATTTTACAAACCACACACCTAACAGCTTTCCTGACATCAAAACTTAAAACTAGAGAGTACCACCTTCTGTAATGCAGATGGTAAAAAGTACCATTTTTTCTCACCTTGCCTGGGGACCTGCCCACTATACTTGTTCATAATAGCAACTATATAACACACATTTAAAAGTTTGTGAAATTCCAGGATTTCTAGTGTTAGGAAAGAGGAAGTCGACGAACTCTGAGTGGACCAACAAGACACTCAAGTGAGCTATAACATTATGAGACAGAGTTTCTGGCCAGTATTTTCAGGAGAAATTTAAATACTGTTGGTAGAAATATAAAAGTATATACATTATCCTTGCTTTCTGAATTAATAATTCCTTCTTCAGGATGGAGATAAAGATGGATTCGGGTAGGTTAAAAAGATGGGTCCCTCTCATTGTGAGGTTGGGTCACTTGGCATTCTGTTTTAACCTTCACCAGTCTATCCCTCTCTCATTTCCGAAGAAGGAACTATTAGTCCTAAAAGCTTGTGTAGTGCATATATCTTTATAGGTTTTAGTGACAGTACCAACATTTTGCCTGAAAACAGATGTGTGTTTTCATATGTAGTAAGGGAAGTCTTGACCATGCTATTGAAAATACCATAAATTCAGCATCTTCTACATCTGCTTCTGTACTCTGTGAACCACTGTGAGGGTGTATGGAAGAGGGTACATCCCATTGTACCAGCTTTTAGGGTTTTTTTCCTGTTCCATTCATCTATGAAGCACAAGAAGAATGATTGTTTGAATGCCTCTGTGTGTGCAGTAGTTATTCTAATCTTATCTTCACAGTCTCTATGTGAGTGATGCATAAGGGGTTGTAGCATAATCCTAGGGTAATCATTTAAAGCCATTTCTTGAACTTTGTTTATAGAATTTCTCGAGATAGTTCACGTCTGTCCTTAAAGAGTCTTCCGGTTCAGTTCCTGCAATATATCTGCAAAAGTCATCTTCTTCTTCCTCTTCCATGCTGAATTTCAAATACAACAACAACTTTACTGTTAAGGTTACGATAAATATATTGTTGAAAGTAAAGAGACAATTAAAATAAGCCATGAATGATAGTGAAGAACCATTCATTTGAGGTGTAACTTCAAGACTACATTTTTTTTATGAAGGTCATGGACAATGACACTGGGATGTCTCTCACAGAAACCTAGTACTCAGTATTGGGGAAATGGGATATACATTGCATCTGAATGCCTATAGAAATTAGTTCTTTCTTTGTTGTTGTTGTTGTGGTCTTCAGTCCTGAGACTGGTTTGATGCAGCTCTCCATGCTACTCTATCCTGTGCAAGCCTCATCATCTCCCAGTACCTACTGCAACCTACATCCTTCTGAATCTGCTTGGTGTAGTCATCTCTTGGTCTCCCTCTACGATTTTTACCCTCCATGCTGCCCTCCAATACTAAATTGGTGATCCCTTGATGCCTCAGAACATGTCCTACCAACCGATCCCTTCTTCTGGTCAAGTTGTGCCACAAACTTGTCTTCTCCCCAACCCTATTCAATACTTCCTCATTAGTTATGTGGTCTACCCATCTAATCTTCAGCATTCTTCTGTAGCACCACATTTCGAGAGCTTCTATTCTCTTCTTGTCCAAACTATTTATCGTCCATGTTTCACTTCCATACATGGCTAC
Organism: Schistocerca americana; assembly: GCF_021461395.2. Taxonomy (NCBI): domain Eukaryota; kingdom Metazoa; phylum Arthropoda; class Insecta; order Orthoptera; family Acrididae; genus Schistocerca; species Schistocerca americana. The sequence goes on from NC_060124.1 coordinate 290,339,848, forward strand.
ACTCCATACAAATACTTTCAGAAATGACTTCCTGACACTTAAATCTATACTCGATGTTGACAAATTTCTCTTCTTCAGAAACGCTTTCCTTGCCATTGCCAGTCTACATTTTATATCCTCTCTACTTCGACCATCATCAGTTATTTTGCTCCCCAAATAGCAAAACTCCTTTACTACTTTAAGTCTCTCATTTCCTAATCTAATTCCCTCAGCATCACCCGACTTAATTCGACTACAGTTCTTTCTTTATGAAAGAGGAAAGCACTAAAATATTTTTTTTATTATGTGTATTGTTGTGTTGTTCCAAGCACAAATGAAAATCTCTGTTAATGTTAATCTTTTTATTTCACAAAGTTGGAACTCACATTGTCTTGAAATCCCAGCACCACCAAGATTAACACTGTTAGCAGTGCAGGTCATAAAATATGTGGGTGAGTAGGGTTTGTGTTCTCATTATTCAATATTTCAGCCTTTATTTGGACTGTATATTTGCTGCAGACTGGCACCCAACTTCCTTTTACTAAAAACAGCCTCTGGTTTCAAAAGCTAGCAAGTCTCTGACTTCCCACATACTTGCATCTGCTGCCACTTGGTGTGTAGATCTTCATCTGTCACTGTTTGAATACATAAAGCTCATTGATTCGTTTTATTTCCTACATTCATTAAGAGGAAGATCTGGTTACTGAACAGAAGGAGTGTTTATCAAAATCTGTACAAGGATCCATTTTAAATTTGCGTTGAACTGTGTTGGTGGGTAATATACATTACTTTAGAGCTATGGGTTTGTGTGTAGGCTCCAGATAGGTTCTGAAATAAGCACACATTTTTGTCCACAGTTGATGTGTACTCCACTTTCCTGATAAACATATACATTATTTCTTTGATATTATCTTAAAGGCTGTTGTTAAGCCGCTTCTTTTTCGTGTTCTTGTGTCCTTCACAGTTCAGGGTTGGCATTGGTATTAACAGATTTTGTGTGGTTAGTTTAGGGTTTTGCAGATGCCCTTCCTGTCGCACCCTGTTACACTCCCCTCCTCCCCTGGGGATAATTGTTTGTGTGTAATTGTGATTTATGTGAAAGCGAGTGAAAATGTTTGCGAATCATGTAACTGAGTTAGGAATTGGGTCCCACTCGATATTCACCTAACGGGATGTGGGAAACCAGCTATCAAGTTACCTGGCACACCATCCACCATCGTTAATCTGCCAGGCAGATTCAGTCTAGTGCCAGAGCTCCGACATTTCCTGGAGGCAGTGCTTTTAACATGCAGAGCTGTCCAGACGTGTTGTTGCTAATAATCATGGTGGCAATACATTTTGTAGCTCTGTTATGATAATGTTTCTGTTGACTTTGAGTTTCATGTAATGTTTCTACCTATGGTATTGGGAGATGTCAAGAAATAATGCTGCTGTCATCCATATAATTGTCATGTAATAACCATAAGGGTAAAAACCCTATAAACTGTTGTCCTACCTGAACACCATTGACAAGATACCTGTACACCATTGACAAGAAAATATGAAGATGCTCTAAGGGTGCTGGTGCACTATGACCCATTGTGCATGTGGCCTCTTGCCAAATACAAATTTAAATGTAGGTTTCATCATTCTGCATTAATGATATAGAAAATATTATATATTATGTAAAAATATAGAGAAACACACACACACACACACACACACACACACACACACACACACACACAAGAGCCGAGTCTCTGGCCCCTGCGGTCTGACTGCAGACTCCAACAGACCCTGATGGGAGAAGCAGTCTGGTGTGGGTGGATGGGGTAAATAGGAGTTAATGGTGGGCAGGAGGCATGGATAGGAAGATAGGGGTAAGGGTAGAGCAAGGTGTTGTGTTGCTTGTGAAAATGTGCAGTGATGTGGTGGGGACAGGGTAGGGTTACTTGGTGCAATCGGGAGGTTTGTGTGTGTGTGTGTCTGAGACGTGTTTTTTTTTTTGAGGGGGGGGGGGGGGGGGGGAAGGGTGGGAAGGGGCAGAGAAGGAGAGAAGTAAAGAAGAGGAAAAAGACTGGTGGGCACATTGGCAGAATAGAAGGCTATGCAATTCTGGAGTGGGAGCAGGGAGGGAGTAGATAGGGGGAGGGCAGAGACTAGTGAAGGTTGAGGCCAGGGGCATAGGGAGGGATTATGGGAACGTGCATGTGTTGCTGAGAGAGTTCCCATCTGCCTTATTCAGAAAAAAATGGTGTTGATATGTGTTATAACGTCAAGTTGAACACACATATTTCAAAACGACACAACACATATAAGTCGCAGAGCAAGTTGACAAGCAATACATGTGAACACAGTAACATTCGAATGAGCACTGAGTCCAAGTCTAGTGACCGCTGCCTGGCTGGCCGCTTAGGTGGCGCGGCTGCTGCATGGCTGGCAGACAGCGCCGCACGTAGAGGACGCGCGTAATTGCGCGGCGGCACTTTGAATGATCGGTGAGTCACAACACTTTTCCCCTTTTTGAAATTGTTGCACTGGTCTTGATGGAGGTGGCCTGGAGATGGCTAACATCCATAGGCGTTGTTTGACTGGCGGTAAAGTCTTGAGGAGGAGGCTTCCCGTATGGACGGAAGTGTCCCCGATGATAATGGGTCGAGATGACAGGAGACATAGGAGTCGAATCTGCTGGGGCCCTGTGCACCAATCTGACCGTTGCGGCAAGTCCAGTTGATATAACAGGAGACATGGGCGACGTGTCGCCGTCTGTAGGAGGAGGAGGCCAATAGATTGGCTCCGACAGAGGATGGTCATCTGGTTCCTGCATGGGCACGTCTCCTGGTGGTGTCCGTTCTTGTGCTGGCACTGCGATGACGGTAAGAGGGCTGCGTTGTGAGTATTGAGAGATGCCAAGATCCCGAGCGTCAGGTAGAGCTGAAGCTGGTGTAGCGGCATTCGGAACAGGCGTTGTCGGCACACGAGGCCGAAGCTGGTCCGAATGACGCACTGCTACACCCGTGTCCGTCTGGATTTCATACAGGCATCGGCCACGGTGTCGTAAGATGCGGCCCGGACTCCATTTTGGCCACCTGCCATGTCCCCGGACCCAGACGAGGTCGTCAACGGTGAACCGGCCAAGTGAAGGCACCCGCGGCCGTGAGGTGGAAGGCCGCAGAAGATGAAATAGCGTGCGGGGCTGTCGGCCATGTAAGAGCTCAGCCGGGCTGTGGTCGCCCGTGGCAGTGAAACGGTAAGACGCCAGAAACTGGAGAAGCGCATCATCAGCAGCAGAAGAAGTCAGAAGTTTCCGCATCTGAGCCTTAAATGTGCGGACCAATCGTTCAGTCTCACCATGTGATTGTGGATGGAACGACGTGGGCATGACATGCATAACGCCGTGACAAGCACAAAAATCCACAAATTCGGAAGAGGCAAATGGCGGACCATTATCAGTAACAAGAGTAGAGGGGAGGCCTTCCAAAGAAAAAATGCGGGCGAGAGCACTTGTGGTTGCCGCGGTGGTAGGCGACGTGCAACGGACAATAAAAGGAAAGTTAGAGTAGGCGTCAATGACGAGGAGCCAATAAGTACCTAAAAAGGGTCCCGCGAAGTCAGCATGAATGCGCTCCCAGGGCTTCTCAGGCGAAGGCCACGGTGACAAAGATGACTTTGGGGCGGCGGCCTGGACGCACAAGGGCCGCAGGCAGTGACCATGTGTGCTATTTCAGAGTCGATACCAGGCCAGTACACATGACGGCACGCCAGAGATTTTGTGCGAGACACACCCCAGTGCCCTTGGTGAAGGAGGCGCAAGACCGAAGCACACAAAGACACAGGTACCACAATACGCGGCGAGGTATTGTCGGTGGAAAGGAGGATAACACTATCCCTAGCCGTAGTAGTTCCGCAACGGATCAGAAGTCTTAGCGGACGGGCGATCTGGCCAACCCTTCTGAGTACAGTGTAAAACCTGGGAGAGGCTAGGGTCAGAACCCGTAGCAGCCGCCAGCCGGTCCCCGGTGATGGGGAACCCGTCCACAACCCACTGCTCGGCAACATCCAAGTGGAAACACGAAAGTTCGTCCCTATCGAATACTAGATCAGGACCCATGGGAAGGCGAGACAGAGCATCAGCATTTGCATGTTGAGCCGTTGGCCGGAAATGAATCTCATAATTGAAACGAGACAAGTAAAGAGCCCAACGCTGGAGGCGGTGTGCAGCCTTGTCGGGAAGTGGCGTTGATGGATGAAATAAGGAAACAAGTGGTTTGTGATCCGTAACTAGATGAAATTTGGAGCCATAGAGAAAAACACCAAACTTAGGAAGAGCATAAATAATGGCCAAAGCTTCTTTTTCAATTTGAGAATACTTTTGTAGGGCATCCGTGAGCGTTTTGGAGGCATAAGTAATGAGTTGTTCTGAACCGTCAGAAAAACGGTGCGCAAGGACTGCACCGACCCCGTATTGAGAGGCGTCCGTGGCAAGAACAAGATGTTGGCCATGTCGATAAGTAGCCAGGCACCGGGCCTATTTCAGCACAGTCTTCAATTTCTGGAAAGCCGCATTGCATGATGCGGACCAATGAAGAGGCACGTTTTTATGCAACAGGCGATGCAACGGCTGAGCCACCAAAGCCGCAGACGGTAAAAACTTTTGATAGTGTGCTATTTTCCCCAAGAAGGCATGCAGTTCCTTAACAGATGTAGGGCGAGGAAGGGCATCGATCGCAGCGACAGTTTGCTGAAGTGGACGAATACCATCCCAAGAGAGTAGAAACCCCAAGTACGTGATAGATGCCTGAAAAAATTGTGATTTCTGAAGATTACACTTAAGACCGGCAGTCTGTAAGACATGAAAAAGTGTGCGGAGATTTTTAAGATGTTCTTCAGTGGTGGAGCTAGTGACAACAATGTCGTCCATGTAATTGATACACCCAGGGACAGGGAGCAATAATTGTTCCAAGAATCGCTGGAAGAGTGCAGGGGCGCTAGCATCCCCGAATGGCAAGTGTTGGTATTGATAGAGGCCGAAAGGCGTGTTAAGGACCAGAAACTGCCGGGAAGCAGTTTCGAGAGGAAGTTGATGATAAGCTTCTGCCAGGTCAAGTTTAGAAAAATACTGGCCTCCAGCAAGTTTAGTGAACAGTTCTTCAGGTCGGGGCATAGGGTAAGTGTCGATGAGGCATTGAGCATTGACAGTGGCTTTGAAATCGCCACAGAGACGAATATCACCATTTGACTTAGCAACGACAACGACAGGCGAGGACCACTCACTGGAAGTGACAGGAAGCAAGACCCCTGAAGTAGTGAGACGAAGGGCCACAGGAATGGGCTGAGCCCGAAAAATCGTAGGCCGAGCAGTGGGTTTGAGCGTGATATGAGCTTCAAAGTCGTTTGCACGGCCTAACCCAGGAGAAAAAAGGGACGAAAATGCCGTCGACAAGGAATCCAATTGAGCATAAGGAATAGCATCAGAGATGATATTGACAGAGTCATCTATGGAGAACCCAAAAACGCGAAAGGCATCGAAACCAAAAAGATTCTCTGCGTTACTCTGGTCGACCACAAATATGGGAACAGTGCGAACGACGGATTTATAAGATACCTCAGCATTAATTTGTCCCAAGAGAGAAATCTTCTTTTTATTGTACGTCCGTAATTGTGGAGTGACAGATGACAGGAGTGGAGAACCCCACTGAAGATACGTCTGAGAATTAATTATAGTGGCAGCAGAACCGGTATCCACCTGCATGCGAACATCTCGACCAAGAATTTGGACAGTGAGGAACAACTTCCCTGAAAGGGAAGAAGTGCAATTGACAGACAACACAGAATCAGAATCAGCGTTATGTTCATGAACATCATGTATGCGGTCGGATTTGCAGACGGAAGACACATGACCTTTCTTTTTGCAATTGTGACACACAGCCCAACGTTGGGGACAATCCTCGCGTGAATGTTTCGTAAAACATCGTGGACATGACGGAAGTTGCCGGGGGTTTTGCTGCAGTTTGTTAGCGGGTTGTTTACGGTTAGGCCGAGGCTGCACGTGGGAGTGCACTGCGGCCACGTCGGCCGGTGGGGACGTGCCGCACGTGTCATCAACAGCGCACAGAGGTTGTATTTCCCCGACGTCACCCCACGCCTCTATTTGCGCCCCAGCGGCGCGAGAAATTTCGAAAGACTGCGCGATGGAGAGGACTTCACCTAGAGTCAGATTTGCCAACTGAAGGGCACGTTGCCAAACTTCTTTGTCGGGTGCCGACCGGATAATAGCATCCCGTACTATGGAATTGGCATAGGATTCTTTGTGAACGTCAGTAACAAATTGACACTTTCGACTGAGGCCGTGAAGTTCAGCAGCCCAAGCGCAGTACGATTGATGCGGCTGTTTTTGACAACTATAAAAGGCAACACGAGAGGCTACCACATGCGTTTGCTTTTGAAAATAGACAGGCAGAAGTGAGCACATTTCAGCAAAGGACAAAGACGCGGGATCCTTCAAAGGAGCCAATTGCGACAACAACCGATACATTTGAGGTGAAATCCAGGAAAGGAACAGAGACTTACATGGTTGTTCATCTGTGACATGAAATGCCAAGAAGTGCTGTCGAAGACGTTTGTCATAATAAGACCAGTCTTCTGCCATCTCGTCGTAAGGAGGAAAAGGAGGTATAGCCAACGATGAGAAACGCCCCGCATTTGACGCCGCGACGAAATCGCGAATCGCCGATGTTAGAAGCGTTTGCTGTTCAATGAGACCTTGCAGTAGTTGCTCGACAGTAACCATGGAAACCTATGGGTCAACGGTGACAAGGAAAAATCCCATCCTCGTCGCCAATTGTTATAACGTCAAGTTGAACACATATATTTCAAAACGACACAACACATATAAGTCACAGAGCAAGTTGACAAGCGATACATGTGAACACAGTAACATTCGAATGAGCACTGAGTCCAAGTCTAGCAGCCGCTGCCTGGCTGGCCACTTAGGTGGCGCAGCTGCTGCATGGCTGGCAGACAGCGCCGCACGTAGAGGACGCGCGTAATTGCGCGGCGACACTTTGATCGGCGAGTCACAACAATATGAAGGATCCAGGTGGTGCAGCCAGTGAAGAAGTAATTGAAGTGAAGCACATTGTGTTGGACAGCATGTTTAGCAACTAAGTGGTGCAGCTGTCTCTTGGCCACTCATGCTAACAGACAGCTTACTAGTTGTCATGCCCACATAGAAAGCAGCACAGAGGTTGCAGCTGAGTTTGTAGATCATGTGTCTACTATCACAGATAGCCCTGCGTTTGATGGGATAATAGATGACTGTGTCCTTACTGGTGTAGGTGATAGTGTGTCTACTATCACAGATAGCCCTGTGTTTGATGGGATAATAGATGTCTGTGTCCTTACTGGTGTAGGTGATAGTAGGAGAATGCATGGAACAGGTCTTGCATCTAGATCTGTTGAAGGGATATGAGCCAAGAGAGACGATTTTGGTAGCAGGGATGGATTAGGGATGGATAAGGATGTTACGTAGGTACAGAGGATGGCAGAATACCACTGTCAGAGGGATGGGAAGGATAGTAGATACGAGATTTCTCATTTCAGAGCATGACAATAGGTAGTCGAAACCCTGGCAGAGAATCTAATTCAGTTGCTTCGGTCCTGGGTCATACTAAGTCACGAAGGGAGTGCTCCTTTGTGGCTGGATGGTGGATATGTGGGAGGTGGTAGGTGACTGAAGAAGCATGATTTGGGAGATCTGTTTCTGTACAAGGTTGAGGGGGTAATTTTGGTCTGTGGAGGTCTCAGTGTGACCCTTGGTATATTTGCAGAGGGTCTGCTCATTACTATAGATGCAATGAGCATCGTTGGGTTTTTAGGAAATAGTTATCTTTGTGTTACAGGTATTGCCCTGTAGGAAATTTCTTTTTATGTAATGTGACCAATGAAAAATACAAGTATTGTGTTTGAAACTGATATGAATCTTCTAATGATGAACTCCTGCTCTTAAGCAGGCTTTTATTCATCATTTTCTTACCTCATTCAGCAGAAAATCACTTTGTTTGAATAGTGTTTTTTTTCCAGACATCATTATTGTGATGTTTTATTTGACACATTTCAATACAGCTGATTTTATGTCTTCATGAATCATCTTTCGGTGTGGCTGCTTTCATGTACAAGTGGTGCTCAGAATACTGTACAAATAGTTTTTTTGAATCAACTTATACATTCTTCCTAAATTATCTGTAGTTTATGTATGTATTTCAGCTTTGTATGGTATGTTAACATGTTTTGGTTGGAACTTGAAAATGTCAAGGGGGTGGAAGGTTAGCAGTTAGTCAGGCTGGTGGCACCAGACTCTTGTTTGCACTGTGTGTAAAAATTCTGTCCTGCCCTTGCACTTTGTGCCTTCTGTTAGGATTGTTGATAACCCAAGAAAGGATCTGTGCACTGCCATCTAGTACTATCTGTAGTTCACAGCAACAGTGTAACAGTGTGTTGTAACCCATGATATTTTCACTTGCTATGTATACATATCCCTGCTGGCCTATTGTCAGCGCACTAAACCACTTTGAAATAATAATTTTCAGTAATAGAAATCATAGTGAAATATAAGAGTGGGTAAATCACATCAAATAAGTGTTTATTGTCTTTGCAAGAGAATAATTTAAATGATAGAAAATTTGTTATTTTCTCTTTATGATTAGACATTACTTATGTATTGGCACTTTGTGAATCGTCATCATCATCATCATCATCATCATTTAAGACTGATTATGCCTTTCAGCGTTCAGTCTGGAGCATAGCCCCCCTTATACAGTTCCTCCATGATCCCCTGTTCAGTGCTAACATTGGTGCCTCTTCTGATGTTAAACCTATTACTTCAAAATCATTCTTAACCGAATCCAGGTACCTTCTCCTCGGTCTGCCCCGACTCCTCCTACCCTCTACTGCTGAATCCATGAGTCTCTTGGGTAACCTTGCTTCTCCCATGCGTGTAACATGACCCCACCATCTAAGCCTGTTCGCCCTGACTGCTACATCTATACAGTTCATTCCCAGTTTTTCTTTGATTTCCTCATTGTGGACACCCTCCTGCCATTATTCCCATCTACTAGTACCTGCAATCATCCTAGCTACTTTCATATCCGTAACCTCAACCTTGTTGATAAGGTAACCTGAATCCACCCAGCTTTCGCTCCCATACAACAAAGTTGGTCGAAAGATTGAACGGTGCACAGATAACTTAGTCTTGGTACTGACTTCCTTCTTGCAGAAGAGAGTAGATCGTAGCTGAGCACTCACTGCATTAGCTTTGCTACACCTCGCTTCCAGTTCTTTCACTATGTTGCCATCCTGTGAGAACATGCATCCTAAGTACTTGAAACCGTCCACCTGTTCTAACTTTGTTCCTCCTATTTGGCACTCGATCCGTTTATATTTCTTTCCCACTGACATTACTTTCGTTTTGGAGATGCTAATCTTCATACCATAGTCCTTACATTTCTGATCTAGCTCTGAAATATTACTTTGCAAACTTTCAATCGAATCTGCCATCACAACTAAGTCATCCGCATATGCAAGACTGCTTATTTTGTGTTCACATATCTTAATCTCACCCAGCCAGTCTATTGTTTTCAACATATGATCCATAAATAATATGAACAACGGTGGAGACAGGTTGCAGCCTTGTCTTACCCCTGAACCATGAACTCAATTTACCGTCAACTCTAACTGCTGCCTGACTATCCATGTAAAGACCTTTAATTGCTTGCAAAAGTTTGCCTCCTATTCCATAATCTAGTAGAACAGACAATAACTTCCTCCTAGGAACCCGGTCATATGCCTTTTCTAGATCTATAAAGCATAGATACAATTCCCTGTTCCACTCATAACACTTCTCCATCATTTGCCGTAAGCTAAAGATCTGGTCCTGACAACCTCTAAGAGGCCTAAACCCACACTGATTTTCATCCAATTGGTCCTCAACTAATACTTGCACTTTCCTTTCAACAATACCTGAGAAGATTTTACCCACAACGCTGATTAAAGAGATACCTCTATAGTTGTTACAATCTTTTCTGTTTCCATGTTTAAAGATTGGTGTGATTACTGCTTTTGTCCAGTCTGGTGGAACCTGTCCCGACTCCCAGGCCATTTCAATTATCCTGTGTAGCCATTTAAGACCTGACATTCCACTGTATTTGATGAGTTCCGACTTAATTTCATCCACCCCAGCTGCTTTATTGCACTGCAATCTATTGACCATTTTTTCCACTTCCTCAAATGAGATCCTATTTCCATCATCATTCCTATCCCATTCTACCTCGAAATCTGAAACCTTACTGATCGCATTTTCACCTACATTGAGCAACTCTTCAAAATATTCCCTCCATCTGCCCAAGGCATCCACAGGATTCACCAGCAGTTTTCCTGACCTGTCCAAAATACTTGTCATTTCCTTCTTACCTCCCTTTCGAAGACTGCTAATTACACTCCAGAATGGTTTTCCAGCAGCTTGACCCGTAGTCTCCAACCTGTTTCCAAAGTCTTCCCACGATTTCTTCTTGGATGCTGCAATTATCTGTTTGGCTTTGTTTCTTTCTTCAACATAACTTTCTCTGTCCACCTGGGTTCTGGTTTGTAGCCATTTTTTATACGCCTTTTTTTTCCTTTTACAGGCTGCCTTGACTGTATCATTCCACCAAGCTGTTTGCTTCATCCTACTTTTACACACTACTGTTCCAAGACATTCTTTAGCCACTTCTAGTACTGTGTCCCTGTACCTTGTCCATTCCTTTTCCAATGACTGTAATTGACTACATTCAACTAACTGGTACCTTTCTGAGATCGCTGTTATATACTTGTGCCTGATTTCCTTATCCTGAAGTTTCTCCACTCTTATCCTCCTACAAATGGACCTGACCTCCTGCACTTTCGGCCTCACAATCCCAATTTCACTGCAGATTAAATAATGATCAGTGTCATCAAAGAATCCCCTGAATACACGTGTGTCCCTCACAGCCTTCCTGAATTCCTGATCTGTTATTATATAGTCAATGACAGATCTTGTTCCCCTGCCTTCCCAAGTATACCGGTGAATGTTCTTATGTTTAAAAAAGGAGTTTGTGATTACTAAGCCCATACTGGCACAGAAATCCAAGAGTTGTTTCCCGTTCCTGTTGGCCTCCATATCCTCTCCAAATTTACCCATAACCTTTTCATACCCTTCTGTTCAATTCCCAATCCTGGCGTTAAAATCACCCATGAGCAGGACACTGTCTTTGTCCTTTACTCTAACAACTACATCACTGAGTGCCTCATAAAAACTATCCATCTTATCTTGATCTGTCCCTTTACAATGCGAATATACTGACACAATCCTAATTTTCTTGCTAGACACTGTCAAATCTATCCACATCAGTCGTTCGTTTACATACCTTATTGCAACTACGCTGGGTTCCATTTCTTTCCTGATCTAAAGCCCTACACCCCATTGTGCTATTCCTGCTTTGACTCCTGACAGGTAGACCTTGTATTCTCCCACTTCCTCTTCTTTCTCACCCCTTACCCAAATGTCACTAACAGCTAAAACGTCCAGCCCCATCTTACTTGCAGCCTCTGCCAGCTCTACCTTCTTCCCACAGTAGCCCCCATTGATATTAATAGCTCCCCATCTCATTACCATTTGTTTGCCAAGTCGTATCTTTGGAGTCCCTGGTTTGTCAGTTAGAGGTGGGACTCCGTCACCTCCAAAGGTCCGAGGCATTTTGCTCTGATTGTTGCCAGCATCATATTTAAAGTACCAGGGAAGCAGGTTGCTAGCCTTACTTGCCCCGAGTCCCATTGGGTTTTACCCCTAACGGCTGAGGGACTAACCGGTGGATTTTGTAGTCTTTGCCGTATGAGCACAAAGGTGACCACGACTCAGAATATGTCCGAGATGCCCAGCCTTATTCCAAAGTAACTGGTATCCCGACTGTCGGGACCACTTGCTTGGCCACTCATACGTTGCCCATGGTTCATGAACTAGGACATGACTACAGGAACCCACACCATGAACCATGGTGTGAAGAGACAACAAATTTGCAATAAGGCAAAAGTTTGTCCCCTCTATTTCTTGTAGAGTTAGGAAATTCTTTTGCAGCACAAGGCAACAACTGTCAAGAAACTGCTGCTTATCTGAGTCTTACCCTGTAGAGACCACCTACTCAGGAAAAATTTACATCACATGTCTGTAAAGTGCATCCAACATCTGACAGATCCACAAGGAAATCTTTATAGCGATGTGTGAGAGCTTCAATGTAGGTAGTAATCATTTGTACAATTTTATTTTTATTTTTGAAAAACGACGAAAACACTAAGTAATAAAAAGTCTAATATTTAAAACTATGATCGAAACATAAATAGATAAACCAAGTTTCAGCATTTCAAGTGACATCTCACTGAAATTTATTTTGTTAATTGTTTTCTGAATGTGTTAAAAATCTGCCATGAAACTGCTCCTGGCAGGATGTTTTGAGGTCAATCTTAAATATTTTAAATGGAGGGCAATAGTTGGCATTAAACAGTTATTCAACTTGCCATATTCTGAAGCTGATTTGGTAGTTCAGGCTCGTCCATTCTTCTTGTATACCATTTTTGTTGCATCCTCAGTGATTTCCTTTATACGTCCATTCCCCCTCCTCCTACCTTGCCAAAGAGACATTGCTGGCTAGGCATGGTCCAAACCACAGCAAAAGTAAATGGAGTGTTGCCAACATCATGCCCATGTAGACTACAGAAGGAGAAGTTTGCAAAAAAGTAAAAACTGAGAAAAACCAGTTCCAAGCAATCGGATTGAGCAACACTGGTTTTCTCTCATGGTTCTGATGATGACCATATAGAATTTGAGGATTATTCTCAGTCCCTCAACAAAAATCCACTCTACCATAGGCACAACAGTTTGATGGAAAGAAACATTGCTAAAAACTAGTTATCATACTGTAGTGGAATTTAAACCTTTTTGTTTGTCTACAGGAAACACACTGATGCTCCTGTGCTAAAAGACTGTGGTATCTGCAAAAAGGTTGACTCAGTGGCATGAGGGCTAAAGCTGGTGTGGCTATATTTTTCAACAATGCACACCACTTTGCACGTCAACCCCTCAACTTTTTAACCAGGTTACAAGCAGTTGCTGAAGAAGTGCAAGCATTGCAATAGGTGACCATATGTTCCCTTTACCGATGTCTAATGCAGCTGTAGGCAGTGAGGCTCTGAACAGTACACAGCTCTTTCAGTCACTGCTGCTTTATGGAAACTACGTTGCACAGGATATGCTATTCAGCTCCACCACAACTTGCCCCGAGGTAGAGCTGTTGAGAGCATAACTTAGAGAGTCTTCTGACATGGGGCAGATTACATCTTGCAACACTAAAAGTAAGTCATTATTTTTCATCTGTTTCTTGATACACTCTACAGTCCACATTGATGCTGCTTAGTGACAACTTGCCCTCAAATGATTGCATCTTGATCTGGACATAACTAACAGATAAACAAATCCCTAGAAGGAAGCTGCCTAAATGGATGCTCAGCAAGGCTGAATGGGCACAGCCAACTGGCTGTGTTTGACAGTAAAGATGCAGTGCTGGAAGGGGTGGCTTACACATTGATTGTAATCCACCGAGCAGCCGGTACATCTGTTTCAAAGGATTCATGCCATGTATGAAGACCTGTGCTCTGGTGGAGTGGGATCTACCATCTTGCAATCATAGGCAGACAGAGAGCTCTGTGCACGTTCCAGTGCTAATGGGCTTATGAAAATCTTGCAGCCTCTCAGGTAGTGAGAGATAAAGTACAGCTGGATTATAAAGCAGAAGAAGAAAAGATCATGATTAGGTCTTTTAAAACCACTTATGATTGCTCTCAGTCCAAATCTAAGGAGGTGACATAGCCCTGACTAGTCTGAACATTTGCAGAATCAACTGCGAGCTGTGACATCATCAAAGAGACATTACTTACAGTGAAAGTTAAGAACTTTGGTTCAAACAGTAAAAAATTTTGTGACTACCCTGTTAACACATGGGATCTGAATTCAGCATTATTTACGGTTCATAATAGCATCTGTTCACTGTGAGGTCCATTTCATCATGGAGTGTCTATTCACAGGGTTCACAGAAGAAACCCCCCCCTCCTCTGTTCAGTTGAATGTGAAAAAATAGGACACTACACCAAATACCTCTTCTGAAGCAAGGTGAGGACTGTAATGAGGTGGTGCAGCAGTGAAGACAATGGATTTGCATTTGGAAAGACTGGAGTTTAAGTCCTCATATGGTCATGTAGATATAGGTTTTCCATTGTTTCCCTAAAATACATCAGGCAATCTGGAATCCCCCCTCCTCCTCTCCCCAAACCAAGCTTGAGCCATATTTAATGACTGACAACAACAGGACATTAAGTCTTAATAACCCTTTTTCTCTTGCAATGGAAAATCCAGGATGGAATGTAACAATACCAGAGAAGGAAAGTTGCTACTCACCATATAGCGGAGATCCTGAGTCACGATAGGCACAATAAAAAGATTCACACAATTAAAGCTTTCGGCCATTAAGGCCTTTGTCAGCAGTAGACACACACACACACACACACACACACACACACACACACACACACAAACGCAACTTGCACACATGTCTGCAGTCTCAGAGAGCTGAGACCACACTCCAGGCACTAATAAATTAGCCTGGCCAGCTTTTCTTTACTTTCATCTCCAGCAAAGAATATTTGCTTTGTTTCAAAGCAATTATGGTGGCTTCTTTCAGATTTTCTGATGCCTCATCAATTCTTCTCTTCACAGTTGTTTTTGATAATGGAGTTTTTTGTATTTTGTGTGCATTTTTCTTCAAACAAAGTGTTGCTTATTAATTTTGCTGTGAGTATAATAAATTCTTCTCCTACAGTGTGAGCTAACTCCTTTTCAGTTAACAAAGAAAACTCATAAGAAACTCTTCTATTTAGTATGTTCTGTTTTGAAGCCTGTTCCATGGTGGATTTAGTCATACAAAAATATTTTCTTGATTTGAAATAAATCGAGAGACTTTTGTATGCATTCAGGACCTTTAGATGAGGGATGCATTTTGAGTTATAATAGTTTCATACATTTGTTGTTGCTCATACAGTGTTTTGAAACAAATCACACATTGAGGCATTTGCTCTCCCACTCAGCACCAGAATACACAATCTAGAGTTTTTTAAAAAATGGTGACTGTATTTATGAAAATATGTTTGTCTTCTTCACTATTTTGATATTACTTGGACTCAACATTCCCACAACTTACAAAATTTTATGTGGAAGTTCCTTCATCACTTGACTGCTTTGTCTTACGGCAAGTCCCATCCCAAACCAAGCGTCCATATTGATGTAAATTAGCAGTAACTAATAACAGCAGGCACAGCTCTTGTGATATGAGACACAATCCTTGACTGAAAGTGGATTTACACACATATAGGATGCCACAGTGCCATGACTGTCCCATGATTCCACCAATGTAGTTGGAAATATTGTTCTAGGAATTTAAAAGGTTGTGTTCGTACTCATCCGTGGTGTGACAGTGCAAACAGTGCTCTTGCCATCGTTGCCAGTCGGGACGCAGTGTGATTGCGACTGCATAGACTGTCTCGGCATGCCTTACGGATGACTCACATTTCCACTGAGCGCAACCTATCCCCAGCCCCTGTTCATTTCGCATCTCTGAGATTCCTGCAGGTCAGACATACTTGTACATATGCACTGAAGAAGGTGTACTCCTTGTCCAATTAGGCGAATCAGTTATATGAATGTGTGGTCCAAAATAGCACACACCACACATTCATATAATTGATTAGCATAGATGAACAATGGATCCTTCTTCTTCAGTGCTGATGCACAGGTATGTCTGATCTCCGGTGGGAATCTCAGAGTAGCGAACATGGAGGAAATGGACAGGGACTGTGGATAGCTGGTACTTGGTAGGAATGTGGGTTGGCCGTGAGGCGTGCTGAATTAGTCTGCACAGTTGTAGTTATACTGTGTACCTGAAGGTGCAGTGTTTAACACACCTGCCTATTAAACAGAAGATCCTGGGTTTGAATCCCGGTGCAGTACACATTTGTGCTCGCCACCACTGATCCCACGTAATGTCCCGATGCAGCTGATATTCCCTTCCCTTCCCTTCCCTTCCCTTCCCACCCCCTCTGCCTTCAGTTTACATATAATGTATCACAGTTGTGGATTCCGCAAGGTGTCTGTTCTTTCAAACATGTCCGAAAGAACGGACACTATGCATTCATATAATCCGTACAATTTCCATTATGTCTCTGCAATTACCAAATCTCTTTAAAACTGTGCCTGCACACAGAAAATGCTGATGTTAATGCCCCCTCTCTTGCAGTTTTGTATAAAACTATTGGAGACAGCAAGTGATACCAGAGGTGTTGAATGTCAGCTATAAGAATGTGTGTGTTATGTAGATTGACTTCTCAATGTACTCTGAAAATTGTGAAACACTAATTCCTTCCTTCCTTCCTGTTGTGTGTGGATATTAAAAGAGCAAATTGACGGGAGACATCCTTGTGAACAATTGTGACCGAGAAACTCCCAATTCAGCAAATTATAATCAGATTATGATATTTTAAGCACCTATGGCATAAGCAGCTATCCAAGGTCACACACCAACCCTGTTGCACAGCGTATAAGGGTACGTGCTTCAAGCTGCCTGGTGGCACATGATATTGGTAATTTTCAACATTTAAAAAGAATGAGTGAGTGAGTGAGAGAGAGAGAGAGAGAGAGAGAGAGAGACTGGCAGTCCGTCTTACTAGCTTATTTCGACATTTTCTTCCTGTGTGAGAAAAAACAGGACAGGTTTCAACATAACAAAATGGATCATTTCCTTGTGAGTGTTATTGTATAGTGACTGGGCATTTCAACTTTTATTTCATTCTATACTTGCAGATCCTGATGGCAGACAAGTGAAATCCCAGAAGCTCCTTACAATTTTTATTTTGTCTTCAGCTCTCGATCAGTGTTCACGGCCCAGTGTCACACTGTCGGCGGCCCAGTGCCCCACTGCCTGTGGCCCCCTTTGGGTTAGGAACCACTGAGTTATGCATTCTGTTAATCAGTGTAAGACGGATTCACGGGCTGCTCCTTTTGACATTCCTGCACATGTGCTTCATTTTCACATTGTCCTTTCATATCATCATAATTGGATAGTTGTGTTTACCAGGACACAAATGTTTTTGACAACATTACTGCATGTAGCAGTAAACAAGTAATGAAACGCCAACGGGCTGCTTGTGTGTGGCTAAGTTCATTCTGGGTTTGAATCCCGGTGCAGTACACATTTGTGCTCACCACCACTGATCCCACGTAATGCCCCGATGCAGCTGATATTCCCTTCCCTTCCCTTCCCTTCCCTTCCCACCCCCTCTGCCTTTAGTTTACATATAATGTATCACAGTTGTGGATTACATTTCCCCAACATGAATATTTTCCATCATTCAAAGCTTGCAGCTAGTGAGAGAAGACAACGTAGACTGTAAAACTGCAAGTTCATACTGTTTTTTTCTTTCCCAGAATTTTGTCAAAATTGTAACTTGTACATACAGCAAAGTTCATTTTATATACTTGTTACATTTACCTGTATAGACAGTAGTGTTGTGTGGTACTGAGAAATTTTCTGTCCATACAGTAGGCCTTCTGAATGCATTGCACAGTCAGTGCATTCACGTCAGTTGTGCTTATGCTATCAACCCTGATTATTCACTGTCTCATGATAAGCCAATTGAAGCACCTTCATTCGCAGGTCCAATGAATTGTGGTTGACTAATACCATGTGTAGGAACTGCAGGGGATAGTTGTTGAGGACCACTGATGATGAGTGCAGTTTTTGCAATGTTATTTCCAGCCACAATTCTGGACTCAGGTGCTGTTTACTTATGAATGCACATTCACTCAAGATGGCATTGTGAATTGCATGACACTCGTCTTTAGCAACCAAAAATTCATGTGTCCGTTATCATATTATTGGGTCATATCTAATGCCAAAAAGACTTACAGAACCAATTTACCATTTATCTCAGAGATGGTTTTCCTTTCCTATTGGACAAGGTACAATTACAGCTCATCACATAACAAGAAGCAGCCAGTTCTAATGCAGATATACTGCACCATTTGGATTCCACACACACACACACACACACACACACACACACACACACACACACTGTAGTGTTACTAATGAAAATGGCCCTAAAGTATAGTTACTAAACACAGTTTCCCAAAATTCCTTCACCAAAGAAGAAGTAGTAAATGTTCCAAAATTCGAATCAAGAGCTGCTGCCAACATGGGTTACTTAGCAGTGGATATCCTCTGTGTTGTGAAGCAGCTTGACTCACTCAATAAAGGCAAGTCCTCCGGTATCACATATGGCAGCTCGCTCAACAAAACATCCGTACCTAAAGACTCGATAGTTGCACAGATCTCACCAATACTCAAGAAAGGATCATGCCACTGAATTCGAACCTATATCACTATCGCTAGTTTGCTGTAGGGTTTTGGAACATAAACTGTGGTTGATCATTTTGAATTACGTTGAAGGAAACATTTTATTGATAAATAGATGGCACGGATTCAGAAAATATCTTTTCATATTTTTGGGCCACAATCATGTAATAATGTTTGAATGATATTTCTGCCATTTGACTGTAAAGCTTCTTTATTTTATATCACTCTCATGATTTTGGCCTTAAGCCATTATAAAGTACAACAATGTTGGGTATAAGTAGACTCTGTTAAGTGAAATCACCATCAAGATCTATTGACCTAGGTGTCCCTTTCATGTAGATGAGTACAAAATCAATGAAATGTACAGCAGACAGGTAGCAAACAAGTTTTCCAAGTATAAAACAACTGAGCCACAGAATGAACACCAGTACAATAATTATATGTGCAGTGAACATAGCCCAAATTATATACTATGGAAGTTCAATAGAGCTTAACGATGACTTCACTCTTCAAAGTCTAATTATACCCAACATTGTTATATTTGATAGTGGCTTAAGGCCAAGATCATGATAGTAATATAAAATAAAGAAGTTGTTCAGTCAAATGGTGGAAATATTCAAACATTAGAAAATATAATTATTGTAAAATACAACTAGCTCTCTATTCACCCTACATAATAGTGCTATAAACAGGGGATCTCAAATTGATTCCAGAAGATTTCCAGAAGGCTTTTGTCACTGTTCCTTGGAAGCAACTTCTAATCAAATTGCGAATCGTCTCAGCTGGATTCATGATTTCCTGTCGAAAAGGTCACAGTTCATAGTAACTGATGGAAAGTCATCCAGTAAAACAGAAATTAAATGTGATGTTCCCCGAGCTAGTGTTATAGGCTTTCTACTGTCTCTAATCTGTATAAATGATATGGTCTGAGCGGAGCTTGCATGTGCTGTGTTACTTTGAACTTTTAGTTTGGAATGCAGGTGTGAGACCATATATGTTAGTCCTTCTGTATACGAGGCCACATGAAACCATGTGTTGCTAGTGCCCTCATAGTGGAGTCCTGGTAGGGTTGGTACGTACAGCCTCTCTCGGTCCACTGCAGTATATCAGCTCTTCGTTGTCTTCCAGTGGCAAGCCACACAAATGCTGGAATATTTTGTGTCTGAGCAGCTCCTCATCTTCATTTTGTACTGTCACCAGCTTGGCGAAATCCACTGGTGTGGAAAAGCCTTCCACTCTAGATAAAGCATTAGTGGTGACTTTTCTTTGAACTGCTTACATGCCAAATGTCCATTGTAAACTGTGAATTAAAATTTTGTTGCCTGATTCGCATTGGGGGATAGTTACTTCACAGCTGCAAAAATGCAAAAGTTAGTGGCCAGTGGTCTGTATATATAGTGATTACATGTCTAACCATCATGAACCAGAAGTATTTAACTGCTTCATAAGGTGCTAAAAGTGCAGTGTAGATTGGCAGCCACGAGCATTGCTACTGTGATCTTTGTGGAGACCAAGCAGTTGTAGGCACTTTAGTCCAGAACCACACTGCTGCTGCGGTCGCAGGTTTGAATCCTGCCTCGGGCATGGATGTGTGTGATGTCCTTAGGTTGGTTAGGTTTAAGTAGTTCTAAGTCTAGAGGACTGATGCCCTCAGAAGTTAAGTCCCACAGTGCTCAGAGCCATTTGAACCATCTTTGTGCAGAAGTAACCATAAGACTGCCAGTACCCATTAATATTCTGTTGTAGCATGACACTGACCGTGCGGATTGTGGCATCTGAGAAAATCATTAGCAGGACATCAGCAATTGCGTGCACAAGTCCAAGAGGGTGGCTGGCTTGGAATTTGTCTGGCAGGCTTCAGATGCTGCCTGTAGTTCATCAGTCCAAGTGACAGGTATGGAACCACACACTGGGGGGTTGGAGAGGATTGCGTGGAGTGGCACCTGTGTCTCAGCAGCTCAGGGTAAAAAACATGGTAAAAGTTTATCATCCCAAGGTACCAACATACTTCGCACACCATTTTTAGGGCAGTTTAAGTTGTAATTGTGGTGATGCACTCAGCATATGTACTGATCACTACAATGACACTGACAACGCATTTAGCCAGGTTTATAAGGATTCTACGGTCACCAAGTGTTTGGAGTACTAAGTGTAGATATCTTTTGTGTTCTTCTGAGTATGACAATGCTAATGACACATAATTAGTGTACGTGAAACAGAAGTCCATTACCCCAAAACTTCATTGATGAAGTGCTAAAAAGTGTGTGCAGCATTCCTTAGGCCATATGACATCTATAGAAATTCAAATAGTCTACAGGGCGCAGTTATTGCCACAAGTTTTTGATTATAGGCTTTTACTAGATCCAGCATTGAAAAAACAGCGCAGTCCACCATTTATCATGCAAAATCTCCAAAAGTGCATAGGATACTGGTTGGCAATTGTCACAGTGTTGAGTCCATTATAGTCACCACAAGGATGCCAGCCAAATGATTGCTTAGGTGCAAGTGGAGGAAAGAAGTTCATTTGCTTTCTGATGGTCATGCCATACCTGCTTGGATCATTGTGTTGAATTCTGGTTTTGCAATGTGAAGTTTGTTGGGCACCTAGAAAACAAGAGAACCTGGTGTAGTCCTGATGTGATGCACTATTGTGTGGCAGGGCTATGATGGCACTCCGGCGGATCATGTGGCTGATAGGGACAGGTGTAGCAGGCACACCAGTGGCAGTTATGCAGTGAGGAAGCCTACCGAAGGACTTCTGCACTGTGGCATCCAGCCTACAGTGATTTAACCCAATCCAAAATAGAAGCATTCCACACATCCAGGATGGGGTCATAAGAGAACAGGAAATCAAGTCTAACCAATGTTCAAATTTAAAGTCATGAGACCACATGTAGCTATGAGCTAACCATTTGCAGCTGATAAATCATGATTTACACATAGTCGCAGTTGCGAAAGCAGGCACCTGGGGAACACACATACATACAACCTGCCATCAGAAACTGCATCTCAGTTACCACTAAATGACACAATAATTGCACAGGCTGCTGCTGCTGGCTGGTGGCTGCTGGCACTGGTGGGTGTGGGAGGCTGCGGTTTGCATTCCCATCCAGGAATACGGCAGTGCAGATGAAGATCTGCACCTGCTGTTGCCAAGTGGTGGTGGTAAAAGCATTTGTTCCATTTTGGTGAGTGCGAAGAGCCCACCCTATGTTAGCATGTTAGCCATGTGATGGCATGCAAACTTGTTGTTTGTATATGCCGAGGTCTGTGACCCATCATTTCATCTCACCGAACTGCAAGGTGATGTCATGCAGTCTCTCTCTGGAGGGTGTTGTAGTTAATAGCTGTGGATCTATGCCAGCTTAGTCAGGTTCACCTCTAGCATTGCTGAGAGCATGGTATGATGCATCTCCAGCAAATGTGAGATCCATGTACACTCCTGGAAATGGAAAAAAGAACACATTGACACCGGTGTGTCAGACCCACCATACTTGCTCCGGACACTGCGAGAGGGCTGTACAAGCAATGATCACACGCACGGCACAGCGGACACACCAGGAACCGCGGTGTTGGCCGTCGAATGCCGCTAGCTGCGCAGCATTTGTGCACTGCCGCCGTCAGTGTCAGCCAGTTTGCCGTGGCATACGGAGCTCCATCGCAGTCTTTAACACTGGTAGCATGCAGCGACAGCGTGGACGTGAACCGTATGTGCAGTTGACGGACTTTGAGCGAGGGCGTATAGTGGGCATGCGGGAGGCCGGGTGGACGTACCACCGAATTGCTCAACACGTGGGGCGTGAGGTCTCCACAGTACATCGATGTTGTCGCCAGTGGTCGGCGGAAGGTGCACGTGCCCGTCGACCTGGGACCGGACCGCAGCGACGCACGGATGCACGCCAAGACCGTAGGATCCTACGCAGTGCCGTAGGGGACCGCACCGCCACTTCCCAGCAAATTAGGGACACTGTTGCTCCTGGGGTATCGGCGAGGACCATTCGCAACCGTCTCCATGAAGCTGGGCTATGGTCCCGCACACCGTTAGGCCGTCTTCCGCTCACGCCCCAACATCGTGCAGCCCGCCTCCAGTGGTGTCGCGACAGGCGTGAATGGAGGGACGAATGGAGACGTGTCGTCTTCAGCGATGAGAGTCGCTTCTGCCTTGGTGCCAATGATGGTCGTATGCGTGTTTGGCGCCGTGCAGGTGAGCGCCACAATCAGGACTGCATACGACCGACGCACACAGGGCCAACACCCGGCATCATGGTGTGGGGAGCGATCTCCTACACTGGCCGTACACCACTGGTGATCGTCGAGGGGACACTGAATAGTGCACGGTACATCCAAACCGTCATCGAACCCATCGTTCTACCATTCCTAGACCGGCAAGGGAACTTGCTGTTCCAACAGGACAATGCACGTCCGCATGTATCCCGTGCCACCCAACGTGCTCTAGAAGGTGTAAGTCAACTACCCTGGCCAGCAAGATCTCCGGATCTGTCCCCCATTGAGCATGTTTGGGACTGGATGAAGCGTCGTCTCACGCGGTCTGCACGTCCAGCACGAACGCTGGTCCAACTGAGGCGCCAGGTGGAAATGGCATGGCAAGCCGTTCCACAGGACTACATCCAGCATCTCTACGATCGTCTCCATGGGAGAATAGCAGCCTGCATTGCTGCGAAAGGTGGATATACACTGTACTAGTGCCGACATTGTACATGCTCTGTTGCCTGTGACTATGTGCCTGTGGTTCTGTCAGTGTGATCATGTGATGTATCTGACCCCAGGAATGTGTCAACAAAGTATCCCCTTCCTGGGACAATGAATTCACGGTGTTCTTATTTCAATTTCCAGGAGTGTAGATCAAAGGAGTGGATCCAGAACCGCTGATCTGGCCAAGGTGCGAAGATGTTATAGAAACTGTGACAGTTTCTTGTCACCAATTTCCTCCCTGCGCAACAATTATTCTAAGCATTGCGAGTTGGTGAGGGAAACCTACCGAATGAGCTCGCCTAAACCTTGTACTTTCCAGTCACTATTTCACTAACCTTGTGATGGACCGGCTATCCAGTAGTGCCGCCACATATGCATATTTATCACAGTGATGATGAAATCATTCTATGTGTGTGAACCATGGTGACAGACAATTGTCTAGAGGGTTGGTGCTTTAAGTGCCATGCAGTTCACTTACATTGCTGGGACAGTCCCAGAGGGTGGCAGCAGATGATAAGACTCAGCGAACTTGCAGCTGCAGGCTGTAGAACAGGTGTTGGCTGCTGGTGGGATACCAGCAGACAACGCCAGGGTGCCTGGACACCAACTTTCCTGGATGTACGACTGTGGCAACACCTGTAGTTGCACCGTAGGTTGTCCCTCTGCTTCCAGCCTTGTTTGTTGCTGCTCCTAATGTCGCTGTTACAGTGTGTGGATCTCTTCCATGTGCTGCTGTGGTTTTATCAGTTATTGCTGGTGTTGTCATTGTTGCTATAATTGTTCCATTTGTTGTTGTTGTTGTTGTTGTTGTTGTAACTGCTCCGTAATACTTCTGTTGGAGTCATCAGTATGGAAGTACTTAATAAACAATACACTTCGCCTAGAGATAAGACTCTTTACTGCCTTGTAGAACAAGATGATGAATAACTACTATCACATATATTATTACCATCCCGCTGGTTATTTCATGTAACACATGTTGACAATGGCACAAAATCCAATCCTTTGACCACGACAGATAGTGATCTACTGACTGCTGTATATTCATGGTGTTGCCAGTAGACAGGTGCAGAGTAACCTGTGAGATCACTACAGAAGCTTGGAAGTCACTATTCTCAACCTTCAATGCCCCACAGTGCAGAATGTATCCACTTCTGGAGAGGGGTTCTGTCTTGAAAAATGCCAAAACTACTGTCCTACATATCTTACTAATCATTGTTCATGTTTTTTTTGTGCACACTGTATATTTGCTTAATGGTCTCAAAAGCAATAATGAGGTGTTAGGTTTTCATTTAGCATAGTTATCACCATAATCACATTTGTAGTATCTCACAGTGATGTTAAAGGACTCATTTGCTGTGCAGATGTGATACATCTTCACAGTGAAAGTATGGTTATAAGCTGACTATTTGTGTGATAGGCTTTTACATACATCTTAATCTATATTTAAATACCACTACTACTTTGTATTAAATAGTTGTACAGAAGTGAAGGGCACAAAACTTACAGACCAACTGTGTAGAATTTTGTGGCTAAATTGTGGAACAACATCCATCTGTGCTTCTTTCTTGAATAAGAATTTATTGCCAATCTCTTCTTCTACAGCACTCTTAAGCATTCTGCCAACTTCATTTGTTTATTTTTTCATAATCCACAGTTCATGATTTAGTCATCTGTGTTGCTGCCTCTGGATTGTGGGGTCCTGGGTTTGATTCCAGGGTGGGTCACATATTTTCTTTGTTTGAGCATCTGCATGTTTATGTTGTCCTAATTATTTCTTCTTGTTTATGTTGTCCTAATTATTTCTTCTCATCTTCATTGACATCCAAGCCACTAGTGTCAAATAGAAAGACTTGCACCAGGCAGCCGAACAACCCCAGATGGGATCCCCTGGCCAATAATGCCACACGATCATTTCATTTTCATTGTTTCATATCAATCTACTGTCTTCCCATTAAGTAATATTTTTTTGTTTTTATTGTTATTCATAAATCTGACAAAATTTTGTACTTATGCAGTGTGGTAATGTTTACAAATTGTATAATGACTTTTCTTTCAGTGAGTTCCTTCACAAAAGGAGAGCAGATGGTTCCAGTCCTGAACGAGTGTGGCACACATTGTGCTGTATTTGGAAACCATGATTTTGGTAATTTAAATTAATGCTTGCTGAGATGCTAAATTTTACAGTACTAGTAGAACTTAGTGTAAAGCTACCTACCACAGGAGTAATTGTGAAGAAGATAATTTATTTAATTGATATTAACAGGAATGATAATTTACTGGTCTACAAACTTTTAAAGTTTTGGGAAGTTCATTGATTACACACAAACCCAAAGTTTGTACTAATCATATTGTGTTGTTCAAGCAATGTAAGTTTTTACACAAAACAAGTCGCATGAACACCGTAATCATTAAAAATTACTCAGTGAAGGAATGACTATTTTGAGCAGCAATGTCTCCAGCTTTTCACCTTGATAGTTCCTTGATAAATAAAATGTTATTTGTATAGTAGCCACATTAACTGTTGTTTTAGCTTTCCAGAATTATTTTCCACCATATTCATATTTGTAAAATGAAATTTGATTGCCCCAACTTGTCTCTTGGCCCTGGTATTATATGCAGAGCTTTTACTTTTATCTCTTTGGGGAAAAAATTATTACCAAAAGTTACCATGAGGGAAAGTACTAAGTGTCTGAAAGCAGCTTGGAATTAATAATCATTATGTTGAAACTGGAACATGTTCACTGTCATCTTTATGTTGATGTGTGTAATTCCCTTTGACTACTCTCTTTATCTACCTGTACTATATTTGGAAAGTTCATCTGAAGATAAAGAGATTGGGAGCAAATAAAACTGAATAAATGAATTTTAAAAAAATTATTAAAAAAGCAGTGGGGTGTTAATGTGAGCCGGTCAAAGGTACATTGCAAAGAAGCAACAGTTTTCTGAAAACAAAAACTGGAATTAATCTTGTTTAACATGTTGACCAACATGCGGCCATTGGTGGTCACAACAGAATCACATGCCTGACACCATAGGGCCGGTGGCAGCCACAGCAGAGCTTTATGCCTAACACTATGCGCCTGGCCTGGCAGTGAAACATCCGTAACTAAGCGTGCAGCAGTCAACATGTTCGTGTAAAATACCAACTGTAGATTTTTTTTCTGTTATTTTGATGGATGAAATGTGAGCAGAAACAAAATGAAACCACATGTCTGTCACATAAGAAGCAAATGATAAAACTGCAGTGGTGTTACCTCGCAGAAAGTTGTACTTTATGTAACAAGATAGGAAAAATCTTCTGTTTGTTGGGAGCCTCCGTGCTGACACCATGGAATTTTCATTTCCAGATAATATATTTTCCATAATTTATAGCAAATTTAAATATTAATAAGCTATATTCAATAAAATTAAGTTATACACAAATAAATCCAGAATACATGTGATGAAATTTGAGAATAGAACTTACTCTAAAATGATTGTGATGAGGATATGGAAGTACATGTGAAGAAGTAATGGGTCATGGGGATTCACTCCCATTATGGGCACAAGGCCATAGGCAAACAGTTCATTATCAACAGAAGTGTACAGTGTTTTACTTAACATTCTCGTCAGTCAGCGGCCAAAGAGAACAAAGTGGTTGAAACTGAAACTTCGCTGATTCCTCTGCCAAGAGACAAATACAAAATAAGTGAGAATGACAAGCTTAAACATTTATGTTCAAACCACCAAATGGTATTGTTTCGGGTACCTGAGGTATTAAAGATGGCTGTTCCATGTAGCTTATGATAGTTAAAATCTTCTCATAGGGAGCAGTCAAGTCCTTCAGCTAGAGCACAACTTCCCACAGGCAGAAACAGGAAAAGGGGGGAAAAGGAGAACATTGCCAGTAAGGATCCTGTGCATGTCTTAATGAAGATAAACCGGTTGACACTCCTATTCTGTGATGCTGTGCCTTCCATTAGAAAGATGATCTTAGTTACATGGCTGAATGTGAAATGGAAGAGTTTCTAAATGATGCACACAGTCCTTACACATCCTCTGCCCACTGATATACAGCTATCTGTGGTATCGATGCATGTATCTTTCAGTCACAATGTGAGTGATTTGTGTCTCTGTTTGAGGCCTGTGACTAAAACTGTAATAGAGTTAAGAATGGAGTGTACTTAACAAGACAAAAATGACAAGGTGGAGTTGTTCTGCAGCTATTGGAATGTAATGGAAATAGGCTGAGAGTTCACTGTTAGATCATTTTTATGCATTAGCAGCCATTCCAGAAGTATTGCAAAGTGGAATGTTGGGCTCAACCATTCAGCAGTGTCAGAACAAAATAGAAGTAGGCATGATAAAGTTATATACAGTAGTAAAGCAAGCAGAGTTCACAAGATTAATCCAAAGTGTATACCAAGACGGTACACAGTTCTTTGATTACCACACAGTTTGAAGAAGCAAGAGATATTGATGCTGCTAGATGAGAACATGAACCAGGTCATTTTAGACTGACCTTGCCTTTTTAAAAGCTTAATCTTGTCATGAGGCTAATGCCATTGGCCAGCTTCAGCTGGTGGTTGTGCCTTTGTTTGTACTTTGGTGAATGTGCCTTCTAGTGGGCAAGTCCCCAAGATGCGGACGTGCGCTCATAATA
Organism: Schistocerca americana; assembly: GCF_021461395.2. Classification (NCBI taxonomy): domain Eukaryota; kingdom Metazoa; phylum Arthropoda; class Insecta; order Orthoptera; family Acrididae; genus Schistocerca; species Schistocerca americana. Next base: position 290,367,688 of record NC_060124.1, read on the forward strand.
CCATGGTGGTGATAATGCAGTAGATATGGCATAACAAATACTTATTAAGCTGAATCTTCCTGGAAGATTAAAACTGTGTGCCAGACCAAGACTTGAATTTGGGACATTTGCCTTTTGTGGACAAGTCCTCTACAGACTGAGCTACTCAAGCACATTTCACGACCTGTCCTCACAACTTCTGCCGATATATCAGCACACACTGCACTGCAGAGAGAAAATTCATTCTAAATATTAAGCTATCTGAATACTTGATTTTCTTTTCCTCCTCCTCCCCCTCCTCCTCCTCCTCCTCCTCCTCCTCTTCCTCCTCCATTTTGTTCGCTTCCCCCCTACCTTGTCATTTTCCCCTCATGGAGCCTTAGCTTTTCAGGCTTGTACCATAATCTGCCTTAGGACATAGTAACTGACATTGTCCTTACTTCAGATCTACACATTCAACAAAAGTTTGGGGTATTATAGAGTTTATTACAATGCATTCTTATAGTATGGGGTCTGTTCAAAAAATTCCAGAATTTTGTCCACAAAATTTTTCTACGCGTATCTTTTACTTATTGTCCATGGCCACCTTCAAAATACTCTCCTACGCAACTGACACACTGCTCCCAATGCCATTTCCACTTCTGGAAGCAGTCTTGGTATGCCTCTTGCTGGATTGCACAAAGCACTATCTGTGAGTTTTGTTTTATGTCCTCCACCATTGTAAATCTTCATCCTTTCAGTGGAATTTCCACCTTTGGAAATAAAAAAAGAGCCCACAAGAGCCAGGTCTGTAAAGTACAGAGGATGAGGCAGCATAGTGCTTTTGTTTTTTTGTGCAGTAGTCACACACCAATAGGGATGTATCTGCAGGTGTGTTATCATGATGCAAGAGCCATGAATTTTCTCACTGCATTTCAGGCTGTTTCCTTCTCACGTTTTCTTGCAGGCATCGCAACATGTCCTGATAATACCATTGCTTAGCTGTTTGTCCCTGTGGCACAGATCCATGATGAACTAATCCTTCAAAGTCAAAGAATACTATCAGCATGGCTTTGACATTTTACCTGACCTGATGAGCTTTTTTTGGAACCTTTCCTGACCAGTTGTGAAGATTGAAACTTGGTCTCATCATAACTATAGACCAACGTCTCATCACCAGCCATGATTCTCTTAAGGAACATCTCATTCCCTTTTGCGTGATCCAAAAGCTCTTCACAGGTTGGGAGGCGAAGCTCTTTCTGGTCTTGACTCATGAGCCATGGGACAAACTTTGCAGCAACATGATGCATTTCAAGATGCTGTTTCAGGATTTTTATGACATGATCCTGCTGAAATGCTATGTTCTTCTGCAATCTCTTGGACAGTCATTCTTTGATCGGTATGCATAATTTTATTGATATTCCTGGTGTGAGCATCGTCAGAAGATGTTGAAGGGCGTCCTGAACAAGGCTCATCTTTAACTTCCTTCCGGCCATTTTTAAACCATGTGAACCATTCACAACATTGAGTACAGCTTAAGCACTCATCACCATAGCTTTCTGCATCATTTGGTATGTCTCTGTAAAGGCTTTCTTGACTTTCATGCAAAATTTAATGGAGATTCGTTTCTCCTCGAACTCTGCCATCTCAAAATTTGCAAACTGTGTGACCCAGCATTCTACTCATTACAGCACTTAACAATAACTAACAGACATACAGCAATGAAACTTCCGCCAGTTACGCATTAAGCATAGGCGTGTGCAGGGATGAAAACTGCATTTTGCTCCAATGCATCATTGCTGCGAAATTACAAATGATCCGAAATTTTTTGAACATACCTCATACACCCATTCAGATTTTGTACAATACCATATTAACAAAATAAACATAATTCATTCTGAAAATAAGAACAATTTTGGTCAGCTACAAAAAATCATTACAAACCAAAGCAGGCTGTCTCCTAAGTGTACATCTTGAAAACAAAAATGGTGGAAATTTTTGTCTCATGGTGATAGTAGTGAATATATTCTCCCCACACACAGATGAGTTGCTGCACTCTGCAAGGCATGTTCTGGATGAGACGACAAGTATATCTTCTGGTATGAGGTCCCACTCCTCAAGGGCAGCTTCAGTGAAGTTCTGAGGATTGTCACGTAGATTTGGGTGTTGTGCAATAGTGTCCTTCAGCAGGTCTCATACATGCTCAATTGCATTCATGTTTGGGGACTGTGCTGGCCAATGCATTCAGTTGATGTTGCATCGTTCAAGATACTGAGACACTGCAAGAACACGGTGCGGTCTTGCATTGTCATCGATGAGGATGAAGCTGTCACCTACTTGATGTCTGTTGGGCCTTTCAATCATTTGTAGTACCTCTTGGAGGTATCGGAGATCAGTCAAATTGTTGTAGATGGGAATTAGAATGGTCTGCTGTCTCATCATTATTGCGGCCCAGAACATTGCACTTCCACCTGCAAATGAATGGACTTTCTGTGCGTATCAGAATTCCTGGTGTCGTCCAGCACTTCTCCAAACCTTTAACACATCTAGTGTCCAGTTGCAGTCCTGATCTCATCAGTATACTTGACATTACTCCATTCAATGTTGATGTGCAAGAGCCCAGGCCCTTCAATTGCATCAGTTCTGTTGGTTCACTGCAAAACTTCTCATTGGTCTTCTGGAATGAAGGCCACCCTGATGCCATCTTCTACAGACTGTTTGGTCTGAGATACGAATCCCTGTTGCCTAGGAAAAGTCATTTCCAATATTTCTGGAACTTGATCTCGGCCACATGCAAGCCGACAGTTGGAGGAAACAATCCTGCATTGGTTTTGTCATAAGAGGGTAACCACTGCAAGTTCTGTCATTCACATTTCCCATCTCTCTACTTTATCCACATCTTAAACACACCACTTTGAGTGGCTTGTAACTGATCAGTAATATTTTGCTGTGTACGACCTGTCGAAAGTAAAGCCACGATCCTGATTCTATCAAAATGTTACTGCAGTGCTAAACACAAACTGAACGAAGCTGTTGTTGATACTTGACTGGTTGCGGTGTGCCGCTGCGGCACTGGTATCTTTATGTGACTAGGAAATGGCAACAAAGCATGCCAGTAGTAAACACCGTCCAGTATATGGGCTGTAATTTGGTAGTGCATGAAGTGCCTATGTCAGTGAGATCTCTAGTATCATAGACTACATTTTAAGATAGTATTCCATACTTTTTTTTTAGCAGTGTATCTGTCTCAAACACTGGAGGTGTTACCCACTTCAGCACTGTTACAGTCATTCTTTCTCACTGAAAACCCTTTATCATGCTGTTCATGGTAGCACATTTCTATACTATAAGAAGACCACTTCTCAGTCTGGATCCACTTTTCATATACCAAGTGGTTGTAATTAAACTGTTGGTGTTCTGAGTGCTGCAGTGCAGGTTGTATGTACTGCAGGACACTGGAACATTGTAGGTATTCCATTAATTGGTGCGCTCATGGAGTACGCGAAAAAAAAGTTCCACTTTTTGCTACAAAGTGGAAATATGATGCTGTAAACAGTCAGAATATGATGTGCGCGCAGGAAAAGGGGATGAATGATGAAACACGTGATAATTATGGTTCTGGCATATTTATTAGGATATCGTCACAAATTTCAACACGTATTCAGTATGGTCTCCTTACTCGACAACTTGTTGCATGCATGACGTGGCATGGTCGACAGTTGCTTTCAGCATATCTGGTTAATCAGAATGATGTGTTGTACTATGCTGTCTTTCAGATAACGAAGAATCTGGATACGTCTCTGATAGACACAGTCTTTCAGACGTCCAGGGAGTCTGGAAGGCCACATGTCTTCAAATTGCCTAGATATGATGCAGTCATTACCAAAGGTTTCTTGAAACAAATGTGACCTGTGGTGTTGCCCCATCTTATATGTTAATAGTGTGCAGATACTGTTGTGCTCTTGGAAAGCTGGAGTCACATGTTGCACAAGGAGGTTGTTACAATGTGTAGATGTCACTGTACACGTGGCAGGCCTGTGAGATGTCATCTCCTTGAAGAGAAATGGACCGACATTGAAGGAGCTTGTGAGACCTCACCACTCAGTCACATAAGCTGAATACAATGGATGTTACTGCACATGTTGCCAATGGGCATCACTGTGGGGGTCCGGATGGGGGTTTGTCGGGGATGGCCAGCTTGTCCCACGCATCCCCCGATCGGACTATGACTGTGGCTGCCCGGGATACTGCCCACATTGAGGCTGATCCCTCACCTGTGGGTGGGAGGTCATCCCGAGGTGTGACAGGGGCGAAAGACATTCCGGAGGGCTGAACGGAAGGCCTCTCCAGTTTGTCTGATGAATCGGTTTCAGGCTCTCTCTCCGGCTGATGCTGATCTTTGGCCGGAGATGGCTGCTTGTCCTGTTCCAGAGGTTGCCCCTCAGTCTGCAAGATCCGGGCGGTCGCAGAGGGTGGGCTTACTGGTAGTTGGGAGCTCGAACGTCAGGCGCGTAATGGGGCCCCTTAGGGATATGACAGCAAGAGAGGGGAAGAAAACCCATGTGCACTCCATGTGCATACCGGGGGGAGTCATTCCAGATGTGGAAAGGGCCCTTCCGGATGCCATGAAGGGTACAGGGTGCACCCATCTGCAGGTGGTCGCTCATGTCGGCACCAATGATATGTGTCCCTAAGGATCGGAGGAAATCCTCTCTGGCTTCCGGCGGCTATCTGATTTGGTGAAGACTGCCAGTCTCACTAGCGGGATGAAAGCAGAGCTCACCATCTGCAGCATCGTCGACAGGACTGACTGCGGACCTTTGGTACAGAGCCGAGTGGAGGGTCTGAATCAGAGGCTGAGACAGTTCTGCGACGGTGTGGGCTGCAGATTCCTCGACTTGCACCATAGGGTGGTGGGGTTTCGGGTTCCGCTGGATAGGTCAGGAGTCCACTACACGCAGCAAGCGGCTACACGGGTAGCAGGGGTTGTGTGGCATGGACTGGGCGGTTTTTTAGGTTAGATGGCCTCGGGCAACAGCCTCAAAGGGTGCGGGGCAAAGTCAGGACGTGCGGGGACCAAGCAGCAATCAGTATTGTAATTGTAAACTGCCGAAGCTGCATTGGTAAAGTACCAGAACTTCAAGCGCTGATAGAAAGCACCAAAGCTGAAATCGTTATAGGTACAGAAAGCTGGCTGAAGCCAGAGATAAATTCAGCCGAAATTTTTATAAAGGCACAGACGGTGTTTAGAAAGGGTAGATTGCATGCAACCGGTGGTGGCGTGTTTATCACTGTTAGTAGTAGTTTATTCTGTAGTGAAGTAGAAGTGGATAGTTCCTGTGAAATATTATGGGTGGAGGTTACACTCAACAACCGAGTTAGGTTAATAATTGGCTCCTTTTACCGACCTCCCGACTCAGCAGCATTAGTGGCAGAACAACTGAGAGAAAATTTGGAATACATTTCACATAAATTTTCTCAGCATATTAGAGTCTTAGGTGGAGATTTCAATTTACCAGATATAGACTGGGACACTCAGATGTTTAGGACGGGTGGTAGGGACAGAGCATCGAGTGACATTATACTTAGTGCACTATCCGAAAATTACCTCGAGCAAGTAAACAGAGAACTGACTTGTGGAGATAACATCTTGGACCTACTGATAACAAACAGACCCGAACTTTTCGACTCTGTAAGTGCAGAACAGGGAATCAGTGATCATAAGGCCATTGCAGCATCCCTGAATATGGAAGTTAATAGGAATATAAAAAAAGGGAGGAAGGTTTATCTCTTTAGCAAGAGTAATAGAAGGCAGATTTCAGACTACCTAACAGATCAAAACAAAAATTTCTGTTCCGACACTGACAATGTTGAGTGTTTATGGAAAAAGTTTAAGGCAATTGTAAAATGCGTTTTAGACAGGTACGTGCCGAGTAAAACAGTGAGGGACGGGAAAAACCCACCGTGGTTCAACAACAAAGTTAGGAAACTACTGCGAAAGCAAAGAGAGCTTCACTCCAAGTTTAAACGCAGCCAAAACCTCTCAGACAAACAGAAGCTAAACAATGTCAAAGTTAGCGTAAGGAGGGCTATGCGTGAAGCGTTCAGTGAATTCGAAAGTAAAATTCTATGTACCGACTTGACAGAAAATCCTAGGAAGTTCTGGTCTTACATTAAATCAGTAAGTGGCTCGAAACAGCATATCCAGACACTCCGGGATGATGATGGCATTGAAACAGAGGATGACACGCGTAAAGCTGAAATACTAAACACCTTTTTCCAAAGCTGTTTCACAGAGGAAGACCGCACTGCAGTTCCTTCTCTAAATCCTCGCACAAACGAAAAAATGGCTGACATCAAAATAAGTGTCCAAGGAGTAGAAAAGCAACTGGAATCACTCAACAGAGGAAAGTCCACTGGACCTGACGGGATACCAATTCGATTCTACACAGAGTACGCGAAAGAACTTGCTCCCCTTCTAACCGCCGTGTACCGCAAGTCTCTAGAGGAACGGAAGGTTCCAAATGATTGGAAAAGAGCACAGGTAGTCCCAGTCTTCAAGAAGGGTCGTCGAGCAGATGCGCAAAACTATAGACCTATATCTCTGACGTCGATCTATTGTAGAATTGTAGAACATGTTTTTTGCTCGAGTATCAAAACCCAGAATCTACTCTGTAGGAATCAACATGGATTCCAGATACAGCAGTCGTGTGAGACCCAACTTGCTTTATTTGTTCATGAGACCCAGAAAATATTAGATACAGGCTCCCGGGTAGATGCTATTTTCCTTGACTTCTGAAGGCGTTCGATACAGTTCCGCACTGTCGCCTGATAAACAAAGTAAGAGCCTACGGAATATCAGACCAGCTGTGTGGCTGGATTGCAGAGTTTTTAGCAAACAGAACACAGCATGTTGTTATCAATGGAAAGACATCTACAGACGTTAAAGTAACCTCTGGAGTGCCACAGGGGAGTGTTATGAGACCATTGCTTTTCACAATATATATAAATGACCTAGTAGATAGTGTTGGAAGTTCCATGCGGCTTTTCGCGGATGATGCTGTAGTATACAGAGAAGTTGCAGCATTAGAAAATTGTAGCGAAATGCAGGAAGATCTGCAGCGGATAGGCACTTGGTGCAGGGAGTGGCAACTGACTCTTAACATAGACAAATGTAATGTATTGTGAATACATAGAAAGAAGGATCCTATATTGTATGATTATATGATAGCGGAACAAACACTGGTAGCAGTTACTTCTGTAAAATATCTGGGAGTATGCGTGCAGAACGATTTGAAGTGGAATGATCATATAAAATTAATTGTTGGTAAGGCGGGTACCAGGTTGAGATTCATTGGGAGAGTCCTTAGAAAATGTAGTCCATTGACAAAGGAGGTGGCTTACAAAACACTCATTCGACCTATACTTGAGTATTGCCCATCAGTGTGGGATCCGTACCAGATCGGGTTGACGGAGGAGATAGAGAAGATCCAAAGAAGAGTGGCACGTTTCGTCACAGGGTTATTTGGTAACCGTGATAGCATTATGGAGATGTTTAGCAAACTCAAGTGGCAGACTCTGCAAGAGAGGTGCTCTGCATCGCGGTGTAGCTTGCTCGCCAGGTTTCGAGAGGGTGTGTTTCTGGATGAGGTATCGAATATATTGCTTCCCCCTACTTATACCTCCTGAGGAGATTACGAATGTAAAATTAGAGAGATTAGAGCGCGCACGGAGGCTTTCAAACAGTCGTTCTTCCCGCGAACCATACGCGGCTGGAACAGAAAAGGGAGGTAATGACAGTGGCACATAAAGTGCCCTCTGCCACACTCCGTTGGGTGGCTTGCAGAGTATAAATGTAGATGTAGATGTAGCAGAGTAGATCCCCTTATGTGACAGTTCTGGGCATTCATGGCACTATGCAGAGTAAAATGTCCTTCGTCTGTCCAATGAACATTCCCTGAGCACGTCATCCATTTCCATACTTGCCAGAAAAGAGAAGGGCAAAGTCACAGTGTTGTAGCCTATCTTGGGGCTTCATTTGGTGCACTTTCTGAATCTTGTAGGGACACTATTGTAAAATATGCTGCAAAATCTTTTGAAGTATTGACCACGGGAGACAGTTCCCATGACGCAGCTTGAACACTAGCTGCAGAGTTTGCAGCATGCGCTGCCCAGTCAGCTACAACTACAGCAGATTCATCAACAACTACTTCTCTCTGCACTACCTAATTCAACTATTGCTTCAAGTTTCTTGATTTTATTCTTAATCCATTAATTGACATGGGGCCTCTTCACAACTGTTTGTGTTGGAAATATTCTTGCTATGCAGTGCTGCTATTGTTGCCATTCTGATAAAACAACCAGCTTAACCGTATGCACCAACAGTCACTGCACAGAGGAAATCAGCATGCATCACCAAGCAACAAACAGCATACTGATGTCAAAATAGGAAACATTTTACATTTTGACTGTGTACAGAAGCATATGTCCACCTGGTGTCAGAAAGTGAAATTATTGTTTTTTTTCTGAATAATCTGCTAATGCACTGATTAATGAACATACTTTAAATATTTCAGCACCCTGATATGTATAAAGTCTGCACTCACAACACTGTCAGTGTAATTATGACCACCCAATACAACTGTCACGTGAAAGAACTCTGCCAAGTTGGATTTGCTACAATGCTGCCAAAACACTCCATTGAGGTAGTTAAGTATGAATGCAAAGATGCCAGCCATGCTAAGGAGTTACATGCTACCTTGTTTCTCAGAGACAGAGAAAGGTCTACTCTGTAAAATGTATCATTGCTAATTGCCACAATACCAAAGCAGTATACAGAAATGTTGTTCACTCAGATGATTATTTTTCTGCATTATGGCTACCATGAACAAGTATATACTTTTCTATTATAGAGGAGGATCAGACATGACTTTGGTTTTATCTATACACAACATGTTGAGAGTTTGTATTTTCCCACCTCCGCGTTGCAAATGTTTTGACTTTTGAGTGAAATGCCCAGTCGATGTGCTGTTGTTTTCACGTCAATTCTAGTTTCTACCAACAGTGAGAGTTGTTTAGTTCTCGGGGTGATGTAAAATTCCTGGATTCGTCTTGTCGCTGTGCAGCCTATGAAAAGGATCGCGGAAGACTCCCAAATAAATTCCAAAGTACAGTGCAGTTTTAACACCAATATATTTCCAGGACTCTGGTGTCTGAGCCTGGTGAACTGTACCGGTTACATCACATGTACCCAAAGTTGACATCAAATGACACAGAGTTCACAACAATCAACAAACAAGTGAGCCTACAATACATTTGCTCGCAACCCTAGCCAAAAAACGAGTGCTCCAAGGTGCCTGCGTGACCTCTATTTATACTTTTGTTAACAATTACCTACAATGAAATTTACAATTTTATGTAAAATCAAAATTAAAAGTTAAATCGAATATGAGACACACATTGCTGGAAATTTACAATCACAGTGCTGAACAAGGTGAACCTATTTTCAACTTGGTTATGAGTTAATATAACATTTTCTGACTAATTATGTTACAGATAACAATTACATTTCTAAATTTGTTTATAACAAATCAACTAGTGCCTGAATTTTAGTGCTAACATATATCGGAGATTCAATTAACGTGCTTTATTTATATGTTCTATTTAAATTGTTGTAGTAATTTTATAATGATAGGTTTACTGGTATATCCTGACCATGTGCTACATTTCTTTCGATTAGTTACAGTATTAATTTCACATTTATATTGTGTTTTTCACATAAGAATAATGTTAATCAGCAAAGCATCGTTTTTGAATTATATGTATACTGAAATAGTGGTTATTTTTGTGTGTAATTTGGAAACAGGTCATTTTACAATCAGGCAATTAGGACTGGTGTTTATCTTTAATGCTCTCCGAGGGGTTCTGATCGGTAGCAATGAGATACAGTAATATTTCAATACCCCCCGAAGAGATTTGCCTAGCCTGATAGATGAAACTCTTCTCACAGAAATATTAGTGCGATTGATGTGATACAATACTAGTTGGACAAACAAACACAAACTGCATATATCTTAAAAGGTACAAAATTGTATCATGAAACTTTACATATAGATAAATTTTCCAAATAGCTACAAGCATATACATCAAGGAAACAAGAATTGGAAATATGAGATTACAAAGAAATTTCCAAACTTTTACAAAATCAATATTTACATCAAATTTTCTGAATGAATGTTTTTCCGAAACTATCACTTCTAGAGCGTCCTTGTTTTTGTCACTTCTAGAGTGTCCATTAATTTTCCCTCCTTCAAACACTCAGACACAACTCAGCTAACAAATCACAAATTTGATTGGATTGATTATGTTGCACTTTTAAAGTTTCCATATGACATGTTCTAGAATAATATTATCATATAAAAGACAGAAGAATAAAATTTATCATAACAGTTTGCAATACCATAAAATATTTTACAAATCTTATCAAACATGAATATTCAAAATTATATTTGTATATTTATATTGTGACAGTATAGAAACTGTTCATTTATATCCAATCCGGATTGTTGTCACAAGTATCTGAATATACTATGTATAGTCAATATTTCTGGGCTTTGTACATCAAATGCAATAACGTTTCAAAATGTTTACCAGACATCCAGAAAGTCAGATCAAATTAACACTGCGAAACAGCTTCAAGATTTTATAAATTGTGACAAAATAAGTATTACGCCAATAAAATTCCTGAAAGTGGCAAGATACACTTAAGCAAGTGAAAATGTAATTGTGCTATAGTTAGCAACCTTGCAGTAAGAAGATTCTGTAAAAAAAATGCAGAACCTTGTCACATGAAATCTTATATTTCATTTCGTCAAAGTCCTCAGTTTGTCTATTAAAGTTGTCATTTCCTACCCCTCAATACCAAACTAGTCTCCAGATTGTGTCTTGCGAGATGTGAGTAGTGTAAAATAATAGTTTTTCAATGTGATTTGTGTGCTATGCATTGTCATAGTTGTTCAGAATAACTCTCAAGTTTAATTTCACATCAGCATTTCCTTCAATCAAAATGTATAAGAGTTCTACTTCATGCGATTCAAATGATTCATTAGTTCCGTTATGTGTGACTGCACATCACAATCCTCTCAATTAAATGAATCATCAAAACCATTAAGAAATGAGGGTTGAATACCACCAACCACCTCAGCAGCATTGCATATCATGTAACCTAAACCTATCACCATCATCATCATCATCATCATCATCCAAATACCCCTGCGAAAATGCAATATTAAATCAAACCATCTTCCATCAATAAACCGTAAACATCAATTCATGTGAATCAGAAACAGGAATGAGTCGGCAACCTCAAATCCTTAATACAAATGCAAATCACATCACTTACCTTATTTCAAGACAATCCTCAACAATTCATATCAATTTCAACATCTCTCTCGTGTGTACATAGCTTAGTGAAACATGTATATAGTATATCATGGTGATAATCCCTTCTTAACAGCATAAATCACTTCAACCCTTTCATAAATCATAAAGTCTTTCAACATCTCATGTGGTCTTATATATAGTAACACATTAATTCAGTTGTCAATCGTATAACAGTATGAGAAGCAGAACATAGTAATTTCTTCCTTGTGGATAACCTATATAAGATAGAAACAGTGAAAAGATGTATATAGTTGTTCTTAACTGCACAAATGTACCATAAAATCTTTGAGTATGCATTAATAAGCTTAGTGTATCTTCACACAATCCACCTTTCATTTCTGCATAAGCTGATATAAATACAGTATGGTCTGTTGTCTGTAAAGATGTGTAACTGTTCCTCACTAGAAAATACATATTGGTTTTTCCTGGCAAATCATAGTCCTCACATATCAGTAATAGTCACAATCGGTAGGATGTAAATGTCAAATTATCAATACATCTGATGATGCAGATTACTCAATCAAAACAAAATGTATCTTATACTACAAATTAAATCACATGAAAATACCTTACATAACAAATATAAGGAAACATAGGTACAAAAAATTAACGTATATATTGTCGGAAGTTTGTGTGTCAGAAAGGTATCGTAGAATGTGGCATCAGTGTTTTCGAGAAGAAAATGTCACATTAGCTGGGGCACCTTGCATAAGCCACACGCATAGTACTCAAAGATTGTGTACCCACCTGAGGGATTGCAATTATTGCACATAAGGTTTCAACTTAGTGACATTTCTTAAATCAAGTAGCTTTTTTGATTTGGGATAGATAAGTCGGTAGGCGTTTGGCTGTGGTTTTTCATAAACTTCAAATGGACCAATGTAAATATCGAAAAATTTCTTGATCTCTCTATTGATCGCCTTGGATTTCTCATAACTTTTGGTTAAGACTAGATCACCTACATTGTACTGTGTAAACTTTCCTTTTGAATCATGTTTAAGCTTTCTCTTGGCAAAGTGTGTTTCAAAATTATTCTTTACTATTTCCATTCTTTTGTCCGGTGTTAACTCATTACAGACAGGGAAATTAATCAATTCATACAAGATGTTTGGTGGGTGTTTGTTGAAATGGACTTCATAAGGCGTAAAGCCAGTTGTTGTATGTTGTAAGGTGTTCAAAACATCTTCAAAATCACATATCTAACTTGACTAATTTGTATGATCTTTAGAGCAGTAAGTTCTACAAAGCCTGCCCATTTCACGCATATAGCGCTCAGTTGTATTACAAGATGGAGAATAAACAGAAATAAGGACGTGCTTAATGTCTTCATCTTTCATGAAATCTTTCCAAACATTAGATGTAAATTGGCTCCCATTGTCTGAAAGAATGGCTTTTGGTTTTCCAATCTGTGTGAAGTAATCATTACAGAAACAGTTTAAGATTTTCCTGTTTGTTGCCTTCTTTAGTGGATACAATTTCACTAGTTTAGTGAATAAGTCTACAACTACAAACAAATATGTATAACCCTCTTTAGTTCTCGGCAATTGGCCAAACAAATCAATTCCTATCAGTTCCAATTTGCCTTTTGGCACAATACCTTGTAAATAACCTTGGTATTTCTGATTTGTGACTTTTAATCTTTGACACCGATCACATTTTGTATAACCTGTCTTACTCTTCTAAACATATTATTAAAATAGACATTTTCCTTAAGTTTGTCAGTGCATTTCATGATTCCACAGTGTCCATAGCTCTCATGTGTGTACTTAATTAAAACATCAACACATTGTCTAGGCCAACAAACCTTCCAGATGTCAGAGTCAGTTTTATGTCTCCTGAATAAAATACCTTTAAAGTTTTGATAATACATGCCAACCTTTTCATAACCCTCTTTACCAATAAGGCTTTTCACAAGTTTCAAATCATCATCCTGGTTCTGGTATCTCCTAAGCTGACTGCAAATGTTAGTAATTTCCTCTTCACCCTTAATCCCTCCCATGTACATTATTTTAAACACTTTGTTATCCAATAGTTCTTCTTCCTGACCACCCCCCACAGGTAATCAAGACAAAGCATCAGCAATTATATTCTGATCCCCTTTTATATACTGAATGCTATAATCAAATTGTTGTAAAAATATGGCCCACCTAGTTAATCTACTATTGAAAAGTTTACAGTCTTGAATATAACATAGAGGTTTGTGATCCGTGAAAACTATGACTTTATGGCTTGCTAGATAGTTCCTGTATTTAGTGAAACCCCATACAATGGCAAGTAGTTCCTTCTCAGTCACTGTGTAATTACGTTCATGTTTCTGCAGACCTCGGCTGGCAAAACTGATTGAAAGATGTTCTATTTTTCCATCAATTTCCTTCTGTTGAAACAAATGTACACCCAATCCGTAATCTGAACTTTCTGTCATTAGGCAAAATGGTAGTGAAAGGTCAGGTCTGTGGAGTAATTGACTGTTATTTAGTTGTTGTTTGATCTCATCGAATGCTGCATGACACTGATCTGTCCATTCCCATATGGTGTTCTTTTTTAATAGCTCTCTCAAACACGGTGCATTTAAAGCTTGGGTGCTGACATACTTACGATAAAAATTACATAGACCATAAAAAGACTTCAGCTGTTTCTTGTTCTTTGGACATGGAAACTGGACAATTGCAGAAATTTTATCACTGTCATGTATAATGCCTTCTCTGTTAATTATATGGCCTCAAAACGTCAAGTCTGATACTCCAAATTTGCATTTACTTAATTTAAGGGCCATACCGCCTTGTCTGAACTTATTGGCTAATTTGTACAAAGTATTAAGGTGTTCCTCCCAAGTTTTGCTGGTTATTAATATATCATCCACATAAATAATTAGTTTAGATAGTAGTTCACTTCCAATCACATGATCCAAAGCTTGAATAAACTCGGCTACAGACACATTCAGCCCAAACGGAACAACACAATAATAAAAACATTTACCATTATATAAAAAGCCTGTGTACTGCCTTGAATCCTGTGTTAATGTGATTTGATGAAAACCTGAGGTCAAATCCAGGCTAGAAAAATATTTTGTGTCATTGAATTTGTACGAGAGTTCCTCCATGGATTCAGGATGATCTGTTTCTCTTTCTATAAACTTACTCAGGTGACGTGAATCCAATACCAGCCTAACACCACCATCCTTTTTTGAAATACAGACCATCGGGCTGTTATATGGACTGTGACTTCTCTCTATTACTCTCCATTTTTGCGTTTTCTGGAGTTCCCTCTCCACTTCTTTCCTTTTACAGGTGGGTACCCCATAAGGCTTAATGAAAAAGGGTTCGTGTGGCTTTAACTTCAAATGACATTCATAATCTTTGACCCTACCAGGTTGATCACAAAAAATGTTACAGTTTTCCCAGAGAAAATTTTCTAATTCCTGCTTTTCAGACTCAGTCAAGTCATTTGCTTCTTTTACCTTTTCTGATATGGTTAGGGAGTAACTATCATCAACCAAATTGTGGTTATTGTGATCCCTATTTTCCTCTTCCTCCATGTAATGGCTACACTCTGGATAAACTATTTCCCTAATATGGTTACTACTGCTTGTACTTGAATTTAACAGGGTCGCTACTTTTCCTTGAATACTGGTCTTTGGTTGAGTGAACAGTAATTCTGAATTTTGCCAATCAAAACTCACCTTTGCTTTAACTATCCAGTCCATCCCTAAAATCATTTGCTCATTGAGATCTGGAATAACTAAACAACCATGTTCAAAATTAACATTGCCAACAGAAAGTGTAATTAAAGCTTGTTTATTTATTAACTTACTAAACTTGCCAGTGGCACCTTTAATCCGTACACCTGTGATTGGAAATTTGATGTAACTTGCAGTGTCTTTTATCCTGTTCCTCAACTTGTCTGAGATACTACTAATGGGACTGCCAGTGTCAATCAAACAAAGTCCTGACCAATTGTTAATGCTTATTTCTACGTAAGGACTACCTAAGGTAATGTTTGGGTCACTATTCACATTCTCTGCCAACAAGTCACTTTCTAATTCAGTTGTATTGATGTTGTTACATACTTCTTCACTACAGGTTTCAATGTTGGAATCAACACAAGATTGAGTGTCATTATGACTGGAATCAAATACACATGAGACAGATACCTTACTTTAACTAGACTTAAAATTATCTTTCATGGATGGATCTGATTATTTTCTAAACAAACGTCATTTTCACTGATAATAGATTCCAAAATCTTCTCACCTATCAACTTAGCTTGTTCTTTCTTATTAGTAGATTTACTTAAGATTTCTTTTATACAAATTGGTACCAATACATTGCTTGCACTCTTAATATCTTCACATGAACCAACTTCGAATTCAGAGTTACTTTCAGCTGCAACACCATTATCAATAACTTCAACATAAATAATGCCATCTAATTCCTCTTGTGTACATATATCATCAGATACATCGTCCTTCACAACACTATCTTTATCACAATCATCAAAATAACCTGTGGGTAGTGCCTCTGCATGCACATCTGCCTTAACTACTAAGTGTTCAACATCTGAAGTTACACTACTGAATTCGCTACCTGTTTCATTATCAGAGTCAGGTATTATTTCCTCATTTTGGCTACCAATTTCTACTAATATAGATACCCCATTATCCTTACCTTCATCAGAAAACAAGCTAGTGATACCATACATATAATAAGTTCTGTCTACATCAGGTGTTAATGTGTCATCAATTAATGCTAAGTCATGTTCATTAAGTTTAAACTGTGGTCCTACTTGAGTATGTGCATTATTCAATTCACTCAACATGTGATCCCAAAAGTTTTGCTTATAACTAGTATCATCTAAGTAGTAGTCCCTATTTACATTACATTTATGATTGCTTTTACGTTTCCGTCTCTTTAACCTCCTATCTGCCTGGTTTGTGCCATAACTATTCATCTCAAATTGACAGGCTCCCAACGAGGTGGTTACCTGTTTCCCTGGTTGGAATTGCTGTTGTGAAACTGGTTACTGTTTCTCTGTTCTTGATGGTTTTTCGTGTCTGTTGTAACTACTGTTTTGGTTACCATGCCAGTTATTATTTCTGTGTCCATTATATTGTTGTGACCCCCCATTCCTATTGTGAGTGTTTCTGAGGTTTTGATTGTACTGTCTGTCATCATTCTGCCATGCATGGTCAATTTTGTCTGACGTAAAAATTCGTCAACACTGTTATCTGGCCTATATACAAGTCCCCACTGAAAACGGTGTGGTAGGCGCCATTTCAGTGCGTCAATCTGTATCAGTTCGTCCAAAGGTTTGCTCAAATGTGACAATGTCTTTAATTTTTTTCACAAAATTCTCGCATGCTAATTGCAAGACCTGTGTGATATTTGCTACCGTTAAGAAATTCAGATTTTATTCTTGCCTGTTTGTTTTCCGACCAAAACTTTGCCGAGAATTGGCGTTCAAAATCAGCAAAAGCCGTAGTATTTGTATTAATGTTTTGGTTCACCCATGTAAGGGCTTCACCATCCAAAAAACGTTTCGCAAATTTAACTTTAGCAGACTCTGGCATGTTAGGTTGGAAACTGTCTTTGCACTGATGCACAAAGTCTACTGGATGCAATTTCACATCACCTGGGTAACATTTTAAACTAATATTGTTACAACTATGCACAAACATCTGGTTTGAATCAAAACTGGACATTATATTATTTTGCAGTTTTGAAACTTCAGAGCTGACTGATTGCAGTTCTATTGTTACACTTTCTACTTTCTTGTCAATACGAGATATCTTATCAGAAACTACTTCAGAATTTAATTTCAATCTTTCCCCTACCAATTCTTTTTCTGAAACAATGAGTTCCTGCAACATTTTTAACTCGTCTTTTCGGTTCACTAATTCATTTAAAACGACTACTTCCATGTTTTTGACACGTTCGTTAACTAATTCAATGCTTTTGTTTGTTTCTTTAAATTCAGAGATTGTGAAAGCCTCCAGTCAACTTTGGTTTCTACCCTTTCTATGTCACATGCAACAATTTGTACTTTGGTATTTGTTGCGATTTTTTCTTCTCTCAATGATTTCAAATTTTGGTCCAGCTTTTCTGTGACCTCTTTAATGTTGCTACCTAATTGGTTATTTTGAGTTACCAATTATTCTAGTTTGTTATTCAACAATTGAGATATCTGATCAATTAAATTTGGTTGCTGATTTGCTCCCAAAAAACCATGAAAAGGCGAACAACTACTGCTCACGGAATTTGCTTCACTGTTTAAGTGTACATTTGGAGTTGAAGCATGAAATTGACGGCCTGACCGCGTGGTCATGCCTATTTGATTTAAATGAGTTTCGCTCATTTTGATCTAAGTGCCTAGACACTAGACAAAACACTTTCCTGCCTATCAGGTGAAATTGTCACACGCACACAATGAAAGAAAAACAGAATTAAAAGGGGTACTTATCTGATTCATTCGCGATGTCATTCCAGAATATCACTTTTGCTCCTGGCGACGTCCGTGGCGCAGTCTGCAACGTACGAGATTATGGTTCCTGCCTCTTGTACATGGAATTCTTGCGAGTCGTGCTCTGCTCAGTCTTCCATTTGATCCCAGCTCCTCCACCACATTGAGATGTTTGTATTTTCCCACCTCCGCGTTGCAAAAGTTTTGACTTTTGGGTGAAATGCCCAGTCGATGTGCTGTTGTTTTCACGTCAATTCTAGTTTCTACCAACAGTGAGAGTTGTTTAGTTCTCGGGGTGTTGTAAAATTCCTGGATTCGTCTTGTCGCTTTGCAGCCTATGAAAAGGATTGCAGTAGACTCCCAAATAAATTCCAAAGTACAGTGCAGTTTTAACACCAATATATTTCCAGGACTCTGGTGTCTGAGCCTGGTGAACTGTACCGGTTACATCACATGTACCCAAAGTTGACGTCAGACGACACAGAGTTCACAACAATCAACAAACGAGCGAGCCTACAATACATTTGCTCACAACCCTAGCCAAAAAACGAGTGCTCCAAGGCGCCAGCGTGACCTCTATTTATACTTTTGTTAACAATTACCTACAATGAAAATTACAATTTTAGGTAAAATCACAATTAAAAGTTAAACCGAATATGAGACACACATTGCTAAAAATTTACAGTCACAGTGCTGAACAAGGTGAACCTATTTTCAACTTAGTTATGAGTTAATATAACATTTTCTGACTAATTATGTTACAGGTAACAATTACATTTCTAAATTTGTTTATAACAAATCAACTAGTGCCTGAATTTTAGTGCTAACATATATCGGAGATTCAATTAACGTGCTTTATTTATATGTTCCATTTAAATTGTTGTAGTAATTTTATAATGATAGGTTTACTGGTACATCCTGACCATGTGCTACATTTCTTTCGATTAGTTACAGTATTAATTTCACATTTATATTGTGTTTTTCACATAAGAACAATGTTAATCAGCAAAGCATCGTTTTTGAATTATATGTATACTGAAATAGTGGTTATTTTTGTGTGTAATTTGGAAACAGGTCACTTTACAATCAGGCAATTAGGACTGGTGTTTATCTTTAATGCTCTCCGAGGGGTTCTGATCGGTAGCAATGAGATACAGTAATATTTCAATGTTTTTCATATGGAAACTGAATTTGGAATTGTCTGTGTTGTAAGATGCATTTTCTGCTCTACTTTATTTGTTTACAACGGACGCTGGTAGTCCCAATTCTATAGCGGTCACTAATCCACACTGGTTCCAAATTCTGGAAGGCTCACCATCAGTTATGTGACATGCTCTTACTGAATGAAACAGAAAAACAAATGGAAAAATTAAATTAGATATACATTGTCAAACAATAATGAAATTTTACTGGCTGCAATGACCTTAAAGTACTTCAGTATTTTATGTGATCTTAGATGCCTAGAGAAAAAATATTTATGTAGGTGTTAAGAAACGGATTCATGAGGCTAGAAATGAGAAATTGTAGATTATGACAATTTATTTAAGAAGAGTACTATTGCAAGAACAAACACGATTTATGGACTATAGTATTTTATAGAGCAGCACGTAGGGCACAATGAAGTACAGGTTGTGCAGAGCACTGAACACCTTCACTGGACGAAAGTAATACAGGTTACAGAATAGGCCAATCACTCATTTGAGATCGCTTAAATAATACTGTTTCTTTGGTGGCTCACCAGAGCACAACAGGGTCCGAGCCAAGGGGCCTCTATAACCGGCCTCTGACTGTATGGACATGCCATCTTGAAATAGTGTGTGTCATGAGTGAAGATACATCACTCCTCCTTTCTAGGGGGCGGGAAAACCACATACATATGCACAGAAATATATATGGTACAGAAAAAATGCAAGGTACAGAAATGACACATTGGTATCAAAAAAGCAATGGTACCATAAAGAAAGCACTTATCTCACAAGGCACTGAGATTACAAGTCATGGGAAACACCTATGACGACACTGACATCTGTGCCATTCACCAATGACAGCGGCTGATTCAGCATGTGGTGGGCAGTCTCTGGCAAGTAGGGACAGAAGTGATGAGGGGGTGGGTTGGCATGCCGTCTCCCCACTCGTAAGAGGCCATAGGGCAGGACGAGGGTTGGCATCTCCATAGTGACATCCTCATTGAGACTGGCGCTCGATGTTGGCGGTGTCAACAGGGACGTCAGAGACGATGGCCGCACAGGACTCAGCAACGGGGCCGGCGGTGGCTGCGGCATCAGGTGCAGCGGGGCTGCACCAGCAACAGCAGTCAAGGGGTGGGGCAGACAGTGATCTGCCAGGCAGCGACCCCCACTGCGGTGTGAATCGGACCATCTGCAACACAGGAACAGACATTGACGACAAGGGCAGGGGTGGGGGAGGCAGTGGGCCTATTGGGACAGACCGTACCATGTATGGCCACAGCTGGTCAGAGTGACAGGACATCTGCCTGTCAGGAGTGCAAATGACACACAGGCACCAGCTCTTATGATGCTCGATGGTGGCAGAACCCAGTTCGGCCGGCAGCCGAAACCGTGAGCCCAGGCAGACATATAAAGCCGGAAGAATCACAGAGCTGGCAACGTTGGTGGACGCAGTGTTGGATTTAGCAGGTGAAGGAGGGTCTGTGGTTAGTATCAATACAACAGCTCCACTGGGTGCTTGTCCCTCTTTGGAGTGTAACTCCAAAAATGCCCTAAAGCAGCTTCAGGGGATCTGCCCGATACATATTTCCACATCCAAGTTTTAAAAGTTTGAACCATGCGTTTGGCCTCACCATTAGATTGAGGATGAAATGAGGGAGCTGTGAGATGGCAAACATCACTAGCCTAAAAAAAAGATGCAAATTCTCGAGAAACAAAGTGGTGGTCATTATTTGTAACCATCGTATATGGAAATCCCTCTTTTTTAATTGCAAAAATCTTAGACATGGCCGAAGTATTGGCCGCTGCGGATGTGGATGGATGACGTGCCACGTAGGGAAACTTCGAACAGGCATCCACTACAATTAGACAAAACTGATTTAGGAAGGGACCAGGTAAATTGACATGTAGATGCTCCAATGGACACTGCAGCATCAGCCAGGGTAAAAAAAAAAACACCCACGGGGATGCTGGCTGCTGAGCACAGTGAGCGCAAGCTGTGGAATGTCCCCGTCTGCGTCCGGCCAATATAAGTACCAGGGGGGCCACAGCCTTGGTGCGAGAGGTTCCCCCTTGAACAACATGCAGAAGTCACAGTACATTGTGACATAAGGCATCACAACTCTGGGAGCAGTATCCTCTGTAGCTTACAAAAGAACCCCATCAAACAAAGAAAGGTAATGCTGGAGGGAGAAGTAATTACGCAAGGGATCTGAGGCACGACCCGGGGGTCTTTCCAGCCAACCGTGCTGCAGAAAGAGAGGACCCGACTAATTACGGATTCCGTGTTGACAGCTGATGCTATCGTGGCACTAATGATGAGAAAACCATTGACCACATTCAGGTTCTCAGTATATAAATACAAACAAAACAACTTGTCCTGATCAAATGCCAGGTCTGGCCCAATCAGAAGGCGAGAAAGGGCATCGGTGTCGGCATGTTGTGCTGTCAGCCTGTAGCGGATCTGATAATGATAAAGGGAGAGGAAGAGAGCCCACCCCTGCAAATGATGCCCTGCCTTGTCCTGCACAGGTGTCGAAGGGATGAAAAGAACAATCAATGGCTTGTGATCTGTGATTAAATGGAATGTAGAACCATACAAGAAGATGTGAAATTTCTTGAGGGTGAATACAATTGCTAAGGCCTCCTTTCCAGTCTGAGAATACCAATGCTGAATGGGAGTTACACTCTTAGAAGCATAAGCAATGGGTCATTCAGACCCGTCTGAGTATTTATGTGCCAACACCACACCAACACCGTGCTGGGACACATCTGTAGCCAACACCAGATGCTGACTAGGCTGAAAAGTGGGCAGACACAGGGCAGATTCAAGCTAGAATTAAACAAAGAGAATGCTCGGTCGCAAGCTGGGGACTAGAAAAAAAGCACACTTTTACACAAAAGCACATGCAGGGGCTGAGCAACAGTGGATGCATCAGGTAAAAACTTATGGTAGTACGCAACTTTACATAGAAACATCTGCAGTTCCTTAAAGGAGGTCAGCTGTGCCAGTGCTTCAGTTGGGTCAACATGGTGATGCAATGGCTTGACCCCCTCCCTTGTGTGAGAAACGTCAAAACCTAGGTACTCAATTTGCAGCTGCAAAAATTGAGTTTTGGCATGATAGCACTTGAGACCTGCAGATTGGAAAACAGAAAAAAACGATCGGATGTTTCTAAGATAGTCTTCTATGTAAGTACCCAAAACAACGATATTGTCAAGGTAATTGATGCAGCCGTGCATAGAGACTATCAGCAGTTCTAAAAAATGCTGAAAAGTTGCGGGTGTGCTAGCGACACAAAAGGCGAGTGTCTGTATTGGTGTAGGCCGAAAGGTATATTGACAAGGAGAAGGCGTGTAGTGACGTTATCCGAGGGGAACTGGAGGTACGCTTTTCACAAGTCAGGCTTGGAAAAGTAGTTGCCACCAGATAATTTTGCAAGCTGCTTGTCAGGGCAGGGCAAACGGTATGTATCTATCGTGGACTGTGCATTAATTTATGACACAGAAGTCGCCGCTGAGACAAAGCTTACACATCGGGTTCTTAATGATGACCAGTGGTGTAACCCATGCACTGGAAGAAATAGGTTGAATGACATTAAACTGTCTAATTCAGACTTGACGCAGTCGCGCAACGCGACAGGCACCTGCCGCACCTGGGGGGGGAGGGGTGGGGGGGGGAGGGTGGGGGACGAGAACAGGTGGACTCTTTTGTGGTACTGTGGAAACTGGTACCACTACCAACCTCAGGGGAAAACAGAGACAAAACAGAGAGCAAAGGGACACCACTTGTTGCTATGGAACTTGATCTGGCACTAATCTACATCGTCAGCAATGGAGGAACCGAAAGCATTAAACGCATCTCACCAGAACAGGTCTGCAGTATGGGAATGATCCACAACAAGGATGGTGAGAAGGCAAGCAACATATTTGTAGGAGATGGAAGCGGAGAACTGGTCTAGGATTGGAATCTGCTGTTTTTGTAGCTAACCAGCTTCCATAAAACCTGTGTGAGGGGAGGGGAGTTGAAGTCCGTGTGCATTTACTAAACTCACTGCAGCTGTGTGTCCACTTGCATTTTTAGCGATTTATTAAACACATGCAAGTCAATAAACAATTTGTTCGGGGAGACAGTCATTGTAGAGATACAGTTTATGTCCATTGGCAATACTGTGTCCACCACATTTGAAGAGGGGTTACACACCGATGCAATGTGGTGTTTCTTTTGAAAGCATGCAACATGCTCATGTTGGATGAAGCGGTATGGGCAAGACAGAAGGGGGGCCATGTGGCTGCTATTGTGACACAGCCCGTTGCTGCTGTGGCCGTAACCAACACTGTCCCATGCAACATTGAGTCGAAGATTGTACTGCTGCAATGGATTCCCTGTCATCTTGATCACCTGCAGTGTGGCTAACAGGGGTTGACTGAGCAACTTCCAATACTTCCCTCCATGCAGCAATCTGGTTGTTTGCAGCCTGTGAGACTTCAAAGACATTGCTGCATTGAGCATGTCTGTAAGTGTCTGATTCTCACATTGAAGTGCTTTTTCACAGACTTCCCTATCCGGGGTCAGAGGATAAATATCACACACTACATGATCAGTGTAGGATTCATGATGGGTACTAGTGGCAAATTTATGACAGTGGCTCAACCCGTGTAATTCTGCATCCCAGGCTTTGTAAGATTGGTTTGGGCATTTCTGAAAATGGTAAAATTCTACTCGCTTTGCAATGACATGCATTCTGTCATGGTAATAGTATGATACAAGCTTGCAAATTTCATCAAATGATAACCTGGGCAGGCCTTGCAAAGGTGCAAGTTGGCACAACAGCTTATAAATGCATAGCAAGAGCCAGGAAAGAAAGAAAGCCCTACACAGATTTGCATTGCCCACACAAAAACCTTGAAATATTGGTGTAACCATGTCTCGCAGGAGTCCCAACCTTCAGCCAATTCATCATATGCCAGATTGTTGTGCTGACGGGATTGTTGTGCTGATGGGAGAGTAACCTGCCGCGAACACTCAGATGCTACATGATTGATAACGGTGGTGAAAGCCTGCTGCTGTTCCGCAAAAGCTTGCTGCTGGGCAGTGATACATTGGAGTACTTCTTCCATCGAGATATTTGTCTGGTGACTTAGCACTGACAGTAACATGCATCAGGAGTGAAGTTACATCACATAGGGAAGTATACTGGTTCAAAAGCAACAAGTTCATCATCTTGGAAAATGATGAATATACGTACGAGATTTATTCAAAAAATTCCAGAACATATCTTCTGGTAAACCTTGCGGGATGTAAGGTCGTGGTCCATGAAACTCTTCAGCTCCTAACGTTTCGTCCAGTGCTTCGCTGGACATCTTCAGAGGGGTTTTCTCCTCCGGTGAGTCTTGAGTCGGCAAGACTCACCGGAGGAGAAACACCCCTCTGAAGATGTCCAGCGAAGCACTGGACGAAACGTTAGGAGCTGAAGAGTTTCATGGACCACGACCTTACATCCCGCAAGGTTTACCAGAAGATATGTCATCCGGTCGTGAAAGCCTTCATACTAATTCCAGAACAGTTGTAATTTCCCACCAATGGTGTGTTGGAGGGAAATGCGGTTGGCATTCCTGCACAAGCCTGTGTTTAATGTGTAACTGTCAGAAGCTTCATTGTTGTATGTCGGTTAGTTCCTGTTCAGTGCTATATTGAGCAGAATGTTGTGTAGCACAATTTTGAGATGGCAGAATTAGGGATACAACGCATCCACATTAAATTCTGTGTGAAACTCAAGAAAACCTTTATAGAGGAACACCAAATGATGCAGGAAGCCTACAGTGATGAGTGCTTAAGCTGTACTTTCTTAATTGAAAATAATGGTAATATACTGTCCATTTGTCTTAAGCTATGAATTTTTTCCATGCTGTGATTTATACTTAACCAGGTTCAATCTCTCTCTCAACTTTTGTAGTTATTAATGTTACTGGTCTTTTTAAACTGTGATTGTTGGCAACAAACTTTGTAAGGGACTAAATGCACTGCAAGGCTGTTGTTAGGTTGTCCAACTGTTTAAAGAACTGTATACAACTGGTTCTAGAAGGCATGTAAAAGTCTAAAGGAGGCCTTTATCCAGCAATGGATGTCAGATGTTTGATGACGGTATATATAATGTCTAACCTCTCTCCATCCTTTTCTAACATAAGCTTATAGTCACTCTAATTACCTTTTCATCATGGGACAGTAAATCACAGTCACCTTTCCTTTACACACACACACACACACACACACACCTGTGATGGAGAGTACATCAATGTCATACGTAGATATTTATGATCTGTAGCAGTGATTTATAGAGACATAAAAATCATTTCAAAACGTTGTGTCATTATTCCCAAACAGCTTATTTATAATGCAGTTCTAACTAGTTTCATGATTTTATTTAAGTTTTGTAAAAGTATCTAAAATTGAACTGCATCATATGCATAAATTAAAATGTTACACATTTATGGGTCTCTTTTCCTTTGATAGTGACTGGGCCAAATATCTCACGAAATAAGCATCCAACAAAAAAACTGCAAAGAACGAAACTCATCTAGCTTGAAGGGGGAAACCAGATGGCGCTGTGGTTGGCCCGCTAGATGGCGCTGCCATAGGTCAAACGGATATCAACTGCGTTTTTTTAAACAGGAACCCCCATTTTTTATTACATATTTGTGTAGTACGTAAAGGAATATGAATGTTTTAGTTGGACTACTTTTTTCGCTTTGTTATAGATGGCGCTGCAATAGTCACATACGTATAAGTATGTGGTATCACATAACATTCTACCAGTGCAGACAGTATTTGCGTCATGATACATTACCCATGTTAAAATGGACTGTTTAGCAATTGCGGAAAAGGTCGATATCGTGTTGATGTATGGCTACTGTGATCAAAATGCCCAACGGGCCTGTGCTATGTATACTGCTCGGTATTCTGGATGACATCATCCAAGTGTCCAAACCGTTCGCCGGATAGTTACATTATTTAAGGAAACAGGAAGTGTTAAGCCACATGTGAAACATCAGCGACGAGCTGCAACAAATGATGATGCCCAAGTAGGTGTTTTAGATGCTGTTGTGGCTAATCTGTGCGAGAATCAGGAATCTCAAAAACGTCGGTGTTGAGAATGCTACATTAACATCGATTGCACCCGTACCATATTTCTATGTGCCAGGAATTGCATGGCAAAGACTTTGAATGTCATGTACGGTTCTGCCACTGGGCACGAGAGAAATTACGGGACGATGACAGATTTTTTGCACGCATTCTGTTTAGCGACGAAGCGTCATTCACCAACAGGTAACATAAACCAGCATAATATGCACTATTGGGCAACGGAAAATCCATGTTGGCTGCGACAAGTGGAACAGCAGCGACCTTAGCGGGTTAATGTATGGTGCGGCATTATGAGAGGAAGGATAATTGGCCCCCATTTTATCGATGGCAATCTAAATGGTGCAATGTATGCTGATTTCCTATGTAGTGTTCTACCAATGTTACTGCAAGATGTTTCACTGCATGACAGAATGGCGATGTTCTTCCAACATGATGGGTTTCCGGCACATAGCTCGCGTGCAGTTAAAGCGGTATTGAATAGCATGTTTCATGATAAGTGGATTGGTCGTCGAAGCACCATACCATGGCCCACACGTTCATGGCTCTGATGTCCCCAGATTTCTTTCTGTGGGGAAAGTTGAAGGATATTTGCTATTGTGATCCACCGACAGTGCCCAACAACATGCGGCAGCGCGTCGTCAATGCACGTGTGAACATTATGGAAGGCGAACTACTCGCTGTTGAGAGGAATGTTGTTACACTTATTGGCAAATGCATTGAGGTTGACGGACATCATTTTGAGCATTTATTGCACTAATGTGGTATTTCCAGGTAATCATGCTGTAACAACATGCGTTCTCAGAAATGATAAGTTCACAAAGGTACATGTATACCTACGTTCTGTATTTTAATTTGAAAAACCTACCTGTTACCAACTGTTCGTCTAAAATTGTGAGCCATATGTTTGTGACTATTACAGCGCCATCTATCGCAAAGTGAAAAAAGTGGTCCAACTGAAACATTCATATTTCTTTACGTACCACGCGAATATGTAATAAAAATGGGGGTTCCTATTAAAAAAAAAAAAAAATGCAGTTGATATCCGTTTGACCTATGGCAGCGCTATCTAGCGGGCCAACCATAGCGCCATCTGGTTTCCACCTTCAAGCTAGACAAGTTTCAGACTTTGTAGTTTTTTCGTTTGACGCTTATTTTGTGAGATATTTGGCCCAGTCACGATCAATGTATATGTAACAAAAAGAATCAAATTATAAAAAGTTCCAGATGCTCCATAGACTTGTAACTTTTGCAGTGAATACTACTATTTATTTTACACTGAGGTGACAAATGCCATGGGATAGTGATATGCATGTATACAGATGACAGTATAAAAGGGCAGTGCAATGGCAAAGCTGTCACTCAGGTGATTCATGTAAAAAGATTTCTGACGTGATTATGGCTGCACGATGGGAATTAATGGACTTTGAATGTGGAATGGTAGTTGGAGCTAGATGCTGGGGTGTTCCATTTCAGAAGTCCTTAGGAAATTAAATATTCCAAGACACCCACTGTCAAGAGTGTGTGAAGAGATTTCAGGCATTACCTCTCACCGTGGACAATGCAGTGGCTGGCAGCCTTTGCTTAACGACCGAGTGCAGTGGCATTTGCCTAGAGTTGTTAGCGCTAACTGATAAGCAGCACTGTGTGAAATAACCGTAGACATCAATTCAGGATGCGTGATGAATGCATCTGTTAGGACAGTGCAGTGAAATCTAGCATTAATGGGCTATGGCAGCAGATGACAATGCGAGTGCCTTTGCTGTCAGCACATCATCACCTGCAGCACCTCTCCTGGGCTCTTGACCTTATTGGTTGGACCCTAGATAACTGAAAAACCCTGACCGAGTCAGGTGAGTCTCAATTTCAGTTGATAAGAGCTGATGGTAGGGTTCAAGTGTGGCACAGGGCCCACAAAGCCAAGGACCCCGAGTTGTCAACGATGTACTGTGCAAGATGGTGATGGTTCCATAATGCTGTGGGCTGTGTTTACATGCAATGGACTGGATCCTCTGGTCTAACTGAACCAATCATTGACTGAAAATGGTTAAACTTGGCTACTGGGACATCATTTGCTGCAGTTCGTGGACTTCATGTTCCCAAACAATGATGGAATTTTGTGGATGACAGTGTGCCACGTAAGTTGTTTGCGATTGATTTAAAGAACATTCTGGACAGTTTGATTGAATGATTTGGCCACCCAGCTTGCCCGACATTAATACTGTTGAACATTTGTGGGACATAATCAGGAGGTTAGTTCGTGCAGAAAATCCTTCACTGGCAAATCTTTTGCGGTTATGGACGGTTATAGAGGCAGCATGACTCAATATTTCTGCTGGGGACTTCTAACGATTTGTCGAGTCCGAGCAGTGTAAGTTGCTGCACTATGCCAGGCCAAAAGAGGTCTGATACGATATTAGGAGGAATACCGTGACTTCTGTCACCTCAGTGCATGTGCTTTCATATGAAGGACCAGCTTGAAAGTTCCTAAATATGTTAGATAATATTTGGATGACTGTGCAAAGTTTAAAGTTCATTTTTCTTCAGGTCTCTACCGTGAACTATCTCTGTAGCCTGCCAACTCTTATTGGGTGTTGTTTTTGCAATATTGTGCATTCTGAGTTAATACTGCTCACCTCCCTGTATGAAATAAATTGCTGTTTTGTGGGCAGGGAGTTGAGATAATTGCTTATCTCTCTGTGGTCACATGAAGGATACAAACTTGTATGACAAGTCCTATTGACTTCAAGCTTGGCAACATCCAGAGTAAGAAATTACTCTTGACGTTAAATCTTTGTCAAAGTGCCATCTATTGGACACCTTTGTACCTCACTTGTTTCAAACTTACGAAGACTTTGTGCAACCAGATTGTGTACTTCTGTCTACTCTATCAATTGAGATGATTTCCGTGATAAAAAATAACAAATTTATCAGTTTTAGGCTGTACTTATGATTTACTACCTAATTGTTGTGTTTGCCATGGTTGTTGTTTATACCTTAACACGCTAAAGTTTGCCATTTCTCTTACTTATCTCTCCTTAGAAATAAGTTCCCATTGCTGCTATCTTGAATTTTCTTTTCTGAATCCATCTTTTCACTTTCTCAAATCTCCATCTGAGTGAGTACCATCTTTTCAAGCAGTTTGTCAAGCACTGATATTGATGTGAACTACTTTCTTGTTACGTCGTCTGGGTCACTTTTAAAATGTTCTTGACAAAGTGAACTGTTCATTAATTATGTGAAACAGGTTTTTGTTCCCTAAATGATTTATGTCAGATGCAGATTTGTCTTGAATTAATTACTGATGTTTCATGATGTTTCATTTGCGGTTATGCTAATGCTGTTGGGTTAGGCACAGTGAGTACATTATAGAATAACAGCTCAGTGACGGGGAAGAGAACAATATGTGGTGACTGATTAAAATGGAGGAAACAGAGTATATTAAAAAAGGAATGGCTAGCTTTGAGATATGAAAGAGTGAAGGCATGAGAGGTAAAATTAGACAAAAAGCCAAGGTCCAGAAGAAATATGCGGATAACAATGGTGGTGTTAAATTTGATTAATGAAAAGAAAAAAATATAAAAATCCACCAAATGTAACTAGTGAAATGATATATAGACAACTAAAAATATAGGAATGGCTAGGGGAGAAGTGCAATGGTGAAGAAGCATGCTTGACTGTAGGATAGGTATATGCTGCCTGTAGGAAAACTAAAGAAATCTTAAGAGAAGCAGCTGCATGAACATTAGGTGGCCAGATGGCAAGCCAGTACTAAGCAAAGTAGAGAATGATGAAAGATAGAAGAAATAAACAGAAGGGCTGTATAACCCAAAGAATTTCAATGTCATTACTATGAGAACAATTTGACAATAAGAAAGCAAAACAAACACTTGGAATAGATGACATTCCTTTGGAATTATTGTGATCCTTTGGAGATCCAACCATAAAAGACTTCCATTTGGTATGTAGAATTATGAGATAGGCGAAATGCTCACAGACTTTGAGAAGAATGTAATAATTGAAGAGAGCTGTTACTGAATGGTTTTAGTATAACTGAACCATCAGTTTAATAAGTTGTTATAAAATACTAACACAAATTATCTACAGACAGGGAGAACAACAGTATCTGGGAAAAACAGGAGTATGTGAAGCAATACTAGCCCTACAACCTATCTTCTAAGATAAGTTGATGAAAGGCAAACCCACAATTTTAGTTTTTGTAGCTTTTGACAATATTGTCGTGTAATCTTCCCCCTCCTTTCTTCTTCCATGTATTGTCCACATCAAACAATACCCAGTCCAAGTAATTAATAAGCAAAGTAAGAAGATTACAGTAAACTTTCAAGTTTACTTAGCTTGTCATGTTGAGATGGCTCCAGTTCTTCTTGTCTAGGGGGCTGATTCTTGAAGCTGAAAATGTATCAGGTCCACAGGGTTGGTGTGAAATAAATAAATTGGGAGATTGTTGTTGCAGAATTTTTTATGTAAATATATTTCCACTGATTTTATCACATTTTAGCATATCATACTGTATTTTGATTTCTCACATTAACAAAGCCAAAATTACATTGTTAGCACAAAGATACATCTGATCACATCAGAAGCAAGCTTACGACTCTTAGACTCTGCGAAAATAACAATATTCCAAAGAGCTTACAATTTTACTTAACAAATGAATTGCTACCAGTTTTTGTTACATTATTAATTTCAATTATTATTTCATAAATGAATCCAGAAATAAACATAGTAAACAGTACAGGATTGCATAATTAATAACAGGGAGTTATTGATTATAAAATCGAAACTGAAAGGTTGTATAAAGTAATTCCTTTTCGTAAATTTTAGTTCAAAATATAACATACTGTGTATAAAATTATGTGAAAGTTTTCAGAAAAGCAACTGAGATAATATTGACCTGTCCAAAATTAATAATAATAATACTAGTATCAACAACTACTGTTGAGGAAAGGGAATGCTGGAGGATGATGTCCCATTACAACCTGAATACTTTCTTCAAAATTCTGGATTTATCTGTGATAAAATACTGGGAGTGAAAGATTATTTACCACTTTCACAGAAACCAGATTACAGTTCTAAGACTTGCAGGACACGAAAAGGAGGCAGTTGTTGAGAGGGAAATGGGACATAGCTGTACCCACCTCCCCCACCTGCACCCCACATTGAACAAGAAATTTAGGAAAGGAATTCAGGTTCAAGGAGAAGAAATAAAAACTGTTAAGTTTGCCATTGACAGTGTACAAGTGATATCAGAGGTGGCAAAGGACATGGGAGACCAGTTGAATGGAATGGATAGTGTCTTGGAATGAGATTATATGACAAACATAAATAAAAGTAAAACAAGGGCAATGGAGTACAGTTGAATTAAATCTGATGGAATTAGTTAAGGAAATGAGATGCTGAAAGTGATAAA
The DNA here is from genome assembly GCF_021461395.2 of Schistocerca americana. Lineage (NCBI taxonomy): Eukaryota > Metazoa > Arthropoda > Insecta > Orthoptera > Acrididae > Schistocerca > Schistocerca americana. The sequence continues at coordinate 290,399,303 of NC_060124.1, forward strand.
CAAAGTTTTCTGTTTGGGCAGCAAAATAACAGAGAATGGCAAAACCAAAGGCAATATTGCTATGCCCTTGAGTACGTGAATATCAGCACATGCTTCAGAACCCAAGAGAGATACAGGTGAAGCCGCATGGCAGAAGGACCACCTATGGAAGACAACACAATACCAAGTGGTGGTTGAGCGAAAGACAGCTGACTGATGGTGGATGAGACATGGACTAGGACAAGCCGAAAGCAACCTGTACAACAATGTGATGCAAAGCGAAAACCTTCATCACAGCGATATCAGCAGGTCAAAAACAGAGACAATCCAAAACACAACCAGAGAGAAGAAGCAAGTGTCAAGCGAGGTTGTCACCATGTAGTCTGTAATACATCATTGACAGTAATTGACAATATCTGATGAAGTATAGAACTGACTGATGGTTTGCTGGACAGCCATATTTATACCAGCCGTGAGGAGCACTGTTGGCCAGCATATTCATGTGGCGAGATGGACGGCACGCTCACTAAGCAAGTGCAGCTTTGTGGCAATACTATGTCTCTATCAATCCTCCATTTCTTCTGGGGGACATCCAACTTCCGCAGAGCCTGATACCAGTGATATAAAATGTAGGCTAGTAGTTACAAGAATAGCTTCCTGAAAACATGAAATATACAGGGTGTTACAAAAAGGTACGGCCAAACTTTCAGGAAACATTCCTCACACACAAGGAAAGAAAATGTGTTATGTGGACATGTGTCCGTAAATGCTTACTTTCCATGTTAGAGCTCATTTTATTACTTCTCTTCAAATCACATTAATCATGGAATGGAAACACACAGCAACAACGTACCAGCATGACTTCAAACACTTTGTTACAGGAAATGTTCAAAATGTCCTCCATTAGCGAGGATACATGCATCCACCCTCCGTCGCATGGAATCCCTGATGCGCTGATGCACCCCTGGAGAATGGCGTATTGTATCACAGCCGTCCACAATACGAGCACGAAGAGTCTCTACATTTGGTACCAGGGTTGCATGGACAAGAGCTTTCAAATGCTCCCATAAATGAAAGTCAAGAGGGTTGAGGTCAGGAGAGCGTGGAGGCCATGGAATTGATCTGCCTCTACCAATCCATCGGTCACCGAATCTGTTGTTGAGAAGCGTACGAACATTTCGACTGAAATGTGCAGGAGCTCTATCGTGCATGAACCACATGTTGTGTCGTACTTGTAAAGGCACATGTTCTAGCAGCACAGGTAGAGTATCCCGTATGAAATCATGGCGGCGAATCGAGGAAGTACAGTACATACTGACAAAACTAAAATGAGCTCTAACATGGAAATTAAATGCTTCCGGACACATGTCCACATAACATCTTTTCTTTATTTGTGTGTGAGGAATGTTTCCTGAAAGTTTGGCCGTACCTTTTTGTAACACCCTGTATTACCTTCAAGTATAAATTTGTTAGGAAATATTTTTTGTAGGAATGTATTTAGAGTGTAGCAAGCATTGCTTGGAAGTGAAACTTGGATGATAAACAATACAAACATGAAGGGAACAGAAGTTTTGAAATGTATCACAGAAGAGTATTGTAGTTTAGATGGTTATATTAACTATTGAAGAGGTACTGAATCAAGTTGAGCAGTATAGAACATAATGGCACAACTAGATTAAAGGAAGGGATTCTTTGATAGAACACAACCAGAGGCCTCAAGGAACAGTTATGTAGCAATGGAGGGAAGTGCGAGTTGGAGGAGGAGGGAGGGGGCGGGGTGGAGGAGGTGGGCTGCTTTACACCAGGTTTTGGACTGATGACTACAACTATCACAACATGATGTTCTCAAGCTAAATGTGCACTATATGCACTATTTAGTCTTCCTAGTGTGATATGCCCCTCGCACAGCTTTATTTAATGTTATTTGTTATTGCTATCGATGGTAAAGCATTTAAGTCAACATCATCTGGCATACATGATGACAATTGACATATCGTGCAACTGCAAAACACATTTTTTCCTAACTGATGGTGATTAATAAACAACAATACATACAACTGGATGTAATAAGAAAGAGAATAAATAACTCATTATTATCCACAGCAAATGTATATCAGTTGATCTCCTCAATCTCTTCCAACGAGATACAGGTGTAAGATACTGTGATGGCTGTGTGCATACTCTGCATAATGGTATACCGACATTTCAGTGCAGCTGACTCTTCTCCTCCAGACCAAAGACACTGACAGGTGACAGAGACATTACAAGTCTCAGCAAGTCACTCAAGCTAGCCTGCCACAAGCCAGTTTGTGGAGGACAGGCATCTCATGGAGAAAAAGAGTAAAAAGCTGCCATTATTCTAATGTCCAGTGTACATAAGATCTACAAAGCACCACTCACTGATCCTTATGGCTTCCTGAGTTTCCAGGGAGAGTTACTGAAAAGTTACCACAGGATAACTGTTTTGAAGCAACCATAATATTCATTGTCATAGCATTTTTTAAATCTTTGACACTATTTCTTCCTGCCATCAGTAAACTGTATTCCCAATGTGTTGGATTGTTCTCCCATAGATAAGGAATGCCAGATAAAGAATGACCTCTGAGAGACAACTTACATTCATACTCCTGATGACAGCGCCACAGTGATATAAACTGGCAATGATTGTTCATATAAAACCTAAAGTACCGTTGTAGAAAGAATGAACATTTTTGTACTCCTGTAAAATTATTTTTCATGGGAGCTTCATCTTTAGAAAACAATTCTGGTTGGTATTTCCAAAGAGAAATAATATTTTATTACTGGAGAATAATTTTAAAACTCTTACATAAACAAATGGTGTCAAAAGACCTGGGACTACACGGATGCTGTAATGTATAAATTTGTCTATCATGAATTTTCATTCTGCAGTGGAGAGTGGGCTGATATGAAACTTCCTGATAGATTGAAACTGTGTGCTGGACAAGGATTTGGATGAAGAACTTTTGCCTTTTATGGTATGGTGCCCTGCCAAGTGAGCTACCCAGATACGACTCACGAACTGCTCTCACACCTTTCTGCCATTACATCTCTCTCCCATTTTCCAAACTTTACAGGATCAGCATACATTCCATCACAAAATGAAAATTCCTTCTGGAAGCAATCCCCTATGCACTGTCTAAGCTATTACCCCACAAGAACATTTCCTTCACAAGATATACTGGAGAATTTCTGCAAAATTTAGAAAGTAGGAGTCATAGTGGCAGAAGCAAAGCTGTGAGGGTAGATCGAGAGTCATCCATGGATCAATTGATGGAGTTTTTGTATGAATTCTGTTGTAACAAAAAAAAAAATTGCAGTAAAATACAGTTTTTGCTGCTTATACATTTTGCTACAGTCAATGTGTTTCCATTTTTTGTGGTTTATTGTTATTCTGAAGTGAAAATAAATGACAAAACTGTACTACTTTCAGATTTTGGACTAGAAGTTCTTGGTGAATTGGTGAATCAGACTACTTTTCCATGGCTGATGTCAAATGTTATTGATCAAGAGACTGGGAGGCCTTTGGGAGATGGCCGAATAACATATGTTGTTGACTGGAATGGGAAGAGAATAGGACTTGTGAGTATGACCTCATACATCAGACTTTTGTTTTTTCAACTATCTGTCACTCCACAATGCAAATGATTTTCAATGACAAACAGTTTCTATGCTACTATTGTTTTGTTTGATTACTGGTGCAGGTACTGTAGTATATACAACGTCCAGATGCTTGCTTCAAAAATAGATCTTGGGTTTTCTGTTGCTGCAACCTCAAGTTTTTGTACAGAGCAAGTTGGTTGAGTGATTAAGGCCCTGAACTCACAATTGGGAGGATGGCACTTCACATTTTTTCCTAGATTTGTGTTTTCTATAGTTTCCTTGTATCACTGCAGGCAAATACCGGAATGGTTCCTTTGAAAAAGATGTGACCACAATCTTTTCCCATCCTTCCTTGAGCCGAGCTTGTGGTTTGTCTGTAGTGACCTTGGCATCAACGAGTCATTAAATCCTAATGTTCCCTTCCTTCAAATTCCTTTGCTGACATCATCTAGGCATGCCAAATGCCTTCTTTGATATTTCAGTTAATTACACAGCAGAGTTATTCTTTTGTGATTGTTAAGAGTAGCAAAAATGCTTGTAATTTTTCTTTCTTTTAAATTTTTGAGCAAACAATTTTGAGGTGCTGTTAATGCATATCAAATAATTTATTTTGCAGATTTTCATAAATTTGATATTTTTTGTTAGTTTTTAGATTAAATAATTTACTGTTTTAAGCTTGACGCCATACAATTCATTTATGTAAATTACTTCAGTGCAGAGAAAAATGAAGTGTGTGTGTGTGTGTGTGTGTGTGTGTGTGTGTGTGTGTGTGTGTGTGTGTTTCCGCATCTCATAAACTACAAGATCAATTTCAACCAAATTTGGTATATGTGCTACTTACTGTCTCAGATGAGTGTGAAAAGGATTGGTAATCCGTGACATCTACACTGCTTTGCATAACAGGCATATCATGTGGGTAATACTGGAATGCATCCCAGGAGCTATATGAGCAGATGGGTGTGGCTGAGCAGAAAGAGGGTGGAGAAGGAGTTGCACTCAGAGAGGGTGAGTAGGGGATGAACTCAGAGGGAGAGATGGAGGGGAAGAATAGGGAGAGGGGAAGGAGTAGAAGATGGATAGAGGAAACGGAAGGAAAAGAAGATGGGACATCATTTCATCAAAATAGTGTAATAGTAACTGATAATATGGTACTCATCTTCATCAACATCCACATGCTGTAAACCACTGTGAAGTGCATCATAGAAGATACTTCCCATTTATTTATTTATTTACATGTCAAGTTCGGTAGGACCAAATTGAGGAGCAAATCTCCAAGGTCATGGAACGTGTCAGTACATGAACTTACAACATAAAAGTAATAACAGATAAAAATAAATGTTCATGAACCTGAAAGAAAATCAGTCCATAAGTTTAAACAAACGCTATCAGCAATACAATGAGAATCAGCTTAATTTTTCAAGGAACTCCTCGACAGAATAAAAGGAGTGACCCATGAGGAAACTCTTCAGTTTCGATTTGAAAGAACGTGGATTACTGCTAAGATTTTTGAATTCGAGTGGCAGCTTATTGAAAATGGATGCTGCAGTATACTGCACACCTTTTTGCACAAGAGTTAAGGAAGTCCGATCCAAATGGAGGTTTGATTTCTGCCGAGTATTAACCGAGTGAAAGCTGCTTATTGTTGGAAATAAACTAATATTGGTAACAAGAAACGACAATAAGGAATATACATATTGAGAGGCCAATGTCAAAATACCCAGACTCGTGAACAGAGGTAGACAAGAGGTTTGTGAACTCACACCACTTATTGCCCAAACCGCCCGTTTCTGAGCCAAAAATATCCTTCTAGAATGGGAAGAGTTACCCCAAAACATAATACCATATGACATAAGTGAATGAAAATAAGCAAAGTAGACTAATTTACGTGTCGAAGTATCACTCACTTTCGATACCGTTCGAATAGTGAAAATGGCAGTATTAAGTCTTTGAACAAGATCCTGAACGTGGGCTTTCCACGACAGCTTACTATCTATCTGAACACCTAGGAATTTGAACTGTTCAGTTTCACTAATCATATGCCCATTCTGTGAGATTAAAACGTCAGGTTTTGTTGAATTGTGTGTTAGAAACTGTAAAAACTGAGTCTTACTCTGATTTAATGTTAGTTTATTTTCTACAAGCCATGAACTGAGGTCATGTACTGCTCTACTTGAAACCGAGTCAATGTTGCACACAACACCCTTTACTACCAAGCTAGTGTCATCAGCAAACAGAAATATTTTAGAGTTACCCATAATACTAGAGGACATATCATTTATATAAATAAGGAACAAGAGTGGCCCCAACACTGATCCCTGGGGCACCCCCCACTTGGCAGTACCACACTCAGATCCCACATCACAGCCGTTATCAACATTGTGAATAATGACCTTTTGCTGCCTGTTGCTAAAGTAAGAGGTGAACCAATTGTGAGCTACTCCCCTTATTCCGTAATGGTCCAACTTCTGGAGCAATATTGTGAGATCAACACAGTCAAATGCCTTTGTTAAATCAAAAAATACGCCAAACATTCGAAACTTTTTGTTTAGCCCATCCAGTACCTCACAAAGAAAAGAGAATATAGCATTTTCAGTTGTCAAACGACTTCTAAAGCCGAACTGTACATTTGATAGCAAATCGTGTGATATAAAATGATCAATTAGCCTTACATACACAGCCTTTTCGATAACTTTTGCAAACACTGATGGCATAGAAATAGGTCTAAAATTATCTACATTATCCTTTCTCCCTTTTTATAAAGCGGCTTTACTACTGAGTACTCCAATCGCTCAGGAAACTGACCATTCCTAAAGCAAAAATTACAAATATGGCTAAATACAGGGCTAACATATGCAGCACAATACTTTAATATTCTACTAGACACTCCATCATAACCATGAGAGTCCTTAGTCTTCAGTGATTTAATTATTGACTCAATCTCCCTCTTGTCTGTATCACAGAGGAGTATTTCAGACGTCAATCTCGGAAAGACGTTTGCTAAGAAATTTATATGATTTCCGGTAGAAACTAAATTTTTATTTAATTCACCAGCAATGCTCAGAAAATGGTTGTTAAATACTGTACATATATCTGATTTATCAGTAACAGAAATATTATTACTGCGAACTGACTTTATATCATCAACCTTGTGCTGCTGACCAGACACTTCCTTCACAACTGACCATATGGCTTTAATTTTATCCTGTGAATTAGCTATTCTATTTGCATACCACATACTTTTTGCCTTGCTAATAACATTTTTAAGCACCTTACAATACTGTGTGTAATGGGCTACTGTAGCTTGATTGTGACTACTTCTAACAGTTTGATATAATTCCCGCTTTGTTCTACATGATATCCTTATCCCACTAGTCTGCCAACTGGGCTGTCCATTACTGCTAGTACCCCGTTTAGAATGTTCTAATGGAAAGCAACTCTCAAAGAGCATGAGGAATGTGTTATGGAATGCATTGTATTTATCATCTATATTATCGGCACTATAAACATCTTGCCACTCTTGTTCCTTGACAAGTTTTTTGAAAAACTCTCTGTTGCTGTTGGATTAACTTTCCTACATAGTTTGTAATTAAATATGACAGTGGTTTGAGTACAAAAACCTTTTAGTGTTAAAATTTGTGCATCATGGTCTGAAAGGCCATTCACCCTTTTACTAACAGAATGCCCATCTAGTAATGAAGAATGAATAAAAATATTGTCTATGACTGTGCTACTGTTCCCCTGCACCCTAGTTGGAAAAAACACAGTTTGCATCAGATCATATGAATTTAGGAGATCTACCAACATCCTTTTTCTTGCACAATCATTTAAAAAATTAATATTGAAGTCACCACATATAACTACTTTCTGGTACTTCCTACAAAGTGAATCAGGAACCCTCTCTAGCTTAAGCAAAAATTCTCTGAAGTCAGAGTTAGGGGACCTATAAACAACAGCAATTAGAAGTTTAGTTTCACTAAATTCAACTAATGCTGCACAACTTTCAAATATCTGTTCAGTGCAGTGTCGTGATACGTCTATGGACTCAAATGAAATACTGTTTTTTACGTACAGAGCCACTCCCCCACCCCGCAAGGAACTCCTTGAGAAACAGCCAGCTAATCTGTAGCCTGGTAAAGGCTACAGTATATTAGGATTTCTTCCCATTGCATCTGCATATGGATGCAAGAAGAATGACAGCTTAAATATCCATGTGTGTGCTGTAATTTGTCTCATCTTGTTTCTGTGATCAAATGGTTCAAATGGCTCTAAGCACTATGGGACTTATGGTCCCCTAGACTTCGAACTATTTAAACCTAACTAACCTAAGGACTTCACGCACATCCATGACCAAGGCAGGATTTGAACATGCGATCGTAGCAGCAGTGCGGTTCCGGACTGAAGTGCCTAGAACCACTCAGCTACAGCGGCTGGCAATTTTCTGTGATCCCTGCAGCGGTGACAAGTAGGGAGCTAGACAAGTAGGGAGCTATACTATATTCCTAGATTACTTGCTTCATACCAGTTCTCGAAACATTGTAAATGGGCTTTCAGCAGATAGATGATGATCTGGGTTTTTACATCTGCCAGTTTTCATCCCCTCAATAGGTGGGTATCTCTCTCGTTCTACGGTGTTCTGCCCCACTTTTTTTTTTTATCTTCCTCATCTGATTCCCCTCCCCCTTAATGAAGGAAACAATGGTTCTGAAAGCTAGAAAAGATTTTTTTTAATTTTGTGGGTGTGTTTCAGCATTACTGGACTTTAATTACTATAGTTAAGTACTGGCCAGGCATTCTGTCTCCATATCATTTTATAAGTTCCAACTTTTGTCATTTCTAAAGAGACGCTTGCGTGAATTGGGCGACCTGTACCCATTTATGCTGTCCTTCTTTGCATATGTTTAATACCTGCTATCAGTCCACTTTGGTTGGGTTGCATGCATTTCAGCAATATTCTAGGATAGGCTTCATGTGTATTTTGTAATCTGTTTCCTTTCTAGAGCCTATAGGTTGAGCCTATGTGGTAATTCTATTTCATATTCCCACAAATTGTTACACATAGGTATTTTATGAATTGACTTATTTCAAATGAGACTCATTGATATTTTAGTCATGTATGTTGTATGAAGTGCATATTTTTCAACAGTCAGAGCAAGTTGCCAGTCTGCATAATGCTTTGAAATCTACATCAGGTTACCTTCCATTCAGAAAGCTGTTGCACTCAGCGACTGTTATATTGACTTGTAAATTATAGATTGCAGCGATTAGTCATCCTTTTTAAATTTTATTGTGCAGATCTAGATTTCGGGTAGAAGCTAGCCATTCTCAATGCCCTATTATTTTTGCTCAATGCATGTAATTCCCTGTTGGTCAGGCTTCATCCACAGTTCATTGAATATTGAGTAGTATTCAATGAACTGTGGATGGAGCCCATGCGTTGAGCAAAAATAATAGGGCATTGAGAATGGCTAGCTTCTACCCGAAATCTAGATCTGCACAATAAAATTTAAATAGGGTGACTGATTGCTGCAATCTATAATTTACAAAACTTTGAAATCTTATCAAGATCTGATAGGATATTTGAACAACTTTTTCCCAGACAGTAATTCATTATAAAAAAAGAAGAAAATGTTCTGTTAATATTATTTGCCACATTATTTATATACAACACGAACAATAAATGGCCCAACATGCTTCTCTTAGCTAAGTCTTTTCTGTTGTCGTTATGCCATGCTGCATTTTCTTCACCAAGAAATTCTCAAACCAGTTGCCAATTTTGTTTGATGTCCCAATGTTACCGTACATTTTGGTGTCAAGTTGAGCCAAATCCTGTCAAGAATTCAGAAAAATAAAGCATCCATCCAGTTGCTTTTGTCCATGGCTTTCAGGACCTCAGGTGAAAAAAGTGCAAATTGGGTTTTTCACGGGTGACAATAATATCTATGTAAATTATCATTGCGGTTTTGTGATAATTAAATTGGGACAGCCCTGGATCCTCCTTGTAAAGGAATGTTTTGAAACTTGAGTTCAGCATTTCTGCTTGAAGTTTTGTTTTGCTTCGTTTGATAATAGATAAATAATTCCTGATTAATCCAGACTCATAATGACCTTTCCTTTCATTCTGATTAGTTCCAAATCCCTGCATTTATGTCACAATTTGTGCATATCTGTATATATTGATGCTTTATGCATACAAGTTTCACTACCTTTGTTAGCTAATGTTTTTGGAATGCCAACTGAGGGTGGCCCAGAAAAAACACCCAGGTATAAAAATGAATATGAAGTTTATTGTAACTAATATAACCAATTATTCCTAACAGGAGTTAGTTTGGAACACAGTAACTGAACACAAGTAACTTCTTGAATATTGAAAGAACAGTAATAATTCCTGTAGTCTAAAGACCTGAAAACGTTACAGTACACTAGAAGTTCCAAAATCCAATGTCCATTCACTAAGTGTGCAACAATTGAAGTCTGAAAGGGGCATGTAAAAGTTAAAGTCCCCTGAGGATGAGCAAAAGTTTAAGTCCAGAGTATTGTTGATGAAGAACAAAGACAACATTACAATTTCCAATTGCTGGTGTCAGAGGCCATTTCTCTTTAGTGTAGTGGCTCCAAATGATGTAGGTCCATATCTAGCCGCTTCTGGAGATGAAGGTTGACATGGATGACATTTTTAGCACCTTATTGGTGACACGCGAGTGAGATCCTGACTGTGGAAAAGCTTTTGCAGTCAGTGCCTGGCCCAAGAAAATCACTCGGAGCGAACTCTCAAGTGTAGCCTAGGCACTGACCTAAATACTGCCTTGGCATCAGGACATTGGAGGTACGACTTTCCGTTATGTGGCACATGGAGGAGAAAAGGTCTGTGGGGCCATTGACTTCTGGCCTTGTTGCCAGATGGAGCACATTCATACCTGTAAAGGTTTTCAAATGTTGCTACCAGTCACTGGTAGCTCAAGAGTGTGACTCGTAATGGTATTTGATAACCTTTTTGTATTTTTGAAACAGTCACAGTTAATTACTATTCAGTATGGCTGGAAATTACAACCTTGTCTGTTTGGGCATGGGTGTGTGTTGTCTTTCGCTTAAGTTAGATTAAGTAGTGTGTAAGCTTAGGGACCGATGACCGCAGCAGTTTGGTCTCATAAGACCTTACATAAATTTCCAATTTGTTCCCTGTGAGGTCCATGTCCACATAACCCATCTGAGTAGTTGGTTGCTAGATGGGTAAGCATAAGGCCTTGACACACCACTTTGCATCATGGAGGGGTCTGTTTTCTTTAAAATAGCATTAGTGAACTAATGTCTATTGGGGAAAAATGTGTGAGATATATTAGAGGTCTTTTATGTAACAAAACTTAACTTTACCTAGTCATTATAAATGGTAAGTGACTTGTAGGAATTTTAAGCAGCTTTCCGTGTACAGAAAAAACAATGTTATTGATCAACTTGTAAGAACCATTATTTATAAATAACAAAATGTCATATAATTCTTGTGTGTTAGTTTATGAAAGATGTTTGTAGTGATTTTAAAATTGTGAACTGTGGCTGTGTCCAGCTGGTATATAGTGCTTTGTGATTTTTCTTGGGATTTAACATCTTCCTGAAGTGTTGCTATAACATTGTTAAACTGAGAAACATAATATGGGACAAATGTTTGTTTTGTAGTTGATAGTATGGTGAAACCCCACTAATTCAAACTAATTGGGATGGGTTTTAGCCCATATTATCGAAAGATATAATCACAGAAATGTTTTCTAAAATAGTTATCTGAAGATAAAATACAACATTCTGTGTGTAACATGATTAAATAAAAACCGCATGAACAGTAATATTATGTGAAATAGTGTAAAATATATTCAATTTAAAAGTAACTTATGTAATGATATTACAATAAGGAACAATAGGATTAAACAAATTAAAGTTACAATACATATTCAAATGTTCATTAAAAATCCTGATATATACACTACTGCACATATACATTACTATATGAGAGGTAAAAAAAAAAAAAAAAAAAAAAAAAAACGAATAACATTTCCGTGGGCGGAGCTTGTGTAGTACACATTCCACCGCTAGGTGTGTATAGTGCAATTCATTGGCAGTTCAGTTTTGCCTGTGTTGTCGACCTGGCTTTTTCTGTTCATCTGCTGTGATTGTTTTTGCTAGTGCTGTTTTGTTCTTGTTCCATTTTTTATGATGGCAAGTTTAAGTGAACAATGTACAGCTGTGAAATTTTGTTTTCTAATTGGTAAAAATGCTGCTGAAATTGTTTTAATGTTGAAAGCAGCTTACTAAGATGATGCTATGGGCAAAAGCCAAGTGTACGAGTGGTTTACACAATTTAAATCAATTGATGACAAACCTCTTTATGGACTCGACTGCCTGAACTGACAAAAACATTGAAAAAATTCGAGAGCTTGAGCTCACTGACCATCAACAGACAATTGATCAGCTGTTAGAGATTAGTGGGTTATCTTGGAGCTTGGTTCAGCAAATTTTAATGGAAGATTTGGGAATGAAAAGGGTTGCTGCCAAATGTGCAGGGTGTATACGACCCGGGACAACCAGGAGATCCGGGAAAAACCCGGGAATTTTTTCACCCGGGAGAAAACCAGGAAAAACCCAGGAATTTTTTAGAATTCCGGGAATTTTTCATTGTTTTAGTTTTCAGTTAAATTTTTGTGGTTTTGACTGGTAAGAACCAATACTCTAACAAAGGATATTACTGTATCCTGCTTCTGCAGAATAATATTGCAGCAACAAAACGTGAACAAGAAAAAAAAAACGAAAATAAAACTTAAGTGACAAAGGAAATATGCCATATACGACAGTAAAACACAGTGCCCATACAAGCATTTGCCAAAAGCGAAGTGTGTCAAAGGCTTTGGGAAGACTATGCAATGCTTCCTAACAAGAAATTGCCTCCGATGAGTGCGACGTGACAGCTGTTTACGTTAGATTCGTTTGAGCAGTAGCGGGCGGGCTCTTGTGCATGCGCAGTTGAGTCGCGTATGAGTAGTACTTTCTCTCGCTTCTGGCTACAGATGTGTGGCTGGGCGCCACTATCTAATATTGCCCCAGTTCGGAAATATCAGAGATCCGGGGCTGATCCACAGAGCAGTCTGAGTTGTAGTGGGAAGTCTCCATGTGACCCGTGTTTACGTTTAGTGATTTTGCTGTTTTCTCTTCATTTATTACTCTCACATTAAATGAAAACAAAACGGATTTCTGTGGCCGGGAGGTATCAAATGAATTAAAATACGTTCGCATAATTATGGAAGTCTAAAATATGTTATTAGTTTCAGGTTTTATTTCCACCTTTCTGACAGCCAAGCATTAATCGCCTTGCAGGACAATGAAGTTATTTTTGTCGGTTTGCTAAAGAGATTTGGCTTTTATTAATATTTTGCACTGAGGCAGTCAATTTATTTGAAACAAGGTGTTTAATTTCACACTGTTGGGTAGTTTCAACTGTTTGTAGCATTTCAAGTGCACATTTGCCATCTTCTAGCTCGTATGGCATTATGCCAGAATAAACAACCAAACATGAGATAATACAGTACTGGTAGTCCAAGAAAATTTACATCCAAATGCGGACGTACGAATGTGCACTTTAAGCCGAATTATGCATTTTAGTATGGTTCACGAAATTTCTATGCTCTTGAAGTATCCTCTGATGCCTTGTTTCTTTTATGACATAATGCAAGATCTTTTAATGTTTTACACGTACGAACATGCGAGGTTCCTGCATCATCGTAGCTGCGCAAGCGCTGTGATGCCTGTTATCTGGTGCTCTCTGGCAATTGCTGAACCGTACCAATTTCTAACAGGTTACGTGAAAATATTGCGAATGGTGGTTTGAAAAGCGTTACTTTCAAAGTAAATTTACTTTTACGCAAGATGAACTATGTGCAAGAATGTATGATGAATTTCTTAAATCACAGAGCGTTTGACTCTCATTCGAAAATCAACTCTTTGAGGATGACCATCTAGAAGAATTTCGAGCCTGGAAGATCAGACATTTACGTCGTTATTAAAAAATTCACTGGCACGTTTGTGTGATGTATCTTAAAGTGTAAAACATGCAAAAAAAGATCATTATATGTGGAAGCTTAGCTTCTCCTGCAACTTATTAATCTTCGGGACCAATATTATATGTGAAAGCTTTGTTTTTCTTGTAGCAACACTATGTATATTAATTTAAATCATTATCTTTTCTTATTTGTGTGTTCGCACTACTTAAGAGTGATATTGCTATTGGCTGACTACATCACATGTCCTATGCTGCCATCAGCTGGTGAGATCACATGACATGAGCTATGACTGGCTTAGAAAACCGCGTTGCAATCTCGATTTCTATGCTTCAGAAAGTAACATGTGGTGTTTGGTGGAATTCGAATTTATACCTTTGTAACAGGAAAATATGCAGTGTACATGTTGCTGCACGTCAAAGGTCTTTCCGAATCGTGTCCCCTGCCCCCCCTCCCTCGAGTTTTGTTTTCTAAAGTGCCAGGAAATTCTACGTCGGTGTATAAAACCATAAACATTCGAAGAATTGATTAAGTTTTACAGTGCCGAGGAAAAGCATACTGTCAATTAACACGAAAAATGTGTACTTTCAACCGGGAAATCCAGGAAAAATCTGGGAATTTTTTTTTCTTGTCCATGTATACACCCTGGTATTCCTCAGGTTCTGACTGATAATCAAAAGGAATCTCAAGTTGAAACGTACTTTGCTTTGAAACAACAGATTGAAACTGATCCAGATTTTCTGTCATTGGTCATTACTGGTGCTGAGTCATGATGCTATGGCTACAACGCAGAAACAAAGCGATAGTGAAGCCATCGTAACCCTGCCCCCCCCCCCCCCCCCCCCCCAACGTCAAATCAAACATCAAAACAATGCTGATTTGCCTTTTTGATGCCAGATTCAGAGTTTGTTCCCCCAGGTCAGACCATCAATCAAACTGTTTATTTGAAAGTTTTAAGAAGATTATGCAACAGTGTTTGTCAAAAAAGACCTGATTTGTGGCAGGCAGGAGACTGGTTCTTCCACCCCAACAACGCACCTGCACACACAGCCATCTCTGTTGGACAGTCTTTAGCTAAAAATGGCATGGTTCCACTGTCCCATGCACCTTACTCACCTAGCCTGACTCTGTGCAACTTTTTTCTGATTTCCACACATGAAAAGAGGCATGAAAGGACACCAGTATGACAACATTGAAAAAGTCAAGAAAAAAACGAGGTAGGAGCTGTCAGCTATGTGTAAAGAGGACTGAAAAAAAGTTTTGAACAATGGAAGCACTAGTGGGACAAATGTATTAGTTGGAGTGGCGAGTATTGTGAAGGGGATAAGGTTGTTTTGTAAAAAAAATTTAAAATATATAACTTTTAAAAAATAATTCAATTTTGCCTTGATTACACCCTGATATTTTTCCCGAGGGCATGCAGCTTTACTGTATGGTTAAATGATGATGGCGTCCTCTTGGGTAAAATATTCCTGGATCTCCGGGCGGGGACTACTCAAGAGGACATCGTTATCAGGAGAAAGAAAACTGGCGTTCTACGGATCGGAGCGTGGAATGTCAGATCCCTTAATCGGGCAGGTAGTTTAGAAAATTTAAAAAGGGAAATGGATAGGTTGAAGTTAGATATAGTGGGACTTAGTGAATTTCTGTGGCAGGAGAAAGAAGACTTTTGGTCAGGTGAATACAGGGTTATAAATACAAAATCAAATAGGGGTAATGCAGGAGTAAGTTTAATAATGAATAAAAAAATAGGAGTGCGGGTAAGCTACTACAAACAGCATAGTGAACGCATTATTGTGGCCAAGATAGACACGAAGCCCATGCCTACTACAGTAGTACAAGTTTACATGCCAACTAGCTCTGCAGATGATGAAGAAATTGATGAAATGTATGATGAGCTAAAAGAAATTATTCGGGTAGAGAAGGGAGATGAAAATTTAATAGTCATGGGTGACTGGAATTCGAGAGTAGGAAAAGGGAGAGAAGGAAACATAGTGGGTAAATATGGATTGGGGGAGAGAAATGAAAGAGGAAGCAGTCTGGTAGAATTTTGCACAGAGCATAACTTAATCATAGCTAACACTTGGTTCGAGAATCATAAAAGAAGGTTGTATACATGGAAGAATCCTGGAGATACTAGAAGGTATCAGATAGATTATATAATGGTAAGACATAGATTTAGGAACCAGGTTTTAAATTGTAAGACATTTCCAGGGGCAGATGTCGACTCTGACCACAATCTATTGGTTATGAACTGTAGATTAAAACTGAAGAAACTGCAAAAAGGTGGGAATTTAAGGAGATGGGACCTGGATAAACTGACTAAACCAGAGGTTCTGCAGAGTTTCAGGGAGAGCATAAGGGAACAATTGACAGGAATGGGGGAAAGAAATACAGTAGAAGAAGAATGGGTAGCTTTGAGGGATAAAGGAGTGAAGGCAGCAGAGGATCAAGTAGGTAAAAAGACGAGGGCTAGTAGAAATCCTTGGGTAACAGAAGAAATACTGAATTTAATTGATGAAAGGAGAAAATATAAAAATGCAGTAAATGAAGCAGGCAAAAAGGAATATAAACGTCTCAAAAATGAGATCGACAGGATGTGCAAAATGGCTAAGCCGGGATGGCTAGATGACAAATGTAAGGATGTAGAGGCTTATCTCACTAGGGGTAAGATAGATACTGCCTACAGGAAAATTAGAGACCTTTGGAGAAAAGAGAGCCACTTGTATGAATATCAAGAGCTCAAATGGTAACCCAGTTCTAAGCAAAGAAGGGAAAGCAGAAAGGTGGAAGGAGTATATAGATGGTCTATACAAGGGCAATGTACTTGAGGACAATATTATGGAAATGGAAGAGGATGTAGATAAAGATGAAATGGGAGTACAATACTGCGTGAAGAGTTTGACAGAGCACTGAAAGACCTAAGTCGAAACAAGGCCCCGGGAGTAGACAACATTCCATTGGAACTACTGACAGCCTTGGGAGAGGCAGTCCAAACAAAACTCTACCATCTATTGAGCAAGATGAATGAGACTTCAAGAAGAATATAATAATTCCAATCCCATTGAAAGCAGGTGTTGACAGATGTGAAAATTACCGAACTATCAGTTTAATAAGTCACAGCTGCAAAATACTAACGCGAATTCTTTACAGACGAATGGAAAAACTGGTAGAAGCTGACCTCGGCGAAGTTCAGTTTGGATTCCGCAGAAATGTTGGAACACGTGAGGCAATACTGACCCTACGACTTATCTTAGAAAATAGATTAAGGAAAGGCAAACCTACATTTCTAGCGTTTGTAGACTTAGAGAAAGCTTTTGAGAATGTTGACTGGAATACTCTCTTTCAAATTCTAAAGGTGGCAGGGGTAAAATACAGGGAGCGAAAGGCTATTTACTATTTGTACAGAAACCAGATGGCAGTTATAAGAGTAGAGGGACATGAAAGGGAAGCAGTGGTTGGGAAGGGAGTGAGACAGGGTTGTAGCCTCTCCCCAATGTTATTCAATCTGTATATTGAGCAAGCAGTAAAGGAAACAAAAGAAAAATTTGGAGTAGGTATTAAAGTCCATGGAGAAGAAATAAAAACGTTGAGGTTCGCCGATGACATTGTAATTCTGTCAGAGACAGCAAAGGACTTGGAAGAGCAATTGAACGGAATGGACAGTGTCTTGAAAGGAGGGTATAAGACGAACATCAACAAAAGCAAAACGAGGATAATGGAATGTAGTCGAATTAAGTCGTGTGATGCTGAGGGAATTAGATTAGGAAATGAGACACTTAGAGTAGTAAAGGAGTTTTGCTATTTAGGGAGAAAAATAACTGATGATAGTAGAAGTAGAGAGGATATAAAATGTAGACTGGCAATGGCAAGGAAAGTGTTTCTGAAGAAGAAAAATTTGTTAACATGGAGTATAGATTTAAATGTCAGGAAGTCGGTTCTGAAAGTATTTGTATGGAGTGTAGCCATGTATGGAAGTGAAACATGGACAATAAATAGTTTAGACAGGAAGAGAATAGAAGCTTTCGAAATGTGGTGCTACTGAAGAATGCTGAAGATTAGATGGGTAGATCACATAACTAATGAGAAGGTATTGAATAGAATTGGGGAGAAGAAGAGTTTGTGGCACAACTTGATAAGAAGAAGGGACCGGTTGGTAGGACATGTTCTGAGGCATCAAGGGATCACAAATTTAGCATTGGAGGGCAGTGTGGAGGGTAAAAATTGTAGAGGGAGACCAAGAGATGAATACACTAAGCAGATTCAGAAGGATGTAGCTTGCAGTAAGTACTGGAAGATGAAGAAGCTTGCACAGGATAGAGTAGCATGGAGAGCTGCATCAAACCAGTCTCAGGACTGAAGACAACAACAACACCCTGATATTTCTTATAAAATGAAAACCTGCATTTTATGGGAAATTTACACTGATCAGCCAGAACACTATGACCACTGACCTACTGTCAGTATAAACCTGTCCAGGCAATAGCAGTATCACCTGATGAATGATTGGTAGTCAGACACATGCACAGTGCATGTAGTATCAGTGAATGCGCTGTCGATGTGTAGAATGGGGGAGACATGCGATCTATCTGAGTTTGACCAAGAGCTGATTGTGAAGACCCAGAGGCTTGGCACAAGCATTTTGGAATCTGCATGATTTGTCAGTTGTTCAAGGAGTGCTGTGGTGAGTATCTTTAACATGTAGTGAAACCAAGATGAAACCACCAAGATGAAACCACATCCATACATCATGGGACTGGATGGGCACCCCTCATTACAAATATTGCACATTGTAGGGTGGGCAGACTGGTAAAACAGGATAGGCAGCAAACTGTGGTGGAACTAAGATCAGACTTTAATGCTGGGCAGAGTACAAGTGTGTCTGAACACATAGTGCACTGAACACTCCCAATGATGGGCCTCCGCAGCTGACGACTTGTGCATGCCCCAATGTTATCATCATGACATTGGCAACTAAGACTGAAATGTACTGGGACTGTACGTTGGCACAATGGCAGAGTGTTGTACGGTCTGATGAATCCCGATACCTTCTTCATAATGCCAACATCTGTTAATAATGGCCTAATTTTGTGAGACACTGTTGTGCACTGTTCTTTTGTCACTTCTTGCTGCACCTCTTTCAACATAAGATTATATTAATCTCAATAAAATTGATAAATGTATCCAAATTTTCCCTTATTTTCACCATTTCAAACATTTCTCTAATACCTGTTCATTCATCAATATCATTGACTTCAGTCACAAACGTTCTTTGTGGTTGTAGCTGCAAATACATTCTGTAAATGCGAATCTTCAATAACTTTATTCCATTTGCTGATCGAGTTGAAAATGGCACTCTTGCTATGAAGGGCAATCAGTAAGTAATGCAGCAATTTTTTTTCTGAAAGCAGATTGGTTTTATTCAGGATTTCAATACACCATATTATTCCCTGCTGTTTTGGCTACTAAACCGTATTTTTCAACATAATCTCCATTTAGTGTGATGGCCCTATGCCACATTACTGGGAGGGCCTGTATGCCCACATGGTACCACTTTACTGGATGATGTCAGGGAGTCAATGTCTTGCTGCATCAATGACCTCCCTATCATCCATGTACTGCTTCCTGCAGAGTGCACCTTTCATTGGGCCAAATG
This sequence comes from Schistocerca americana, assembly GCF_021461395.2. Taxonomy (NCBI): domain Eukaryota; kingdom Metazoa; phylum Arthropoda; class Insecta; order Orthoptera; family Acrididae; genus Schistocerca; species Schistocerca americana. The sequence goes on from NC_060124.1 coordinate 290,418,593, forward strand.
GATGGAAGCTGGAAGGTGTGAGATCTCGGCTGTAGTGTGTATGGAGTTGTGTGAGCTCCTCCTCTTGAGTGTACAGACTGGTGTGGGGCCTTGTGTTGTCATGGAGAAGGAGAAGCTGATTTGCATTTTGGTGGTGTCGAACATGCTTAAGTCATTTCATGAGGGTAGCACAGCAAACTTAAGAGTAGACCATTGCACCACGATGGAGGACATCAAACAGAATAACCCTTTCAGAATCCCAGAAGACTGTCGCCATGGCTTTACCAGCTGAGGATGGGCTTTGAAGTTTTTCTTCAGAGGAGATATGATGTGATGCCACTTCATGGATTACTGCTTTGGTTGCAGTTCAAAGTGATGAACCCATGTTTCATTGCCTTTGACAATGTATGACAAAAACTGTAATGATCAGCCTAGTTACATGCAAGCAATTATGTAGAGATGGTCTTCTGTTGGGCGGCATGGGACCCAGTTGGTACTCACCTTTGAGTACCCCAACTGGTGGATGAGTGTGTCAGCACTACCAAAAGAGACATCCAATTGAGCAGTGAGGCGTTTAATTGTGATCCATCAATGACTAAATGAGTGTGTCCACACATTCTAACATTTCAGGTGTCACAGCTGTGTGTGGCTGGCCAGAATGCGAGAGACCAGACAGGTTTGTGCAACCTTATTGCGATGATGACAGATGCCTTGCCTAACAGCTCACTGTGGTTTTGTTCACTGCCAGGTCTACATAGATATTCTGCAAGCACCCATGAATTGGGTGAGAAAAAATGAAATGTTTTGGATTACTTATTGAATGCACCTCATAATAAACTTTCATTTTCCTGAAGACCTGTTCACCAATATTGTCTCTGCCATTGTCTTTGGCATTGAAGAAAACCATTCATTACTCATTATTGGCCACAAGTGAAGCAAATGGGAAGAAAGAGAATGTATTCAACATTTTTCATAAATGAAATTGACGTGTGTGATATCCAGTATAGTAAGGAGGCATTTCACTTCACCATCAGTATTATTGTTAGTTCTGAATTAGCAAGGGTTTACTGTAATTGAATTCTTTAAAGTATTAAATTATCTCTCTGTAAATTTGCAACAGGCTGCGTATATCATATGGATAGATTCTTTCATCACTGCTCTGGAAAATAATTTAATATTCAAAATGGAAACCAAGACTGTGTTAGTTCTAAAAGAATATGTTCTAGAAAATCCAAAGGTTGTTTTTTTTGTGTGTTTTTTTTTTTTTTTTCCCATTGACAGAGATGGTGTGTGTGTGTGTGTGTGTGTGTGTGTGTGTGTGTGTGTGTCATATGTGCAAGAGCAATATGTAAACCACACTAATCTCTTACAATACAGGTACAAATGAGAAAAAACTAATATGTGACATGTCAGGCACCAGATTGCTACATTGATAGCTGCCACATTGGTGAATAAATATGACTTGATTTGGTATTTATTCTGCAGGTTGGTCTTGTTGAAAAGGAGTGGCTGGACACACTTGCGACAATAAACCCAGAAGAAGTAACATTCCTTGATTTTGTGGAAGCAGGCAAGAAATTAGGAGCTCAGCTGAAGCAGGAGGTATTTATTTCTGAAACTAGTAATACATACAGGGTGTGTGAAAAAGAACTCCCTTGTTTTAAGTATAAATTTAACTGGAAAATTAATGAAAAATCACATCAATGAGTACATATCTTGAAAGAGAATTCCTTCAAGTTTTGTTTAGTGTTAGTAGACTTCAGCGTGGGATCCATTTGTTGCCCTGCGCACATCAAGACGATATTCCACTTCTCGCCACGTATTCACCGACATTTCAGATGTAACTGTCCAAACCGCCATGATGATTCTTTCCTTTAAATGATTGATGTCTCTGATCTTTCCACTGTACACAACATTTTCTATGTGGCCCCAAAAGAAAAAGTGCAGTGGGGTCATGTCTGGGCTTTACAGTGGCCAATTTGTATGTACGCAACTTAAGTCTTTTATGCACATCATCATACACAGTACCTTTAGGCACTCCTAATTGTAGGCTATGTCTGGCCAATAACTACTTTGGTCTCTGAACACACGAAACAAGGATCTGTTCAACAACACCTTCAGAAGTTCGTGGTTTACCTGATGATTTTGCTTTTAAAACACTACCGGTTTCCTTGAAAGACTTTAGCCAATGACAGATAGTTTTTTGCTATAGGTGGTTCACCGCCATACTGTCATCTAAAATTATATTGCACTGTGATAGCTGACTCAGTTTTCACAAGCCAAAAAACAGCACTCACACCGTCTCTAGGTCGAGCAGACCTATCAACTCTAGCGGATACAAACTTGGAGAGTTGATGAACCAAATACCACAAACTAAAATAGCGTATGTCATTTTGTACAGATTCTAGGACACATTAAAACTAGGGAGTCCTTTTTCAAACACCCTGTATATGTGCACAATATATGCAATTAGAACATAACCTTATTGTGAGAAGGACTGAGTTCAAATGTTACTGATTACAATAACAAATCTAATTAATAGTAAGTCTTGGTGATTAGCCTTGGTGATTATATACAATCTAGTAGCCAATCCATTGGCAAAACCCATAGTGAAAAGCTTGACTTACATCTGTCATGTCAAATTACAGCCTTTTAAGTTTAAAAATGGCATACTTTTAGCACCATTTCCATTGTTGGATGTGCCAGATATCACAAGGAGAAGTGCACATTGTAATTTTACAATATATCTGACATGTCTGAGTGAAATGTCATCATAAAAGAAGATCTATTACTGGTCTCAATCCATTTGTCCCATTACTGGATATGAATACATATTGAAGATACATAATATGACTTACTTGTGTACAATTAATAACCAGTAACACACAATGTGGTGTATTAAGCAGCCAGTACATTGCTGTTGCCTGCATACATGGCATTGATGGTGTTTCGAAGTCTGCTTTTTCCATTCTCATGACAGTAAGCTTTTTGTAAGACTTAGCAACAGCCTGCTGCCAATGTTCTGGGACATAAACTTCATGCTGATTGTGAAATTTAATTTTGTTGATGATACCAAAATCTTGATCGCATTAATCAGAAGAATGTCCACTGAAGAAGTACCTATAGCTAACTATTCCAATCCCTGTTCTGTACATGACCCACAGCCAGAGCTTATCACAAGTTGGCTTTTGTTTTGCCTACCATTGTAGTCATTAAAGGCTGAAATGTGCTTCAAACCAATAGGTAATGTCTTCAGGAACTTCTCCAGAAAGCAAGAAATTTTCTTGTCAGCACTGTGTCCCACAGATACATAGTAGTTGTTCCTTCATCTAGAATGCACACACAAAGATGTTAAGTCTACATTTACTGTGCCTTATACATCTTCATGCAGGTGAGTGCTGTTGCAGGGAAAATTTTCTGAAAATAAAATACAGTCGAAACAACCGACTGATAATTTTTTTTGCCTTCTCAAGTGAATCATTCTCATCTTTGACTGCCACTTTCTCTGAAGCTGATGGGTTTTCACAGAATATTATCATCATTTATGTCAGCCTTTGCATTAAGAGTTAAAAAATGTAAATGTGAAAATGCAAAGTATGGCAGTTTAACTCCAGAGAAGTAAAAGTGAGTTCCTGTATGATTGAACATAAATTCAGATAACTGCAACCAGTCATTTATGAAATACCTGTTTATTACCATTAACGAGTCTTTGAGACTTTTCAGAGTCATTTTCAGATGGCACGCAGAAGTTATGTAGTTATATTTGTGGCGTGGTGCTACGTCTGGAGGTTATTTCTTGCAGTGGTATGGGCAGTATTTGTGTTAATATCGACATGGCGGCATCCATTTTTGTTACTTATCGGCCACAGAATTAAGCACTATTCACCATAAATGCTGAGTGCCACCATATGCCAGCATACATCCTTTCTTCTGTTTGAAAAAAATAATTATTCACTTTCACAAAATATTCTGTACAGACTTTTGCTAATGTTAAATAGAAGTGACAAAAGTGAATTGCTGTGTGCAGTGCACAAAGCCAAAACATTTCCTTAGCGTGTATGTTCAATCATTGTTGAGTGACTATAGAAAAATCCCAGGAAAATTAATGACAAAATGTATACCATGTAATTACAATGTTAGGAAAGCAATTAACCTTGAAGCTTATTGCCAGAAAAGATCATTCATGTTCTAATCATCATTATCTGCCCCTGTTTGTGATTTTCCCCCAAAATTATGGGTGAAAATCGTATCTAAAATGTTTTCAAGTTCAGAAGTTGCATCAACATCAATTTTTATCTCTTCTGAATCACGGTGTACAACAATTGGTGAGCAATTGGGCTATTCTGTTGCCTCAGTTGACCATGGAACAATATTGTTAAAATCAGATGATGTACTTATTTCTGCCTGTAGATATCAAAGCCTGCTGGACTGAAGCTTACCTTTCTTGTTCATGCAACAGTGGACACTCGTGCCCATTCAGTACTCTATTAAACTTTATGCAGTGGGAAAATTCACTTGCCTCCATTGACTTGTTAAGTACCTGAAATGTCAACGGAATTTTCTCTGCACTGTGATGACGGAACAACAATTGTTAAATTCTAACATGCAGAATGTCTTCAGGAAGGATCCACCATTTATACTTATGACACAGAACTTTTTACTTATGCATCACCACGCCTGTACTGGCCTTAAGTTCACTGCACTTCCGCAACACTACAAATTTTGGACTTTCTTGTATGTGCCCTGTAATTCTTGGTGATGTATCGTTATGCCTTAAATAGTTAGTCATTTGTAATCAATATATTCATCTTGAATTGCTCTGTATATGCATGAGACAGTAATTTGTGTCATGCCATTTTCTGTGGGTGCTTGTGAAATTTTTTTTCATAATGCTTCTCATGACAAACGTCATCTTCACTTTCAACATATCTCACATGAGTAGGTTGAACACTTTCTTGTGTGTGCAAGTTCGCCAACCTGATTTCCGTTCTCTCTTCTCCATTGCCTCTCTGCTGGAATGTCAGTCTGGAGCCATGAAGCTGAAATTTTAATCATTACTGGACAGCTAAAAAATGTACGCAGCACCACAGTTTTGGTTTCACTTTTTATACATTTGTTATCCTTGAGGCTTATTATTTAAGTGATGGCCAGTATTTCAACTTCATACAATTATTTAGCACATAAATTGGGTCAGTGTCCACAAATGTACGAGAGTCCAGTGAAAGACTTACTCAAATAAATTGTAAAGTTATTGTAGCACAGATTAATGATGTACCACCTGATAATCATTGGTAGTTCTAACAAGTCACTAAACAAAATATTTAAATAAGCCACAAAACACTGTACATATTTACACTATACATCACAATACACATACTGTCTTATAGTAATCCACTGGGCAAAAGTACATTGCAGTAATCCACTTAATCTGTTCTAAGTGAAAGTCATCTTGTTCAATAATAAATCAGTCAAAATGGTACTGCTGGTCTGAATGTCCTACAAACTATCATACAGTTCAGTTAAAACACAATCAGACTTTAATTAATAAAACACTTGTAGGCTTTTAAACTTCAAAATTACTGCATTTTCATGCATACTGATACACATATTTGCACGGACAAACTGCACGTAACAATTATACAAGCGAACATTGGTAGCAGTCTCGACATATGTGTTACATGTTCATTAGCATCAGTACGACTGGGCACAGACTGCAGATCTCAAATGAGACAGACTATTTAAAGATCAGCATGGAAATTTGGAAACTACACTGTCATTTCAAAAATGGCTATGTTAGATTTTGTTATTCAGGAGGGACTGTAAGTCTTGATAAAAATTTGGTTTGTGAAAAATGTTCTGGTTTAGGAGTTTAGAAAAGTTTATGGAATCATTTTATGCAACTACATTAGGAATACCTGACTTATAAGAGTACAAATGCCAATTTGAAAATCATGGTAAATTATGTAAAAATCTTAGTGAATAAACACTTAATGAAGTATGTCATCTTGTGCATAAAATTCAAGTTAGTAAAAGTATAATGGGAATGGTTGGAATTCAACAAGTGTAGAGACAAAATTTGCAACGGAATATGTAGCTGCTGTTGAAATACATTATTTGAAAGTGGAACTGCCAATCTTTATAACTAGTGGTGTCATCGTACCCTGAAATACAAGGGTATGTTGAAAAGTAATGCTTTTGAATCTTTTATGTTTTACTTAAAATATTTTAACATACTTTATCAACATTCTACATCTTTATTCTTTGTTTCTGCATATTTATTTCTCAACATAGTCGTCCTGGTGACAGACACATTTTTCTCAACGAGAGACCAGTTTGTCAATCCTGTCTCTGTTAAATGTTTGACATTGTTATTGGAGCCACAACATCACCTCTGCTTGCATCGCTTTATCACTACCAAAGTGAAGTTCTTGAAGATGTTCTTTGAAGTTTTGGAAACAGGTGAAAATAGGATGGAACCAAATTGGGACTGTATAAAGGATGACTGGTAACAGTGAGCACAAGGCATCAGATTGCTGTTGCATGCTTTTTCATATACACTGACATAATTATGTTGCACACTGCCATGTTATATTCTACAATTCAGAGGCCATTAGTGACAGAGGGCTGCAGATGTGTAGACATCGAGAATAAAGGTGTAGAATGTTATGTTTGTTTTATTTACAAAGCTTTAAGCATTTTCACATAAAAAAGTGGAGGCATTGCTTTTCAGGATGCCCTCATACATATTAGTCCTCAAGGTTTTTCTTAATATGTGATGAGATGGAATTTTCAATTAGGTATCAGATACACACACAAAAGGTACAGACTAAAGCTAGCTTTCAGAATGGAATTCCTTTCTCAAGCTATAACACACACACACACACACACACACACACACACACACACACACACACCTGTCTCCCTACATTGTGCTCATTTGACTGCCAACTCTTTCCTGGCCGATGGTGAGTGTACTGGGGTAAGGTGGGAGTGCAGTGTTTGGTGTGGTGAGGGATGGAGAGAGGTGGGAGGCAGGGAGGGAGTTGGGAGGAAGCTGCTCGTGGGATAGTGGGGAGCTGTCCATGGGCTAGCTAGGGATGCAGGTAGAGGGGGCATGTGGCAGAGGGCTGAACCCTCAATTTCACAGACTAGGGTGTGAGATGGCAGCACACAATTAGTTGACATGTGTGTGGGGGTACACACACACACACACACACACACACACACACACACACACACACACACACACACACACTTACACTCACTCACACACATGCACTATTTGATGAGGTGGGGGACAACGAGTTACCTTAGGTTTAGGTCAGGGAGGTTACAGGAGAGAAGGATGTGCTGTAAGGATAGCCCCATCTGTGCAGCTCAGAAAAGCTGGTAGCGGTGGGGAGGATCCATATAGCACAGGTTGTGAAGCAGCTATTGAAATCTTGCATGTTGTGATCTGCTGCATGTCGTGCCTCTGGGTGGTTCATCTTGTTTTTGGCAACAGTTTGACGCTGGCTGTCCATTCTGGTTGATGGCTGGTTGGTTGTCATATCAATGTGAAACACTTTGCAGTGGTTGCAGCAGAGCTTGTATACAACATGGCTGCTTTTTCAGGTGGCCCGGCCTCTGAATATGTGGGATAAGCCTGTGAGGGGACTGGACTAGGTGGTGCTGGGTGGGTGGATGGGGCAGGTCTTGCAACCGGGTCTTCCACAAGGGTATGATCCCTCTGGCAGGGGATTGGGGGTGGGAGTTTGGTGGGTGGTGGAACACCAGTTTGGGAGGGGATGGAAGTATTTCGGGTAGGAGGTACCTCATTTCTGGGCATGATGATAGATAATCAGAGTCCTGACAAAGGACATGGTTCAGTCATTCCAGCCCCAGGTGATATTGGGTGACAAGAGGGGCACTTCTTTGTGGTTGGTTCTTGGAATGGATGTGAGGATCAGGTGTATGTGGGGAGATGGAATGGGAGATCTGTTTGTGTATTAGGTCTTGGGGGTATTGCCTGTCTGCGAAGGCCTTTGTGAGGCCTCCAGCATATTGGGCGAGGGAATTTTCATCACTGCAGACGTGTGTGCCACCAGTGGCTACACTGTATGGGAGGGATTTTTTGGTGTAGAAGGAGTGGCAGCTGTAAAAGTGCAGGTACTGATGATGGTTGGTGGGTTTGATGTGGAGTGAGGTGTGGATGGAGCCTACTGAGAGGAGGAAATTGACACCTAGGAAGGTGGCGCAATGGGTGGAGGAGGGCCAACTGAAGTGGATGGGGGAGAAGGTGTTGAGATTGTGGAGGAATGAGGATAAGCTTTTCTGACCTGTGCAGATGGGAGCTATCCTTATAGCACATCCTTCACTCCTGTAACTTCCCTCACCTAAACTTAGGGTAACTTGCTGTCCCCCAACCCCTCACAAAATTGTGTGAAAGAAAATTAGTTATTAACAGGAGTTGAAGCTGTAATAAATGGAATAATTCCAACTTTGTGAGTCACACGTGTCACCCATTCTGCTTAGATGAACCCATGTCATATTGTGCCATTCGTCTTTAGAATTTCTCTATTTGCTGCATTCATTTTGTTCCCTAAGGAACCAAGAAAGAGTACCAATATTCCAGGATGGGTTGGACAAATGGTCCCTTAACAATTTCCGACATAGGTGATTTACTCATTAGATGAAATCTTGAATGAATCGTAGCTTGGCACCTGTTTCTTGACAACTGTATGAAGATTGTCCCATCATAAGTCTGTGAAATCATTGTTTTTTTAAATAGTTGTTACTGATTCTTGTGGCCTAGCTCAAGTATTTTACTCTGTCAATATGGAATCAAATCTCTTTTATGTTATTGTGCATGTTGCCTTGAACTTTAAAATATGGACAGTCATCTTGTTCTCGTTTCCATAAATTTTATTTCATTGACAGTCAGCATTCAATATTTGTACAAACCAAACATCATCTGCAAGTCTTCCTGCATTTGACAACAATATTTTAACCATTCTCCAGCTCCTTACCTAAAGTATTTTCAGTTGAGTTTCTTAATTTGTCACATTTGCTGAATATTTTCCTATGGGTCTAACTTGTCTCCCCACTGTAGTAAATTGAGAAATCCACACCTATCTGTTGCCACTATATCAATGGGTGGATTTCTAAGTACAGTAGCTGTGCAAAATTGTTTCTGGAAGAAATACTGTGTGTGTTTCAGAACAAGTAGTTCGTCTCCTCTCTCCTGCCCTCTATTTCACATGACAAAAAAATTCAGTATTTCATCCAGTTGAGCTGTATTAATGAATGTCAGATGAAAAGAATGAGTGTGCTATATTTGAGTGCTACCTATGAACAGTTACATTGGAAAGAATGAAAACTATGACACTATTAAAAGCCCTTAGTTAAATTTTAGTGAGGATTAAGGTAATCAGCCGAGGTAGATTCCAGTGACCAACCCAGACATTCACACTGTCTTGGTGGATTACTTTTTGAGGAACAAATCTGTACCTGAGGGGTAAAGCAGCATAAGTTAAATTTCCATAGTTTTGAAATATTATATCCAATTCCTCTTTTACCCTTTGCTCCGGTACTTGTCGTGGCTTTCTGGTATGTACATTTCAGTGTGTTGTCTGTGGCTGGTGTGCGCACACATGCTTGCACTTTTCTCGTGCTCTGCACCCACACTGTCTGACACTGGCATGCATAAATTGTTGCATTACAGTAAGTGTTTCTCTCTAAAACTAACGATATTTACTCTCAAATACAGGGTGTGACTGAAAGAACTTCCCAATATTGGAAGCTAATAAATTCAATGAAGAAAGGCATTGTCTGGGTCACTTGTTATGTTTTATGAGGATAATTATTTTGAACTTCGTTGTAGATCCTCCTCATCTCCCTGTGTCTAACTACTGTGAAGCACAGCTTTTAATACTGGCAGACAAGTGGGCAACATGTATGGTAAAAATGTATCTCAGAAGGGAAAGGCATGTGTTGTACCATCTGGTGAACCACATATTACCGGCATAATAATCATGGAGAATTTCACCCAATTGAGGCTGGAAAAAATTCTGTAACACCTCAATCATTATCACTCTTACCAATAACAGTGACACCATCCGCCTAAAAAAAAGGGGGGGGGGGGCTCCTGGTGTGAATAGGATTTGCACATTGAGGTTCTGTACATACTTAATTAAGTATGTAGATAGTTCATCCAGTCCGGGAATCGAGCATCTCAATTGTTGCCTGTTATCAACATTGATACTGGGCAAGATATCGGTTATAGGGATTCCAAGACTTTCAAGAATGTTTTAATTTCAGACTTGAAGTCAGGTAACAAATGATAAACGAAATATTTTTTTTCATATGATACAATTACAAATTAACTGTTTTCTAATTTTTTTCCTTTACTTCCACTGTGAAATCTTTCTTCTCACCAAGTTCATGATCCTATGTGAAGGGAAAGTACTGTATATGTTTCAAGAGTATAATGGCTGTATCTTTTGATTGCATTCTCTTAGAAGCTTATGTTTGTTATACCATCAAGGGATGTGACATAAATTTCAACTTAAGTGTGCCTATCCGTTCCTGAGAGCAAGGGGTCTTAATAGACGGCCAGACAGATAGTGTGATAACAAATGACAGAATGTTTTTATTTGTGTGATTTAAATACAAATTAACAAATTTCAGACTTTTTCCTTTGGTCATCGTGTCAAATCTTGCTTCTTGATAAATTTCATTGTTCTAGGTCAATGGAAAGTACCCTGTAGGTTTTGATGAGTGAGTTTGTGACTATCAAAATATGAGACGTAAATAACTGTACCTCCTGATTGTATTGACTTAAAGCTTCACATTTTTACATTGTCAAGAGACTGTAGATCTTAATATGTGATGTAAGTTTCAAGTTGATATGTCTACATATTCCTAAGAAATAGGGTTTAGAACCATTGGACAGACAGACAGATTGAGACAACAAAGTAATCCTATAAGAGTTCTGTTTTTACTGACGGAGGTAAGAAATCCTAGAAAAAGGGGCAGAGGTGGGAGGGGGGGAGCAGAGGTGAGAGAGTCATGAATCCAACATACAAGAGTTAAAAATGGCACACCACTCTGTCATTTTGGTATCATGTGCTGCTCATTAGTGAAATTCACAAGGGTTACTGCCAGACCAGTATCAGTTTACTGTGTCAGAAGGGTGGAAATGTATGTCATCAAGGAGGAAAAAAGGCAAAATAAATAAATAAACTTCTGTATGCAAGCATTCAGAAGGTGTCAACATATCTTTGTACAGCTATGACACTCACTTGCCTTCACTTTTCATCTAGTTGCTATTTTGTGGGGATGCATTTGCAGATCTCAGTGCGGAATTCTCCTCGCAGTTCTGTTGGGCAGCAGTTGTGTAGCAATGTGTTTCTGTGAATAACTCCAAGGCCCTGACAGCTGCCCTTTTTCTAAGTCTGTTACGGTGTGAGGATGGCTAGGAAATTTTGTTTCAATGCAGAACCTTTTTTTGTAAAGTTTTCAACCAACAGTGAATTGTTTTCTTATCCCTCCTAACACACTCCCACCCACCCACTGAGTACAAAGCGGGCAGGAGATGCACACTATGTTACTATCAGCAGCCACCATGTTTTGATAGTTTCTTCAGAAATAAATGCTCAACATTTTTCCAGACGTCCCATTGTGTCCACTGGAAACAGCCCATACACTGCTCTTTGATGACATACTCCTCACCACCCAAACCTATGTCCCTTCCAAATCAGTGTGTTCTGTCTGATGTTTATGTATGTAATCTCTATATGTCTATTTCCGATGTGCCACACACTGCACATGGATTTTGTATAATGTATCTCAGTTTCATGGTGTTACAATAATGCTTGTAATTTTTTATGTAAGTCTTCTGAACATTCTTACTAGCAATAGGGGCTGTCACCCATCTGTCCTGAGGAAGTGATGCAGTTTTTAAATTTCAACATAGAAGAAAGTTTTTGCATAAAGAAAGATTACTGCTTATCAAAAGTTTCATAACAGTTTGTTTGTGGTTGATGTAGAGTGTGAAGAAGATGGTAAAGGAATATGTGCTTATAATTTTATCAGTGTTGTAGAAACAGTTACCAGAGATAAGTATAATATGGCACTCATAGCATAGCTGTTATTAATATAAAGATGATAACATTTTTTGTGTCATTTGCATCTAAAAGGTAATTGTTTCTTCGACTACTTCAGTTCAAAAGTTAAATTCAGAATTTTGAATTTGATCTTCATGTACTTCATCAGAAATAATTCTGATGGAATCCTGCTGTTACTGCATGTGACTTCTTCTGTGTATAATCATCTTGTTATTTGGCTGGTGATGTCAGGATGATGTAATGGAGTGACTGAAATGTTTTTTTGCAAATACAGGAAACAGCAGCTGAAGGGCTGATACCAGAAACTGCCATGATTCTAGCTGTTACACTATTTTGTGATTATTAAATGATTGGAAAAGAACACAGGTAGTCCCAGTCTTCAAGAAGGGTCGTCGAGCAGATGCGCAAAACTATAGACCTATATCTCTGGCGTCGATCTGTTGTAGAATTTTAGAACATGTTTTTTGCTTGAGTATCGTGTCGTTTTTGGAAACCCAGAATCTACTATGTAGGAATCAACATGGATTCCGGAAACAGCGATCGTGTGAGACCCAACTCGCTTTATTTGTTCATGAGACCCAGAAAATATTAGATACAGGCTCCCAGGTAGATGCTATTTTTCTTGACTTCCGGAAGGCGTTCAATACAGTTCCGCACTGTCGCCTGATAAACAAAGTAAGAGCCTACGGAATATCAGACCAGCTGTGTGGCTGGGTTGAAGAGTTTTTAGCAAACAGAACACAGCATGTTGTTATCAATGGAGAGACGTCTACAGACGTTAAAGTAACCTCTGGCGTGCCACAGGGGAGTGTTATGGGACCATTGCTTTTCACAATATATATAAATGACCTAGTAGATAGTGTTGGAAGTTCCATGCGGCTTTTCGCGGATGATGCCGTAGTATACAGAGAAGTTGCAGCATTAGAAAATTGTAGCGAAATGCAGGAAGATCTGCAGCGGATAGGCACTTGGTGCAGGGAGTGGCAACTGACCCTTAACATAGACAAATGTAATGTATTGCGAATACATAGAAAGAAGGATCCTTTATTGTATGATTATATGATAGCGGAACAAACACTGGTAGCAGTTACTTCTGTAAAATATCTGGGAGTATGCGTGCAGAACGATTTGAAGTGGAATGATCATATAAAATTAATTGTTGGTAAGGCGGGTACCAAGTTGAGATTCATTGGGAGAGTCCTTAGAAAATGTAGTCCATCGACAAAGGAGGTGGCTTACAAAACACTCATTCGACCTATACTTGAGTATTGCTCATCAGTGTGGGATCCGTACCAGATCGGGTTGACGGAGGAGATAGAGAAGATCCAAAGAAGAGCGACGCGTTTCGTCACAGGGTTATTTGGTAACCGTGATAGTGTTACGGAGATGTTTAACAAACTCAAGTGGCAGACTCTGCAAGAGAGGCGCTCTGCATCGTGGTGTAGCTTACTCGCCAGGTTTCGAGAGGGTGCGTTTCTGGATGAGGTATCGAATATATTGCTTCCCCCTACTTATACCTCCCGAGGAGATCACGAATGTAAAATTAGAGAGATTAAAGGGCGTACAGAGGCTTTCAGACAGTCGTTCTTCCCGCGAACCATACGCGACTGGAACAGGAAAGGGAGGTAATGACAGTGGCACGTAAAGTGCCCTCCGCCACACACCGTTGGGTGGCTTGCGGAGTATAAATGTAGATGTAGATGTATTTGCTTGGAACTCTCAGGAGCACTTTTCAGTAAAATGCACAGGAATTACTTACTTTATTACTAAAAGATGACAATCTATACTAATTACCATAACTTATCTGTTAGTAATAGGACAACCATAGCAATGAAATGGAATTCAAATGACCACATCAAGAATTCCATATATTAGAACCTTATGCATACTGACATTTGTCTCATCAGGCTTATTGTAATCACCCAGTTTACAACAGTACCATTCAGAAGAGACTAATATTGTGTGTCAACTTTGTAAATAATTAAAAATGAGGTAACAAGTTAATGAATATTAGAGGCATTGAGTTGTTGAAAGGCACACAAATAGTACTTAAAAACTTTGCTAGATTCCAGGCATCTCTCTCTCTCTCTCTCTCTCTCTCTCTCTCTCTCTCTCTCTCTCTCTCACACACACACACACACACACACACACACACACACACACTCCTACCTTTCGTCAACCATGGCCCTCCTTCTCTGCCTCTTTTCTCCCTTCATCCACTCCACCCAACACAACCCCTCAGCCAATATGCCTACAGAACTGCAGTCCCAATATTGTGTATTCAGCTGGCACAGTGTGGCTGTACAGGTGTGCATATGTGTGCATGCTAGCTTGGAAAAAGATTCATCTGAAAACTATTAAAAGTTGCTCTTAAGCTATTTGCATTCTGCCAGAACTTTCTGTGCTCCATTTATATAGCACCTAGTGTCAAGTCTGTTTTATATAATAAAAGTATTTAGTTGAACTGAAATTTTTAAAAACCATATTCAGAAAAATAGCCAAAGTCCCAGCTAATGGATGTCAGATTGTCCAAGTTTTAGAGCACATGGTGTTTCAGAATGAATGTCCAGGTTTTAACACTTTGTACCATTTATTATAGTCAACTCACAATTATAAATAATACATCAACTGAAAGAATAAATCAAACAGTTTTCCTTTCAACTGCTCAATGCGACCACCGTTCATCACACTGCACACATCGAGGTGAGAGGCAAGTTCTTCCCAAACCGTGATCAGTATATGTGTGTGTGTGTGTGTGTGTGTGTGTGTGTGTGTGTGTGTGTGTAGTAATTGTTGCAACAGCTACTTCAGTTCTGATTCTAAATTCAAGCAGAGGAGCTGGTAATAGAGGTACATACACATGATCCTATATGAAAACCCAAAGGTGAAAATCACATTGTTGTCAGGTCTGGTGAACTTAGAGAGTATGTGAAATGAGCTCTGTGATCAGGCCCCTTGCAGTGAATCCAGCAGTTGGGTACAACATAGTTTAACCAATCGTGTACTGAGTTATGCCTATTATCTTGCTGCCAAGTAAAGTTCTGTGATTTAGCTTCTTCCAGTTGAGGAAATAGCCACAGTTTTAGCGCATCAAGATAAGGAACACCAGTTACAGTTGCTTCACGAAAAAGGAAAGACCTATAAACTTTCCACTGGGATATGACACAAGAAACATTCAATTTAGGATGGCCTCATTGGTACTGTACCATGTTGAGGGGATTTGCTGACCCCCAGATGTGCACATTATGTGTGTTCACATTTCCACTTATGTGAAATGTCATTTCATCATTGGAAATGAGACTATCCACAAAATCTGAATCATCATGCAGCAACATTTCGTTCTCAAAGTTGACAAGTAAATCATACTGTGTAGCCTTTAAAGATTGTAACAACTGCAAATGATAAGGATGTATTTGTAAGTGACTCCTTAAGCCTCCATACAGATGTCACTGTAGGTGCTTCTTTAGAACAAGTCTTCCAAACTGATTTCTCAGGGCTATGTGTGAAACTCTTTCTCACTCGTTCATTTTGTTACTAGTAAAGTAGCAGCAAGTGACACAGAAAAATATATGTTGACAAGCTGCGACATGGTCGCGAATAAAAATGTGTGTTGAGTGTTTTTAGTGCAGAAAATTTAATACATCAATATTTTGTAGAAGTTATTGCACTGGTGGCAATTGTCCTTTATGCATTTTACTGTGGTTCAGATAGTGTGATGGAAGTGTGCTGAGCTTACTCATTGTTGTGTGCATGTGCAAATCTCATCCTCCCTGTTGCAACATATAAGGGGTGTTCAAAAAGAAATGAGCCAGAGGCATAATTACAGAAACCAGTACCTGTTTGTTAGAAGTATTGACCCTAGCTGTTGAGACACTTACCGTATTTACTCGAATCTAAGCGGCACTCGAATCTAAGCCGCACCTAAAAAATGAGACTCGAAATCAAGGAAAAAAAATTTTCCCGAATCTAAGCCGCACCTGAAATTTGATACTCGAAATTCAAGGGAGGGAAAAGTTTTAGGCCGCACCTCCAAATCGAAACAAAATTGGTCCATTGTAATATGAGACACAATTTAGGTCGAATGAATGACGATACAGCTACAGTAGTTCAGTTCGGGTCGTAAGCTTAGCAGTTAAGCTTCACCAGGTAGCCATTGCTATGCGTCACTCGCTCCGTCTGTATTTATACGGATACCCTTCTTTTTCACGTGCTTCGTCTGGTTTGAATCGATTGCTTATTTTTCTTTGATCTGATAGGTGCTGCTCTCTTTGTTACAGGTGTTTACGTCACTCTAAGCTGAAAATGCGTTATTGTAGTGTGTCATGTGTTGTTCGTCGCATTCTGATAATGTGTGTTTACGACCTGTCGTCGCTCGCGGCATGGCTTGCTTTTGTGCGCGCTACCGCTGCTTACGATAAAAAAAAAAAAAAGAGAGAGGAATTGTCTCATTAGCGAAACAATAGCAAGAGACTGCTATTTGTAGTTACTTACACTGCTGCTTTCTTTGATAATGATCAACAAGAACCAAATAATAGACTGCGTATGGTAGAAGATGTTCTGAACAAGAGTTTAGCTAAAATTTTTCGCCGTTTGAAAATCTTTGCAGACGCCTCTTTTGTACATTACATTCTGCACAGAAATTAGAGTCATCTTCGATTTAAAAATCTAGTCAATTGCCGTGCTTCATTTCTGACTGTATCACTATTAGGCATAAGAATAATACGGATATAAACATGACATGATATGCATATTCTTCCGCGTTTGCTGTTGTCTCACACTAGTTTCATAGTTTATTAAGCAGACCGGATTTAAATGAGATAGTAGCAAACACGAAAGAATACATGGCAAAATGTTTATATTCGTATTATTCTTATGGAGAAGAGAATACTGCATGTGATTCATAATTCATAAAAGTTCCTATTAGCAACCATCTCTTCTCACAGGTAGGAAAAAATCAGAATGTTGCGTTGGCCATATTGATAAACATCCCAAACAGTCTTGCCACTCGGATTTTCATAGTACATCGAAATGCTGCTGCATTCGAAGATGAACAATACGGAATTTGTATTTACTTCGTTGGATAACGTATGAAAATGCAGTGGTCGAAACTGGGGGCGGAGAAAAAAAGCTCGTCTTCCACCTTTTTTTAATTTATTTACTGACTCAGAGGTTTTGGCGCCAGTATTTATCATTATGCCTGCAACGCATGCCTTTGTAGCGCTACATATATTCGACGGCAGAAGTTAGTTGTGGCGGCACCTACCAACATTTTTCAGAACTTCCGCTTACTTTGCACTCGATTCTAAGCCGCAGGCAGTTTTTTGGATTACAAAAACCGGAAAAAAAGTGCGGCTTAGATTCGAGTAAATACACTACCCCACTGTGACACAAGGTGGTGAATGGCTGTCTCATAAAATTCCCGGGGCTGCGATGTTAACCAGTCCCTCATGTACAGCTGGATGTTGTCGTCCACATGAGTGCAGCAAAGGTTATGCTGGCTTTCTTCTTTGACCAAGATGGCCCCCTTCTGATTCACTTCCTGCTGCATGGGACAACAGTGAATGCCCAGTATTACTTGCAAACCTTGACCACCCTTCACCAAGCTATCAAATCAAAACAACCGGGCAATCTCACCCGTGGGGTCATTCTGCTCCAGAACAGTGCAAAGCCTCATACAGCCAACAAAGTCACGGCACTCCTACAGAAATTAAAATAGGAGGTTCTCAGCCACCCTCCTTACAGTCCGGACCTCTCTCCCTGTGATTACGTCATTTTTGGTCCCCTTAAAAAGGTTCTGAGGGGCAAAAAATTCACCTCGGATGACGTTGTCCAGCTGTATGTGTGGAACTGGTTAACATCGCAGTCCCGGGAATTTCATGAGACAGCCATTCACCACCTTTTGTCACAGTTTCTGAACAGCCAGGGTCGATACTTCTAACACACAGGTACTGGTTTCTGTAATTATGTCTCCGGCTCATTTCTTTTTGAATGCCTCTTATGCAACAGAGAATGAAAAGCAGCATCAGCCATCATGACAGAGTCTTGCAAAGAATACAGGGTGGCACATGATAAGTCACCAATTGAATTTTGATCCTACAACTATACTATTGGGCAATAGCTTTCAAATTGTGCACTCAACTTGGTGCAGTTCATGGAAATTATGTGAGATGTCATTGCGAGTTCATCACTTCCGTTGTGGGTCCACCATTTCAGTTGGATGGTTGGACAGAGGACGGTTGACCATTGCACAAAAGGTGTTACTGTGTTACTGTTCGTGGTGACGAACAGTGTTAGATTGACACAGAGAAGGTTTCGTGCTCATTTTGGCACATGGTGGACTCCCAGCCCATAGACAATACACAGATTACATAAAAAATTTGAGGGTACTGGATCCGTTCTGGAGTGTCATGCACGTACCATACAGTTGCCACAAAATATTGAAGCAGTTTGAGTGGCTTTGACTCTTAGTCCGAGTAAATCAACAGGAAGAGCCAATGCAGAGTTGGAAATTTCACGCCGATCTGTACAAATAATTATTCAATCTGACCTTCGCTGGTATCCATATAAGATGATTGTGGCACATAAGCTTACTGCAGGAGATAAGGAGTGGAGACTGCAGTTTGCAAAGTGGGCAATCGAGCAAGACCAAGAGGCAGTGCTACACAACACATGGTTTTCTGACAAAGTTTACTTTTACGTGAACCGTGATGTGAACAAACAGAATGTTCGATTCTGGGCACATGAACCTTAGCAAATAATCCACACGAAAGGCACCTATGGGGAGAAAGTGTGCGAGTTGGTCGGGATGTCAAGCCATGGAATCATTGGTCTGTTCTTCTTCGATGCTACAGTAACTGGTGAACACTATTGACACATGCTGCGAAACCAGTTCTTTCCTCAACTCATGGCCTCACATCTTCCACTGCAGACACAGTTGTTCATGCAGGATGGAGTGTGCCCCCATAGTGCCAACGTTGTGCTTCATTTCCTACACAAAAGACGTGGCCTAAGGGTATTGTCAAACAGATTTCCAGAACATTATGTGGGAGGAGGAATGTGGCCGCCCTGCAGCCCAGACATTAACCCACATGACTTCTTCCTTTGGCGGTTGCTTAAAGAGAACCCAAAAATGCAGTGCAACTTAGAGCCATCATTGTGGAGTTATGCCGCACCATTCCAGAATATTTGTCGGAGAGTTGTCACAAATGCACGTGTGTGACTTGAAGAAGTTGTAAACCAAAATGGCAGTCATATTGAACATGTGATTCATTAGGTTGTATTTCCAAGCTGTATTCTTTACTTCTACATCAATAGATTACAAATCTTGTCAACAACTTATTGTGTGCCTCCCTGTGTGAAGTTAATAGGGTTAAATTACTGAAAAAATTTAAAATTTGTGTTTGTAATATGAAATAATTCTGATTCACCTACAACGTAATTGCATACATTTAAATAAGAACTATGTACACATATATTGGATATCATAGCAAGATTATAAACTGATATTATAATTTTTGACAGCTATTCAAACTGACTATTAGTACCCAAAGAAGGATAGTCTTTTAACTTGGTGGCGACGTGTTTATAGAAGTGGCCAAGATACTGTCGTGCTGCAGTATCAGATTACATGAAATTCTGAAGTCATCTGTCTTCTATTGTAGGCATAATGGAAGGCATTTCCTTGACTGCAGTGTGAGGAAATGTAAGCAAAACTCAAAAGGGCCTCCTCATAATCCTCCTCCAGCAACATCTGATATCATTCCAGTTCTAAGAATCCACATCATGTAGGGTGCTTCAGGGCGTAACAACTGCTGCATTCATGAACCAAAAGTTCTGATGGTACTTGTTACAGCCATTCTGGATTGATTAGGTTGGTAAAACACTAAGGATATTGCGTAATGGAAGACTGTGACATTGTCTTCTATGTACAATTTGTTGTTACATTACTAATTTGTTGTTACTTTACTATCAGGATTGCCGGAGAATAAGGTACGTGGAACTCAGTAATAAACCTTCAATACACCAACGTGTGTCTTTTGTTCCAAACAAGATGCATAAAACACAGAAATAACTTAGAATAATCATTAACCAAACAAGTATAGGAAATATATCTACTTGTGAGATATCAGCAAAGTGGCAGACTTACAAAAATGTAGGTAATCACTTGCTTCAGAACCTGGCAATCGTTTCTTCAGCAAAAGAGAGATGGAAAGGCTTTGAGGGAAGATAGTGTACAATGATAAGTTGCTAGATAGAATGGGTAAGGTGGCACAACAGGACAAGATGAAAGGGACATCAGCAACATTGTTCTATAATGGTTCCCTCGACCCGAGCTACTGGGTGTCTTTGGTGTCTAATTCTTCTAGTATCCTGTTTCTGTCAACTTTTTCCATTCTCTTTTCTTGAATGAATGAACTCTAGGTTCTATAAGTTATGAGTCTCCAAGCCTGTGTTGGTCTGTTAGTTTGCTGCCATCTGGTAAGTAGATATTACTTTGAGGTGTATTATAGCTTTCCATTGCTGATATAGCGGTAGGTAACACAGCCATATCAATAATTAAGAGAAAAAACTTTACCCCCAGCTAAAATTAAATAGTCTTCATTTTATTTTAGCATTATTGACAAAGTCACTCCCTCAGTGGCTGTTTGCTTCATGAGTCATGCTAAATGTCCCTGTTTGACAGAACACAATTTTGTGAATCAGTTATGTCAACAATACATAGTTATATAATGTGCATATCACATATGTGTAAGTATCAGATACACGTCTCGAAATTGATAATGTCTAAATAAAATGAAGACCTTTTAGTTGCAGTCAGAGGCAAAGTGTCTTTTCTAAAATCATTTTGAGATTCAGTTATTCTACTTTTTTCATGGTATATGCTGTGGCAACTACATTTGACAAGTCAAAACTGTGTGCTGGAATTGATTATGGATACACAGTCATCATTTGCTCTTTCAGAGCACACGTCATGTACCAAGTAGAAAACTACAACTTGCCTCAGGTCTCTCCTCATTTTTTCACTTGTCTGTGGCAAGTTGAAGCTAAGCACTCACCCATAAGGTGTGCTCAGGAAATGTAATTGGTAATACATTACCTTTAGGTGTGATGCCCAGTCTGGCACCCAGTTGTGACTTGTCATATATAATCAACATGGATATTATTTGCTTTATCTGTTATTACATTATGGATCATTTATTTCCATATAGTGTAGCACACAGAAATTGTAACAGCAGAAAATGAGAGTGCATTGAATTCAAGTAAAGGCAGTAGCAGCATTTTCATGTATATTCTGTCAGACAAGTGTAGAATTTAGATAATAATTGAGGTGGTTATGGTGCAGTTAATATGTTAATTCAAGTACTGTTAAGGCACTTTCATCGTAAACATTCTTAATGGCTCAGGTTGGATAAAATGCTTTATGAAAATGGTATAGTTACTTTTTGATTGAAAACTTTTCTCTTGGTATAGCTAATTTTCCATCATGGAAGTAAATATTCTTTGTAGCTCTTCTTTCTTGACAAGTGAATGAACATAGTTCTCTTTTTCACCAATCCCACTTCTGTGTTCATTTCTGGTATTCGACCTTAGTTCTTCTTTTTCTTTTCTTCTCTCTCTCTCTGAAGCTGATTTCTGATGTTGAAAGATGTGCTTCAAAAGTGAATTCCTGATGGAACTTAAATGTTAATTTAGTAAGTGAATTCTATTGGCATCTAGTCAGCATTCTTACCCTCTCGTTCTACAAATCTATGATATAATGTCCTGATTGATCCAAACATGCTGGATCCCTGTTTAAAAACCATGCACTATCAGAGAAGCTGAAATTGAGGATATCGTTTCAGAAGTGCAGACATTGAGTGTTAGAGCCAGAGTACTTCATACTGAACTGGTTTTCTTTTTGTGTGTTGAGTTGGTATAATACTGCTAAAAATTTCTGAGATGGTAAGTCTTAAACAGGAATCATCTTAATTCTGTGCTTCTTTTCATTTCCACAATCTCTATAGTACTGATTGTGCTAACTTTATGAACAGACAACATATTGATCCTATTGTTTGGAGAAATGGGGCCGTCTGAGTAAACCTACAGTCACAAACCACTTTGGATGTTGCATGTGCTTCAGTCTGAAATATTGTTGACAGTTCGAGAGGGAGTGATGTGAAATAGCAAATTGTTGAATTTATACACTTTATATGCAGTGTAGACTCCTTGATTATTTGTGTGAACTTCAAACAAATGAGTGTTATATAGATGTTCTTTTCAGATTATTATTATGTAATGTAACTAACATATGTTGTGTTCAGTAATTTGTATTTTCACACAACAGGTCTTGTAACATAAATAATTGCACTTCTGTTGCATTTGTCAACTATGCTCAGTCAAATTTATTTACTATTTCAGGGTTGTGACTATGTTATAGCACTCACTCATATGAGAATGCCAAATGATATTAAACTTGCTGAAGCTGTTGAAGAAATTGATTTGATTCTGGGAGGACATGATCACATTTATGACATTAGACAGGTAAATTAGTTGGATTTTCTTTTGCAAAATAGCTAATACGTGTGTGTGGTTTTATAACAATGTGTTCAGAGGTAACTGAAAAACTTGAGGAACAGCAGAGCAATATTAAGAAAAGTCACTAAATTTAAAGATGTGCAAGATTTTGGAATTATTACAAATTTTTCTTACTTGTCTCAATTGGTGTGGCCAGTCTACATTCTGGTATGATGAACTTACATACAGTTTTAAGGATGATTGTGTAAAACTATTATCTTAAGATATCACAACCAAATAATTCAATAAACTGAGTAACTGGTATCATGTAGGTTTGTCAAACATTTCAAGTGGATGTGAAACTTCTAGATGAAGTTATCCACCTCATGACAATGGCTTCAGCAGAGTTATTTAGGCAATTATTTAAATGAAACTGTGCAACTGTTTTCCTTTAAAAGGAGAATGCTGTTATCATAGGCAGTAATTACAAGTATTTGTAAAGGATAAAGTAGTACTGCAACAGTGATCAACTTGACTGTTTTCATGTCCCTGAACCCTCTACACCTGGGTACAAAATAGGCCCAGAAATGAGTAACTTATATCATCGGTCTGTCATTCAAGTGATGGGTAATGTACAAGATGATTCTAAATCCCATATACTGAAATGTGCCTTTAACACATTTACTTACTTTGAAGTACTGGTACTTTGATGGCAGGTGTCTAGCTGGTTGCAACTAAATATACAGGGTGAGTCACCTAACGTTACCGCTGGATATATTTCGTAAACCACATCAAATACTGATGAACCAATTCCACAGACCGAACATGAGGAGAGGGGCTAGTGTAATTGTTTAATACAAACCATACAAAAATGCACGGAAGTATGTTTTTTAACACAAACCTACATTTTTTTAAATGGAACCACGTTAGTTTTGTTAGCACATCTGAACATAGAAACAAATACGTAATCAGTGCCGTTTGTTGCATTGTAAAATGTTAATTACATCCGGAGATATTGTAACCTAAAGTTGACGCTTGAAACCTCCGACGTTCAGTTGCGTGTTGCAACAAACACGGCCACGGTCGGCGAGCAGCATCTGCAGGGACATGTTTACGATGACGACCGTGTTTACGAGTGTGGCTGTAGTGCACTGTTGTGGTTTGGTCTGGCTGTCGCAGTGTCTACATGTAGCGCTTGCTGCTATTGTTATTCTGCATTCGTCTCCACACGCAGACCAACTGTACTACACCGTGTTACCAGACGTCTGTGATAGTGTAGTGTTTTGGGAACTGTGACCATGTTGTATTCGAACTCTGAAAAGGCGGAGATGATACTCATATATGGTGAGTGTCGACGAAATGCAGCTGAAGCCTGCAGGGTGTATCCAGAACGGTACCTGGACAGAGAGCATTCAACGTGCCGTACATTGCAAAACATCTACCGCCAACTGTATGCAACAGGTATGGTCGTAGCACGCAAACGGGTCCGTAACAGGCCCGTCACGGGAGAAGTGGGTGCAGTTGGTGTGTTAGCTGCTGTTGCCATAAACCCACACATGAGTACACGGGACATTGCGAGAGCCGGTGGACTGAGTCAAAGTAGTGTCATGCGCATACTGCATCGTCAGCGCTTTCACCCGTTTCGTGTGTCGCTACATCTGCAATTACATGGTGATGACTCTAATCATTGAGTGCAATTCTGTCAATGGGCATTAACAGAGAATGCGTTGCAGTTCTACCTGTTTACCGATGAAGCGGGTTTCACAAACCATGGGGCAGTGAATCTACGGAACATGCATTACTGGTCCGTGGACAATCCTCGCTGGCTCAGACAGGTAGAGTGACAGCGACCGTGGACTGTAAATGTATGGTGCAGAATCATTGGCGACCACCTCATTGGTCCTCATTTCATTGCAGGGGCCCAAACAGCTGCAACATACATCGCGTTTCTACAGAATGATCTGCCAACGTTGCTCGAAAATGTCCCACTGGAAACGCGTCCACATATGTGGTATCAGCATGATGTTGCACCTGCACATTCCGCAATTAACACTAGGCTGACCCTTGACAGGATGTTCGACGGGCGTTTCATAGGACGTGGAGGACGCATAAATTGGCCAGCCCGTTCTCCTGATCTTATACCTCTGGACTTCTTTCTGTGGGGTACATTAAAGGAGAATGTGTACCGTGATGTGCCTACAACCCCAGAGGATATGAAACAACGTATTGTGGCAGCCCGCAGCGACATTACACCAGATGTACTCCAGCGTGTACGACATTCATTACGCCAGAGATTGCAGTTGTGTGCAGCAAATGATGGCCACCACATTGAACATCTATTGACCTGACATGTCAGGACACACACTATTCCACTCCGTAATTGAAAACGGAAACCACGTGTGTACATGTACCTCACCCCTCATGGTAATGTACATGTGCGTCAGTGAAAAAGACCAATAAAAAGGTGTTAGCATGTGGACGTAAGGTGCTGTTCCAGTCTCTTCTGTACCTAAGGTCCATCACCATTCCCTTTGGATCCCTACGTAATTCGGTGCTCTCCGATACACACGATCGAACAGCGGAGGAGTGGTACTCAAGCGTCAACTTTAGGTTACAATATCTCTGGATGCAACAAACGGCACTGATTACGTATTTGTTTATATGTTCAGATGTGCTAACAAAACTAATGGAGTTCCATTTAAAAAATGTAGATTTGTGTTAAAAAACATACTTCCGTGCATTTCTTTATGGTTTGTATTAACCAATTACACAAGCCCCTCTCCTCACATTCGGTCTCTGGAATCGATTCGTCGGTATTTGATGTGGTTTACGAAATATATCCAGCGGTAATGTTAGGTGACTCACCCCGTATATTTTGAAATATTACTGCCTGAAATCCTAAAGACATACAAATTGAAACATATATAACACACTATGTATTGAATTCCAACAATATGGAAAGGATAGATTGCTACTCACCACATAGAGGAGGCATTGAGCCACAGACAGAAACAATGGAAAAGAAAGCTAGAAATATTTGAGCTTTTGGACAAAGTCCTTCCTCAGAAGTAGACCTCTCACACTTTCACACAACTCACTCAACACACGGCTACTGTTTATGGGTGTTAAGGTCTGACTGACTGTCTGATGTGTGCAGGTGGAAGGTGTTGGTAAGGAGGAGGCATGTGGCGAGGGAGAGGGGATATACTAGGATAGAGAGGGGATATACTAGGGTTAATGTGGGGGAAGATGCTGCTGCTGCCTGTGGGAGTGTGCAGGGATGTGGTGTGGACAGGACAGGGCTGCTATAATCTGTTCATCATAAGAATGAACCTGATGTAAATATTGCACCATGTATTCTTCTGTGTTTGCCGGAACCTCATTGAATGTCCGTTTCACGTGGGACTGCAGCCAAGCTGCCTCGAGTACTGTCAAGTACGATAATAAGGGTATGTTTTGTGCTGTGCATTACGCGCACATTGACTTAGCAGTAATGTGGGAAACAGCTTTACCGGCACATTTAACTTGGATAGCACTGGCCGGTCAGCTGGTACAGCTAGCCTCCATTGACGTGACCAGCTACAGTTCACACATAAAAAGAGACAAGAAGAGGAGCAATACAGCTTAGAATGCCATTTCATTTTTGAGCAGAATGAAATAATACACTGCAAATCTCCCACAATATGCTCCTTAGACGACTAGACAAAAACCGCAACACGTTGATCATTTTTAGCTAATGTACTATTGTAATTAAAGACAAGAATGATGAAAATTCCTGTCTTAACCACAGGGTAATTTTTCTGCATAAGCTGTGTGCAACATAAGAGAGTATTGAAGGATTTCACCAAACAGTTAAATACTGAACCCACTGAAGGTATTACTTACAGTCAGTCGTCTGTTAATCTCTAAGCTCCTTCCTTATCCGAACCCAAGAAATACATTTCAGTTCTGGAAGTGTCACCTGCTACGTTGATAACGAGCCTGTCAACAACAGAATCCATGAAGCCAACCAGGCGCAGCATTTTCTCTTCTTCTTTTATGATGAGCCACTCTATATCCTGTCAGCGTTTGGCAGAGACGTGTGAATAAGCTGCGTGCATTAGTTCCAATTCGTCTGACAGCTTAACAGTCTTGTTACTTCTCGGACCAAATCTTGCAGCTTGGTTCCAGATCAGTTCTGTTGGGTTCATATTGTAATGGTACAGTGGCAAATGTAAAGATGCAGAATTTGTACGATGTGCTTGATGCTGTGTAAATGATTGTTTTTCATATTTCTACGATACTTATCTACCTCTGTGGTATTAAACGATGGACACAGTCCAAATAAAGAGGATTTGGTTTTTCATTTTCATCTTAAAAAATTAAATTGTTATGTTTTCTTAATTTAAACAACTTTTATGAACAGTCTTTCATAAAACAACGATAATTAAGAATTTGTATTTGAAATGAAAACAGGAACTTCATGTCCAATATCTAATTAGAAACAAGAAGAAGTGCATTATTCATAAAAAAAATTACGATGGAGTTTTATAATTACGAGATGTAGGTATTTCAATTCAAACGATAAAAAAAAAAAAAAAATATCGGGGAGATACTAACCAACGCACAAGTAACCACGTTTAGTTCACATTCCCTTATGCTACTGACTGCACCGCACATTTAATGTGGGTTTTATTACCAACTGCAGTATAATGGTTTGGAAAACTGTGAAAGCCGATTATCTCCATAAATTTATGAAAAACATTAAGAGCAGCCTATTTCTTGGCACTTTTTAACAGTGTTCCACGTGCATGTTTCACTACGGAACAGTGTCAGTTAGACCATCAGCGAGAGCAGTACTGCTAGTTCCTGCTACTAATAAGACGAGTACACCATTCGTTTGTTACATATTTTTACGAGCTTCAAACAGGAGTGACTTATTTTCAGTTATCTGGGTAGTTACTAGTTTATTTTTGTAATTTCTTGCAAGTTTGAGTGCTTACTAGGCACAACCTTTTATTTGAATAGCTGTGTAGTGTACAGTACTGCCATTGCTATTGACCCTCGTATCATACAGGCTTTTGTTTGTTTGGTTAGAACAGCTCAGTGTCAGTTAGACCATGAATGAGAGCAGCACTGCTAGTTCCTGCTACTAATAAGGCGAGTACATAGTTTGCTTGTTACATATTTTTACGAGCTTCAAACAGGAGCGAGTGCAGTAATGGATAGGAACTGTAATTGTTGTGTACAGATGCGAGCTGAGTTGGCGACCCTTCGCTCACAGCTCCAGGCTGCTTTGGATTCCGTCACACAGCTTGAGGCTGCTGCCAAGGGGCGTCACTGTGGGGGATCAAACTCGGGGATACGAGGGACGTCGAGCACATCCCATGTGTACTCCGATCAGTCCACTGCTGTGGCCGCCCTGGGTACTGCCTGCACTGAGGTTGACCCCTCACCTGTGGTCGAGTGGGAGATCATTCCAAAGTCTGCCAGGCAGCGAAAAACTTTCCGAGGGGCCAATTGTAGGGCCTCCCTCGTTCGTTTGACGAACAGGTTTCAGGCGTTATCTGTGGCTGACGATGTCTCTGAGCCAGATGCAGTCGTCCACCCTGTTCCAGAAGAAGCGTCTCGACCCGCAAAGTCTGGGCATTCACAGAGGATGGGTTTGCTGGTAGTTGGGAGCTCCAACGTTAGGCGCGTAATGGGGCCGCTTAGGAACATGGCTGCCATGGAGGGAAAGGAAGCCAGTGTGCACACCATGTGCATTCTGGGGGGAGTCACTCCGGTTGTGGAAAGGGTGCTTCTGGATGCCATGAAGAGTACAGGGTGCAGCCAACTGCAGGTGGTGGCTCATGTCAGTACCAATGGGGTGTGTCGCTTTGGTTGGAGCAGATTCTGTCTGGTTTCGGGCGGCTAGCGGAAATGGTAAAGACTGCCAGTCTTGCTTCCGAGATTAAGGCGGAGCTCACCATCTGCAGCATCGTTGATAGAACTGACTGTGGTCCTTTGGTGCAGAGCCAAATGGAGGGTCTGAATCAGAGGCTCAGGTGGTTCTGTGACCATGTAGGCCGCAAATTCCTTGACTTGTGCCATCAGGTGGTGGGTTTCCTGGTTCCGATTAATAGGTCAGGAGTCCACTACAAACAGGAGGTGGCTACACCGGTAGTAGGGGCTGTGTGGAAGGGACTGGATGGTATTTTAGGTTAGAGGGTCTCAGGGAACCACAGAAGGGATGTCCGTCTAAAAGTGGCAGGTGAAACACAGTAAGTTGGATGAAGAAATTACTGGTATTGTAGTTGTGAATTGTCGTAGCTGTGTTGGGAAAGAACCAGAGCTCCAACCCCTAATAGAAAGCACTGAAGCTCAAATAGTTGTAGGTACAGAGAGCTGGCTAAGCCGGAAATATGTTCACCTAAAATTTTTTCAAACGATCTAACAGCTTTCAGAAAGGATAGATCAAATACAGTTGGTGGTGGAGTATTTATTGCTGTCTGAGGTAGTTTACCTTGTAGTGAAACTGAAGTAGATAGTTCATGTGAAATAGTGTGGGTAGAGGTTATACGTGACAATTGTACTAAACTATTAATTGGATCATTTTACTGACCCCCTTGACTCAGAAGATATAGTTGCTAAACAGTTCAAAGAAAACTTGAGTCTCATTTCAAATAAGTACCTTGTTCATACAATTATAGTCAGTGGTGACTTCAATCTACCCTCGATGTGCTGGAAAAATTATATGTTTAAAGCCGGCGGCAGGCATAAAATGTCATCCGAAATTGTACTGAATGCTTTCTTAGAGAATTATTTTGAACAATTAGTTCATGAGCCCACTCGAAGCATAAATGGTTGTTAAAGTATACTTTACCTTTTAGCAACAAATAATCCTGGACAAGTAGTGAGTATTGTGATGAATACAGGGATTAGCGACCACAAGGCAGTTGCTGCTAGGCTGCATACCGTAACACCTACAACCATCAAAAAGAAACGCAAAGTATATCTATTTAAAAAAGCTGATAAAAATGCTCTTAACATCATACAGAGAAGTTGCAGCATTAGAAAATTGTAGCGAAATGCAGGAAGATCTGCAGCGGATAGGCACTTGGTGCAGGGAGTGGCAACTGACCCTTAACATAGACAAGTGTAATGTATTGCGAATACATAGAAAGAAGGATCCTTTATTGTATGATTATATGATAGCGGAACAAACACTGGTAGCAGTTACTTCTGTAAAATATCTGGGAGTATGCGTGCGGAACGATTTGAAGTGGAATGATCATATAAAATTAATTGTTGGTAAGGCGGGTACCAGGTTGAGATTCATTGGGAGAGTGCTTAGAAAATGTAGTCCATCAACAAAGGAGGTGGCTTACAAAACACTCGTTCGACCTATACTTGAGTATTGCTCATCAGTGTGGGATCCGTACCAGATCGGTCTGACGGAGGAGATAGAGAAGATCCAAAGAAGAGCGGCGCATTTCGTCACAGGGTTATTTGGTAACCGTGATAGCATTACGGAGATGTTTAACAAACTCAAGTGGCAGACTCTGCAAGAGAGGCGCTCTGCATCGCGGTGTAGCTTGCTCGCCAGGTTTCGAGAGGGTGCGTTTCTGGATGAGGTATCGAATATATTGCTTCCCCCTACTTATACCTCCCGAGGAGATCACGAATGTAAAATTAGAGAGATTCGAGCGCGCACGGAGGCTTTCAGACAGTCGTTCTTCCCGCGAACGATACGCGACTGGAACAGGAAAGGGAGGTAATGACAGTGGCACGTAAAGTGCCCTCCGCCACACACCGTTGGGTGGCTTGCGGAGTATCAATGTAGATGTAGATGTAGATGTTTTTAAGAGACAGTCTTCACTCCTCCCAATCTGATCATGTAAGTGTAGAAAAGTTGTGGAATGTTTTCAAAGAGAGAGTATTGATAGAAATTGAGAGATATATACCACATAAATTAATAAGTGATGGTACTGATCCCCCATGGTACACAAAACGGGTCAGATCATTGTTGCAGAAGCAAAGAAAAAAGGGTGTCAAATTTAAAAGAATGCAAAATCCCCAAGATTGGCAAAGTTTTACAGAAGTTCGAAATACGGCACGTACTTCAATGCGAGATGCTTTTAATAATTTCCACAATGAAATTCTGTCTCGAAATCTGTCAAAAAATCCAAAGAGATTCTGGTCATACATAAAGCACACCAGTGGCAAGACGCAATTAATACATTCACTGCGCGATAACACCGGTGAAGTCACTGATGACAGTGCCACTAAAGCAGATTTATTGAACATGGTTTTCTGAAACTCCTTCACCAAAGACGACAAAGTAAATATTCCTGAATTCCAATCAAGAACAACTGCCAAGATGAGAAACTTAGAAGTAGATATCCTCGGAGTAATGAAGCAGCTTAAATCAATTAATAAAGGCAAGGCCCTCGGTCCAGATTGTATACCAGTCAGATTCCTCTCAGAGTATGCTGATAAAATAGCTCCATATTTAGCAATTACATACAACCACTCGCTCACAGAAGGATCTGTACCTAAAGACTGGAAAATTGCTCAAGTCAATACAAATACCCAAAAACGGAAGTAGGAGTAATCCACTGAATTACAGGCCTATATCACTAACATCAATTTGCAGTAGGGTTTTGGAACATATACTGTATTATGAAGTACCTCGAAGAAAACGATTTATTGACACGTAGTCAGCACGGTTTCTGAAAATATCGTTCTTGTGAAACACAACTAGCTCTTTATAGTCATGAAGTAATAAGTGCTATCGACAGGGGATGTGAAATTAATTCCATATTTTTGGATTTCCAGAAGATTTTCGACACCGTTCCTCACAAGCGTCTTCTAACCCAACTGCATGCATACGGAGTATTGCCGCAGTTGTGCAACTGGATTTGTGATTTCCTGTCAGAAAGGTTAAGGTTCGTAGTAATAGACAGAAAGTCATCGAGTAAAACAGAAGTAATATCCAGCATTCGCCAAGGAAGTGATATAGGCCCTCTATTGTTCCTGATCCATATTAACGACATAGGAGACAATCTGAGTAGCTGTCTTATATTGTTCGCAGATGATGCTGTCATTTACCATCTTGTAAAGTCATCAGATGATCAAAATGATTTAGATAAGATATCTGTTTGATGCGAAAAGTGGCAGTTGACCCTGAATAAGGAAAAGTGTAAAGTTATTCACATGAGTACTAAAAGAAATGAGCTAAATTTCGATTACGTGATAAGTCACACAAATCTGAAGGCTGTGAATTCAACTAAATACTTAGGGATTACAATTACAAATAACCTAAATTGGAACTATCACATAGATAATATTGTGGGTAGAGCAAACCAAAGACTGTGATTCATTGGCAGAACACTCAGAAGGTGCAACAGGTCTACTAAAGAGACTGCTTACGCCGCACTTGTCTGCCCTATTGTGGAGTATTGCTGTGCGGTGTGGGATCCGCATCAGGTGGGACTGACGGATGACATCGAAGAAGTACAAAGAAGGGCAGCTCGTTTTGTATTATTGCAAAATAGGGGAGAGTGTGTCACAGACATGATATGTGAATTGGAGTAGCAATCATTAAAACAAAGTTGTTTTTCATTGCGACAGGATCTTCTCATGAAATTTCAATCACCAGTTTTCTCCTCCAATTGTGAAAACATTATGTTGGCACCCACCTACATAGGGAGAATTGAACATCACGATAAAATAAGAGAAATCAGGGCTCGCACAGAAAAATTTAAGTGCTCGTTTTTTCCATTTGCCGTTCGAGATTGGAACGGTAGAGAGACAGCTTGAAGGTGGTTCATTGAACCCTCTGCCAGGCACTTTATTGTGAATAACAGAGTAATCACGTAGATGTAGAAAGCTGCCTCAGCCGATTAAGAAAAACGTTGATGGCTGTTAATACTTTTGAATATCTTAAAGTTTCATTTAACACAACTTAGTAAAAATATATCTAATACATAATAGAACCTACTTTTAGGAGCTACTTTCAAGAGCATAACAACACCAGTGTACGTGTGCTATGGCTTCTGACCAATCATTACATTTGTGTTTGTTTACATCATGTTTATTCTTTTGATGAATGGATTATAGGTGCAGCATGGAGTTGCTGTGTTGGGGTGGAGGAAGAGGGGGAAAGGGAGGGGGGAGAAGTAGAGAAGAGAAAAGAACTTGTAGGTGGATTGGTGGGATGGGAGGGTGTTTGTAGACTGTAATGGGAGCAGGGAAGGGGATAGACTGGTAGAAGACAGGGATTAACAAAGGTTGAGGCCAGGGGGATATGGGAGCGATGGATATGTTGTAGGAAGAATTTCCACCTGTGGAATTCAGGAAAGCTGATGTTGGTGGGAAGAATCTAGATGGCACTGGCTATAAAGGGATCATTAACATCATAAAAGTGAAGCACATCATGTTGGGCTGCATGTTCAGCAAGTGGGTGGTCCAGCTCCTGGCCACAGTTTGGTGGTGCCCATTTATGCAGACAGAGGGCTGTTAATAGTCATGTACACATAGAATACGTCACAGAGGTTGCAGCTAAGTTGGTAGATTGCATGGGTGCTTTCACAGTTGGTCCTATCTTGTATGGAGTAGAAGATACCATATTCACCTGATTATAAGACAAGGTATTTTTCCAAATTCATTATTTGAAAAATATGGGGTTGCCTTATATTCACAGATTAAACTATTGCTGCTGAGGTCAATGGTTTTTACATTGCTTAATGGATTAATATGGGGGCCTTCTTACATTTACAGTTCAAGCTTTGGGTGTTATACAAATTTCTTGTGGTCAGTCCCAAGGGGAACAACTTAACAAACAATGGCTGTGGTCAAATAGGCTAGAGATTTCTCAGTACTCTGAAGCACTCGATACAGTATTGATCTTGCTCAAACAATCGTGCCTCATTTGACTCGCGACACCAGCAGAATGGATATGCGAGATACTACAAAGTAGAGACTACAGTAACTAATACTCTGTTTAAAAATTGACAATTTTGTGAAACATAAGAGCAAATAGCTTCAAATTCTGTCAGCTTACAAACTTTAATTGTATTTGAACAGGTTTGCAATAAAAGTTCTCTCACACATACACATACATTTATGCTGCTTTTTAAGTAAAGGTGAAATTCAAAGGTGAACATCTTGTCCTTGAAAACCCATTGCTGGATTCTGAACCCAAGTCAATATTTTATTTGTAATGATTTACCAAGTGAGATGCAAATGGGAAGTTCAGGTGCTGTTCATGTATTATACCAGGGAAAAATGTACCAGCTTTTAATCAGCTTCAGAACGAGGTGATTACATTCAGATGAAATGAGAAAAAAATTAATCCAGAATTATATGTCTAAAACATGAAATAAATCACATTAAACTGACTGCAGTTGTAGAATAAATTACTTCATGCAGTAGAACCAACAGACATCACTGCATCGCAGGATGAGCGAAAGTTTGAGAATCGAACTGAATCATGACTACAATCTTCTATTGACGTACTACTTGCTGTTGGTACATAATGAGCTGCACCCTCACAGTTGATCAAACATGGCATTATGGAATGTTGGAGGGGACACGGTGACACCAGTTTGGCTGTGAACTTGGATAAGTGCGAGGAGGGGAGTAATGAATGGGCAGAAATTATGTCAAGTTGGTGACTGTGGGAATGTATACTGTGTACTTTGGATTTTTATGAACAACCAGCATGTTTAAACTGCAGTTTATCAGAATCCAGTTGCATTCAGAATCGAATTGCTTTAAAATTGGACAAATACTCAACAGTAGCATAAATACCGTATTTACTCGAATCTAAGCCGCACTTTTTTTCCGGTTTTTGTAATCCAAAAAACCGCCTGCGGTTTAGAATTGAGTGCAAAGGAAGTGGAAGTTCTGAAAAATGTTGGTAGGCGCCGAGACAACTAACTTCTGCCGTCGAATATATGTAGCGCTACACAGGCATGCTTTGTAGGCACAAAGATAAATACTGGCGCCAAAACCACTGCGTCAGTAAATAAATAAAAAAAAGGGGGTGGAAGACGAGCTTTTTTTCTCCGCCCCGAGTTTCAACCACTGCATTTTCATACATTACCCAACGAAGTAAATACAAATTCCGTATTTTTCATCTTCGAATGTAGCAGAATTTCAATGTACTACGAAAATCCGACTGGCAAGACTGTTTGGGATGTTTGTCAATATGGCCAACTCTACGTTCTGAATTTTTTCCTGCCCGGTGAGAAGAGATGGTTGCTAATAAGAACCTGATGAAATGTGAATCGCATGCAGTATTCTCTTCACCATAAGAATAATACGAATATAAACATTTTGTCATGTATTCTTTCGTGTTTGCTGCTATCTCATTTAAATCCTGTCTGCCTAATAAACTACAAAAATAGAGTGAGGCAACAGCAAACGCGGAAGAATATACGTATCGTGTCATGTTTATCTTCATATTATTCTTATGCCTAATAGTGATACAGTCAGAAACAAAGCACGGCAACTGACTAG
Source organism: Schistocerca americana (assembly GCF_021461395.2). Classification (NCBI taxonomy): domain Eukaryota; kingdom Metazoa; phylum Arthropoda; class Insecta; order Orthoptera; family Acrididae; genus Schistocerca; species Schistocerca americana. The sequence continues at coordinate 290,453,659 of NC_060124.1, forward strand.
ATTTTAAATCTAAGATGACTCTAATTTCTGTGCAGAATTTGATGTACTAAAGAAGCGGCCGCAAAGATTTTCAAACGGAGAAAAATTTTCGCCTAACTCTCAATCAGAACATGTTCCATCATACGCAGTCTATTATTTGGTTCTTGTTGATCATTATCACAGAAAGCAGCAGTGTAAGTAACAACAAATAGCAGTCTCTTGCCTTTGTTTCGCTAATGAGACGATTCCTCTCTTTTTTTTTTTTTTTTTTTAAATTGTAAGCGCCGGTAGCGCGCACGAAGGCAAGCCATGCCGCGAGCGGCAACAGGCTGTAAACACGCACTATCAGAATGCGACAGTACAGTATTGCATTTTCAGCTTAGAGTGACGTAAACACCTATAACAAAGATAACGGCACTTATCAGATCAAAGCAAAATAAGCAATCGATTCAAACCAGACGAAGCACGTAAAAAAGGAAGGGTACCCGTATAAATACGGACGGAGCGCCTGACGCATAGCAATGGCTACCTGGTAAGGCTTAACTGCTAAGCTTACGACTCGAACCAAACTACTGTAGCTGTATCGTCATTCATTCGACCTAAATTGTGTCTCATATTACAATGGACCAACTTTGTTTCGATTTGGAAGTGCGGCCTAAAACTTTTCTCTCCCCTTGAATTTCGAGTCTCAAATTTCAGCTGCGGCTTAGATTCGGGAAATTTTTTTTTTCCTTTATTTTGAGTCTCATTTTTCAGGTGCGGCTTAGATTCGAGTGCGGCTTAGATTCGAGTAAATACAGTATCTGCAGGAGATACTAAAAGTGAGGTATGATGGGTACAATGGAGGGAATATTATCAGCTGCTTGTTCTACACAGCCAATGAGAGATTGGCAAACAAAAGACTATAACATTCTCATGTCAGTGTAAAAGTGAAATCTGCTATGAGTTCAGAAAAAACAGCTGTGTACTCTGGTCCCACCATATCCACAACCTTAGAAATCGCAACATATTCAAAAGAAGCAAACAAATATTTGGGCCAAGATGGGCAAAGATGTAAGTTCCACAGCTATCTTGTTAGAATGATAATGATGATGATGATGATTATGATTAAAAATATTGATACCACATGCGACAGGCTAAGTAAAGGAAAAAGGCACTGAAGATAAAATTTAAGTTAAACAATTTCTTTTACTTTTAAATTTTATTTCTCCTTGTATTATGAAAATGTAGACAGTCAATAAATGGAGTTTTAGAATATGTGTAATGTTAACCGTTTAGGCAGATAACCTTACATTGGTAAAAGTTGTACATTTGATTTGTCAGAATATGTTAAAAAATAATTTTTTGTCAAGGAGCCTCTTAAAATGAAGGGGTGTCTTATATTCAGAGTCGTGTTATACTCTGGTAAATACAGTACCAGTGACAGGAGTGGAATAGGTTGTAGTGAGAGGATGTATGAGGCAGGTCTTGCATGTGGGTCTGTTGCAGGAATATGAACCATAATGCAAGGGGTTGGGAGCGGGAGTAGAGTAGGAGTGAAGATTGCATAGGTTGGGTTGGCAGCAGAACATCACTGTGGGAGGAGTGGGAAAGATATTTCTCATTTCAGAGCGGGATGAGAGGTACTCAAATTCCTGGCAAAGAATGTGATTCGGTTGCCCCAATCTTGGATGGTCCTAAGTCACAAGAACATTGCTGCTCTGTGGCCAGGCTATGGGTATGTGGGAGATTGTAGGTGACTAGTGAGACAAGCACAGGAGATACGTTTCTGGACAAGGTTGGGAGGGTAATTTCAGTCTGTGAAGGCCTCAGTGCAGCCCTAGTCATTTCTGGGGAGGAACTGGTCATCACTACAAATGCGATAGCCATTGGTGACCAGATTTTATGGAAGAATATTATTAGTGTGTAATGGGTGGCAGCTGTTGAAGTGAAGGCATTGTATGTGGTTGGCAGGTAAGATGTGGATGTGGTACTGATGTAGTCTTATTTCAGGTGGAGTTCAATATCATAGAAGGTGGCTTGTTGGGTTGAGGAGCACCAGATGAAGCAAATGCAGGAGGTGTTGAGGCTCTAGAGGAATGTGGATAAGGTGTCCTTACTCTCAGCTCAGATCATAATAATGTCATCAATGAATCTGAGCTATGTGAGGGGTTTTGGATTGTGGGTGGCTAGGGAGAATTCCTCTATATGGCCCAATGAATAAGTTAGTACAGGATGTATCATGTGATTGCCCATTGCTGTGCCACAGGTTTGTTTGTAGGTGATGCTTTCAAAGGAGAATAATTATGGATGAGGATATAGTTGGTCATAAATTAATAACCACTACAAGATCATCCATCAAATCTCCTTTGGATCCTCTAATAGCTGCAAAACTGAGCCTTCCTGACCTACCACATTTACCACACCCTGAGAAACTCTCTCCTGCCACCCTAGAGATCCCAGAGCCTAAACAGACCTACAACTCAGTTATGAAAGTGTCCTCCAAAAGCCTCAGTGTCACAGAAGCATCAGTTCTTCCAAAGGCCTTACTTTTTTCCTCATTCTCAACCATGTTGGACTTGTTAAAGACATGCTCTCCTTCTTCTGGTCCCTACAGTGGAAACTCTCTTTCACCACTAATCCTAGCAACCAGATTTAATCTACAACCAATACTGAACCCTGCCTCATTCAGTATAATCCTCCATCCAACTGTGATCCACCCCCCACTACTCCCAACTCACCCCCTGTTAATTTTCCAGAATTTCCTAATATTGAAACTTTCCTCACCTTCATATCCAAATCCCTCAGCATAGAAAAGACACTCTCAATTTCCTCCCTGACACTCCACAGTTCCTGTTCCTTTATCTCCCTGCTTATCACTGTTGATGTCACCTCCCTCTACATTAACATCCCCAATGCCCATCACCTTCCTGCTATTGAACAGTAGCTTTTGCTCCTCATGGGTTTGGGGCTAGAATAGACCTGAGGTATTCCTGCTTGTCATAGGAGGCAACTGAAAGGAATCTCCTGCTTTTCAGCTTAATAAATTTTAGCCCCCTTTTAGGGTTGGGAGGAACGTAGGGTTAAAGGTCAAGTAGAGATACACTCTCTCCACACTTAGTTTGTGCAAGATCTGATTGGGAATCCTTTATGACAATGGAGCCTCTGTTTTCATTGACAACTTAGATGACAAATCTGGAGAAGTCTCAGGAATGTTCAAAAGGCAGAATGGGTCAGTATCAATGAAAACAGCTTCCCTTGCCCAGTTGCATGCATTGATCACCTGTGCCAATCTGGGCAATGTTCTGGTTTCTTTCAACCCCCATAAAAGTTTAAACATGGTCCAGGGGATTATATTCCATTGAGATCTTCACTTGCAGTCCGATGACAAGTTGTGCGCCAACATACAGCGATGAGGTGTACACTTCATCCGGCATGTGTATAGAGGGCCTAAGGACAACCGAGTTGCTACCAGTGCCTTCATCTTGGCAATTGAGGATGATACATTGCCTGAAAAGGTCTAGGTGATGCTATACCTGTGTGACATTAAACCCTGAGTTCCTCCTCCTATGCGGTGCTTCAAATTAGGGCTGTTGATAAAATTGAGATATATTGATATTTTTTCCAAGAAAACATCTTTATATATTGGCGATGTTTTCCCCCAACATATTGATATCAAAATGGCAATATCGAGTGGTGATATTTTTATTTTAAATTATATTTTTTTTCACAATGTTCAGAAAATATATGAAGTTGTTCTTTGGAAATTGTAGTAGGACATAATTTTACTTTCACTATGTGAATGAGTCTTACTACTTTTCGAACTTTCGTCACATCCAATCTTTCCCTTTGACTGTGTGAAGCAATTATATGTGGCACATAAGATGATGTCCGATCGCTCTGGGGGTGGTGATGTGAATGGAATAACAAGATTTCCAATGTGAAGAAACAGCACTAGTGTGCCATTTCTTCACATCAATATTCTTTACAAACAGTTGCTGAAAATGATGAACAAAAATCTAAATGACAGGATTGGTCATCGCAGTGGGAGAAGATGTGTGAGGGGAAGTGCTGATGTAATCGATGCTTGGCACTAACAAAGGAATCTGCAACATTTAGCATCACAGCACAATTTTGACACAAAAACTGCTAGGTCATGGTGTTCACAGAAATGAAAAAACGGGGAAGCCAACATGAAGTCTTCTGGACACATCTGATATGTGACAAACCAAACGATGGACCCATTAGACACCTTTTATTGTGACACTTACATGCAGTTACCACTGTTCGCAATGTAGTTGTGACCAAGCAGGAGTATGCATTGTTTTCCTTTCAAATCTTGCTCTGAGGGGGATAGGCAGGCTGCTAGCTTGTTGATTTAAAGAATATCTAATAATAATCAATACTTACACAGCTGTAAACCGTGCAGTTACAGTGTGCAACTGATATTTTTATAGGTAGGAACATCGATACTTTCTCCACTGATACAGCAATACTTTTTTTCGATGTATCGAGAGCTGATAATGATATTTTTGAAAATATCAATGTATTGGATTCCCAAAATTTTTGAAAATATCAACAGTCCTACTTCACGTATCCTCTTGATGTAATGCCAGCCTCACAAGTTGGGAATGTGGAAATCATCACACAACTATTCCTTGTGCCTGTCCATTCATTTGTGTCAACTGCAGAGGACACGCTCCCCCCTGTTTTCCGGACAGCATCATTTATCAGAAAAAGAGGAAGCTAATGGAATATAAGACCCTGGACAGGCCAACCTACACGAAAACAAAAAAGAAATACGACCATGTTAATCCTGTATGCATGATGTCATCATTTGCTATGCCTACGCTGATGTCATCCTTTGTGAAGTTGGCATCCCCATCAGCTTTGCCTCTTAAAGTGGGCCACCAGGACTGCCGGACTACACCTGCTCCCTTGATGGTTGGGGGCTCTCCTTCTCCTGTTGCTTCCTTACCACCAACTTCGGGAGCAATGTCCTCTCATCCATTGGGAACATCAGTTCCCATCCCTCAGGGAGGGGTCCCAAGGGACATTACCTTCTGTGATTTCCACTGCTGTGAAGCCGGACACCAGCCAGTGGCTGAAGGAGCCTGAAACTGCTGGTTGTAGGACTTCATGATCATCATCAGTTCCTGAAACCACCTCAGAGAAGCCCTCCCATCCAGTGAAACCTACAGAGAAGTGAGAGGAGAAAAAGAAGAAACCTATTAGGAAGAAAGAGGTCCCGGAGGTCCCCACACCACCAGGTTCCAATTCTGAGGATTAGGTGGAGACCCTTGGGTCCCCTGAGGACCTACAGCTCCCCAGAGCCTCAGAACCAATGAACACAGCCACCCCAAGCACTCAGCTGGTAGCAGCAGGTGACCCTGGGGCATAAGCTGCCTCCTCGGTCCCTTCATGCTCTGCCAGTACACTGAAAACGTAATACTCCAGTGGAATTTGTGGCAGTTTTCCCCACCACCTGGCTGAGTTACAACAAGTCTTAGGCACCTCACTTGCTTTCTGCATTTCCTTTCAGGAAACTTGGGTTGCAGCAATGCGGACCACCGCCCTTTGCAGCTATTGGCCATATTACAAGAACCATACTGGCTATGATAGGGTGTTGTCAGGTGGAGTATGTATGTATGACCTTGACTCTGTGTATAGTGAATCTGTGCCTCTCCAAATAACCTTAGAAGCTGAGGCTGTTAGGTTAAGGACGATGCAGAATATTACCATATGTAATGTCCATCTCCCCCCAGATGGTGAAGTACTTCAAAATGTATTGGCTGCACTGGTTTCTCAACTCCCTGCACCTTTCCTAACTCTGGGCAATTTAAATGCCGATAACCTCCTGTGGAGTGGAACCAAAAGCACTGGCCATGACAAAGACGTCAAAAATCTACTGGCACAACTCGATCTTTGCTTTAAGTAGTGATGCTCCCACATATTTCAGCATGGCAAATGGCACCTAATTGGCCATTGATCTTTCAATGCAGCCCTGGCCTTCTACCATCTATTAACTGAAGAGCTCATGACGACATGTGTGGTAGTGATCACTTTCCGATTTTCCTGTCCCTACTCCAGCATCACTTCTTGGCCGTCTGCCCAGATGGGCTCTTGACAAAGTTGACTGGTATGCTTTCACCTCTGCTGTCACTGTTGGACCTCCACCACATGTCACTGTCAATGTTATGGTCCAAAATAAAACTGCTACCATTGTTTCTGCTGCCAACTTGATCATCTCCTGTTCCTCAGGATCCCCCCTGGCAGAAAACAATGCCTTGGTGATCACCAGAAATTTTTGAGGCCATTAGAGATCATAGGCAGATTCTCCAACATTATAAGGGGCACCCATCGATGGAGCACCACATTGCCTGTAAATGGCTCCGTGCCTACTATACTGGACCCACCATCTAATCAAAAGATGGAAACAGGAGTGCTGGGAATGGCATTTTTCAACCATTGGATCACAAACATCTGCTTCTCGGGCTAGGACGAAGACCAGATTCCTTCATGGATTTCAGATTTTTGCAGGTGTACCTGGGATTTCCACAAATGGAGCTATCTATTCAGAGCCAGATGCAATCGTCAAACATTTTGCTGCACATTATGCTCGCACTTCGACATCTGAGAATTATCAACCTGCGTCTCATATCCTAAAACTGATGGTGGAATAAAAGTGCTTATCTTTTACTGCACACCACCTTGAGCCATACAATACACCATTCAGTGAGTGGGAATTCCTCAGTGCCTTTGCCCAATGCTGTAATATAGTTCCAGGGCCAGATTCACCATCAAATGCTTAAACATCTTTCAGTGTATTACCAGTGTCACATCCTTGCCATCTTCAACCGCATCTCGAGTGAGGGTGAGTGTCCATCGCAAGAGCAGGAAAGCATCATTGCCTCAGTGCTGAAACCTGGTAAGAACCCCCTAGAAATGGACAGCTACTTCCCCATTAGTATCTGCAGTGTTCTGTATAAGTTGCTCGAACACATGGTGAGCTGGCTGCCGTGTTGGCTCCTTGAGTCGAGGGGCCTTTTGGCTCTGTCCCAGAGTTGTTTTCGCCAAGGCCTCTTCACCAATGAAATTTGGTATACCTAGAGTCTGCTATTTGTACAGCCTTTGCCTGATGTCAACACCTTATTGCCAACTTCCTTGACTTGAAAAAGGCTTATGATACAACATGGAGACATCACATCCTCTGCACATTACACAAGTGGGGTCTCCAGGACCCGCTCCCAATTTTTATACAAAATTCTTTCCGAATTCAAGTCAGTGCGTTTCACAGTTCAGCCCGTATCTATAAAAATTTGGTCTCACAAGGCTCTTTCTTGAATGTTCCTCTCTTTTTAGTGTCCATTAATGATCTAGCAATGGCCGTGGGGTCCGCAGCATCACCTTTCTGGTTTGCTGATGACTTTTGCATTCACTTTTGCCCTAGTATTGGTGTTGCCGAATGCCGACTGTTGGGATCCATCCGAAAGCCACAGTCATGAGCCCTCACCCACAACTTTCAGTTTGCAACCACCAAGACTTGTGTCATGCGTTCCTGTCATCATTGTACTGTCCACCCACATCCAGAACTTTACCTACTTAACTTATTGGTGGCTTATTGCTTTTTAGGGCTGGTCTGTGATGCCAAGCTCACTTGGCTTCCCCATCTTCGTCAGCTTAAGCAAAAGTGCTGCCAGCATCTTAACCATCTTTGCTGCCTGAGTCACATTGCCTGGGGTGCAGATCGCTCTATTCTTCTGCATCACTATGAAGTTCTGCCTTGATTATGGGAGTCTGGCACATGGTTCAGCATCACCCTTAGCATTGCAGATACTGGACCCAATACACCACTGTGAGGTTCGACTTGCAACAGGAGCTTTCTGATCTAGCCCTGTGAACAGACTACTCCTTGAGGCTGGGGTCCCTACATTGCGGATCAGGTGCAAACAACTGCTTGTTAATTATGACACACATGTTTGTAGTTCACCTGAGCATCTGAATTACACCTCCTCTTTGCAAACAGGGTTATCCAACTCCCAGAATGGTGGCCCAGGTCATGGATTATGATAGCAGTCCATGTTGGGTCCCTTCTTTGTGGACTCGAGTTTTTCCCTCTACCACCATTCCTCCAGGTCTACTCATGTACATCTCCAGCGTCCATTCCTCGGCCACAGCTTTGTCTGGACCTATCACAAGGCCCAAAAGACTCAGTTCATCGTGAGCCCCTCCACCACGAATTTTTCTCAATTCTTGGTGCAATCCACGGCTCAGAGGTAGTCTACACTGATGGGTCAGTGGTAGATGGTTACATTGGCTTTGCTCATGCACACACTAGACATACTGAACAGCACTCCTTGCCAGATTGCTGCAGTGTTTTAACTGCAGAGTTGGTAGCCATCTCTCACTGTCTTGAACATTCCTTCCTCATCTGTAGTGATTCCTTAAGCATCCTACAAGCTCTCGACCAGTGCTACCCCTGCCATCCTTTGGTAATGACTATCCAGGAGTCTGTTTATGCCCTCGAACAATGTGAACATTTAGTGGCCTTCATCTGGACCCCAGCACCTGTCGGAATCCTGGGAAATGAACTTGTTGACAGGCTGGCCAAACAGGCTACCAGTAAACCATTTCTGGAGCTTGGCACACCAGAAACTGATCTCCAGTCAGTATTACGCTGTAAAGTTTTCATGATCTGGAATACGGAATGGCAGACGCTAACTATGCCAAATAAATTACATGCTATAAAGAACACCCAATGTGTGGAGGTCATCCATGCAAGCCACTCGCAGAGACTCCGTTGTCCTTTGCTGGCTCCGCATCGGCCATACTTGGCTGACTGACAGTTGTGTCCTTTGCCTTGAGAACTCACCACAGTGTCACTGCGGTTCTCAATTGACAGTGGTCCACATCTTGTTGGACTGTCCCAATCTAACTGCCCTGAGACGACTTTTAACCTGTGGTGTTCGATGACAATGCCTCAATGGCTGATCTAGTTTTAAGTTTTTTTCATGACGAGGGGTTTTTATCACTCAGTCTAAGGGTGGGGACCTGTCCTTATCTCCCAGGTTCTCATCCTACATGCATTTTTTATTCTTCCTCCCCCTGTTGTCTCTTTGACTGTGTTTTGTGCTGTGTCTGGACTTCAGCTTAAGCTTTTAGGCTGATGGTTTTTGTGCATTGTTGAGTGGCTGGCAAATAGAGACAGGTGCATATCGAAAAAGGGACTGATGACCTTAGTAGTGTAGTCCCTTTAAACAACAAACCAAACAAACCAACCAACCAACCAACCAGTATTTTTCCCAGCACCTGATGGACTCCAGACCTTCAGACTGCTTGGTCACCCTCAACAACTATATACTCACACATAATTGCTTGTCCTGTAAAGGCATCACGTACAAACATATATGTCATACAGCAATGGGCACCCACCTGGCACCCTCCTATGCTAACCTATTCATAGGTCATCTACTGGAATTCTTTCTAATCCCCACCCCCACCTCCTCCCAGAATCCCAAACCCCTCATATGGTTGAAATTTACTGATGCCATTTTCATGGCTGGACTGAGGGTGAGGATGCCCTACACACATTCCTCTGGAAACTCATCTTCTCCTGCATTCGCTTCACCTGGTCCTCCTCAGCCAAACAAGCCGCCTTTTTTGATGATGGCCTGCCTCACAAGGATAGCTGCATCAGTACCTCCTTCCACACCAAACCTACCACGATCAACAATACCTGCACCTTGAAAGCTGCCACCCATTCCACACCAAGAAGCCCCTTCCATTCAGCCTAGACACCTGTGGTCATTACATCTGAAGTGACTAGCAGTTCCCCTCCAAATATGCCAAGGGGTGCACTGAGGCCTTCACAGACCAAAATTACCCTCCCAGCCTTGCCCAGAACAGATCGCCAGTGCCTTGTCTCAGCAGTCACCTACTATTCCCCACATACCCATAGTCCAGCAACAAAAGGGTACTCTTCTCGTTACTCAGTACCATTCAGGACCAGAGCAATAAATCCTATTCTCTGCCAGTGTTTTGACTACTTCTCATGCTGCCCTGCAGTGACAAGGATCCTTCCCACTATCCTCCCCACCTATAGTTTTATTCTGACACCCAGCCAACCTGTGCCACATTTTTTGTCCATCCCTTCTCTGTCCCTGCTGTGAATCCATTCATTTGTGGCTGATATTCTTGCAATAGACCACAATGCATGTCCACAACATCCTCCCACAAACATCTATTCCAGTATTTACTGGGATTTCCTACCCCATCAAAGTCAGCGCCATCCATGAAAGCATTCATTTGATCTACAAATTAGCTGCTACCACTATGCTGCATTCTATATGGGAGTGACAACTAACAAGCTGTCTGTCCACATGGATGACCAGTGCTGAACTGTGCCTGAGATACAGCTGGACCACCCAGTTGCTGAACATGTTGCCCGACATGATGTGTCTCATGTTAATGACTCCTTCACGGCTGCTGCCATCTGTATTCTTAAAACTAACAGCAACTTTCCTGAATTTTGCAGGTGGGGACACTTTGCACAACATACTCTGTGCTCTCACATATCACCGGCATCAACCTTTACTAGTCCCTGTCTGCTATCTGTCTGTCCCCTTCCTTGCTCCCCTTACAATAAATGCATACCTTCCATCCCATCAACCCATCTACAAGTCCTTTCCTCTTCTCTACTGCTCTGTCGTCCCAACCCCCAGCACAGGATCGTGAGAGAGAGAGAGAGAGAGAGAGAGAGAGAGAGAGAGAGAGTTGTGGTCTTGATGTGTACGAGTTCTACTTCTGAGGAATGATTTTGCATGAAACCTTAAATATTTCGTGTATTCTTTTCTGTTCCATATCCATTCCACCCTGGTCTTTCCATAGTCTGATTTTATCTGTTGAATAAAATAGCTGACAAACTGGTTTTGGTGTAACTTTTGCAAATATTCGAATACTTTACATAATATTTCATTATTACAAAAACGTTTTTCATAAATGCAGGAATATTTATGTATTTGTTATAATTATTTTTGTGATAAATCACAGTATTACATAAGTATCTTCTTCTGCTAATAATCTTACTATTGTACAAATGGATTATGTGAAATTGTATGAAGTTATATCAGGCATTAATAATTTTAACTAAATTTCAAATTACTGCTAATTTACAGCATGTAATATGAATTTGCAGTATTCATACAAGATATATTTTAGATAATAACTGACTTTTATTGTAATAACATTTTAAAATTAATGAATTAACTATCTGCATAGATGAATTAGAGTCTTCAAACCCAGCTGACATAATCTGCCTCTCTGAACATCATGTGACCACTGGTATAGAACTTTTAAGTGTTACAGGGTTTAGGTTAGCATCTCACTTTTCTAGATCAGAAATGGAGAAAGGAGGAGTTGCCACATTCATCAGGAACTGTCATAAATTTAAGATCATAGACATTCATAAATTTTGCCTAGAACAGCATATGGAAGCATGTGCAACAGAATTAGAATTTCACAAAAAATCCTTCATAATATAAAGTGTATATCGAGCACCTGCAGGTAACTTTAATCTGTTTGTAAACTACCTTGAAGCTGTACTGGCCCATTTAACAACCAAAAACAAAGAAATGGTGGTTGCTGGTGATATCAATGTAGATTTCCTTAAAGACTCACCCAATAAGAGCTTATTTGGGTTAGTAACACTATCATTCAACTTAATTCCCACTGTAAAGTTCCCCACTAGGGTAGCCACTTGCTCACAAAGAGCCATTGATAATATCTTTATAGAAAAGTCCAATGAACAAAATTATATTACAAAACCAATAGTCAATGGCCTCTCAGACCATGACATGCAGTTCCTTCTGTTAAATGTTAATATTAAACAGGATATAAAATCTGTTAAATCTGAGCTCAAGAGGGTAATCAATAAGCCAAAAATTGATTGTTTTAGGACACTCCTCAGAGACATTCACTGGACTGATGTTTACAGAGCTCATGGCATGAATGAAAAATATAACACTGTTTTCCCCCAAAACTTACCAAGGTTAGAGCAAAGTCTACAAAAAAGCCAGGGATTACTCAAGGAATAGGGGTATCCGAAACAGTTCCGATGTTGATGCTATAGCACATTACAAGAAATACTGCAAAATATTAAAGACTGTAATACGGACGTCAAAGCAAATATATTACAAGGAAAAGATAGTCATATCAGATAACAAAATAAATACAATATGGGCTATAGTGAAGGAGGAGACCTGTAGAACCAGACATGAAGCGGAACAAATAGCATTAAGAGTAAATGATACATTGGTGACAGATGTGTATAGTGTTGCAGAACTTTTTAACAAAAATTTTATAAATGTTACTGAAAAGATGGGGTTGTCAGGTTCGGTAGCTGCTGCTGTGGAATACCTCAGACCAGACATTTCAAGTAACTTCCATAATATGAATTTGACACTCACTACCCCAACAGAAATTATGTCCATCATAAAATCTTTAAAATCAAAAACATCTAGTGGGTATGATGAAATATCAACAAAGTTAATTAAAGAATGTGATTCTGAGCTAAGTAACATATTAAGCTATCTGTGTAACCAGTCGTTTATCAGTGGAATATTTCCTGACTGGTTGAAATATGCTGAAGTTAAGCCACTGTTTAAGAAGAGAGATAAAGAAATAGCATCAAATTTCCGTCCAATTTCACTGTTGCCAGCATTCTCAAAAATTTTAGAAAAAGTAATGTACAGTCAGCTTTATAACCATCTTATCTCAAATAACATACTGTCAAAGTCACAGTTTGGATTTGTAAAAGGTTCTGATATTGAGAAGGCTAGTTACACTTACGGTGAAACTGTGCTTAATTCATTAGACAAAAAATTGCAGGCAACTGGTATATTTTGTGATCTGTCAAAGGCATTTGACTGTGTAAATCACAATATCCTTTTAAGTAAATTAGAATATTTTAGTGTAACAGGAAATGCTGCAAAATGGTTCAAATATTATATATCTGGCAGGAAACAAAGGGTGTTATTAGGAAAGAGACATGTATCAAGCTATCAGGCATCATCCAACTGGGAACTAATTACATGTGGGGTCCCACAAGGTTCCATTTTGGGGCCCTTACTTTTTCTTGTGTATATCAATGACCTTTCATCAGTAACATTTCCAGATGCCAAGTTCGTTTTGTTTGCCGATGATACAAACATTGCAATAAATAGCAAATCAAGTGTAGTCTTAGAAAGATCAGCTAGTAAAATATTTGTGGACATTAATCACTGGTTCCTAGCCAATTCTTTGTCACTAAACTTTGAAAAAAAAACACACTACATGCAGTTCAGAACTTGTAAGGGGTGTCCCAAGAGTATATGTCTAACATATGATGACAAGAAGATAGAAAAAGTGGACAGTGTTAAAATCTTGGGATTACAGCTTGATAATAAATTCAACTGGGAGGAGCACACCACAGAACTGCTGAAGCGTCTTAACAAATCTCTGTTTGCAATGCAAATTTTGTCTGACATAGGGGATATAAAAATGAAAAAGCTGGCATACTATGCTTACTTTCATTCCATAATGTCATATGGGATTATTTTTTGGGGTAATTCATCAAGCCAAGTTAAAGTTTTCCGGGCACAAAAACGTGCAGTAAGAGTTATATGTGGCGTGAACTCAAGAACAAACTGCAGAAACCTGTTTAGGGAGCTAGGGATACTAACTACTGCTTCCCAATATATTTATTCCTTAATGAAATTTGTCATTAAATATATATCACTTTTTCAAACCAACAGCTCAACTCATGGAATCAATACTAGAGATAAGAATAATCTTCACAAGGATTTAAAGTCACTTAGTCTTGTACAAAAAGGTGTTCATTATTCAGGAACACACATTTTCAATAACTTGCCAGCAGCCATAAATAGCTTAACAACCAATGAAATTCAGTTTAAGAGAAGCCAAGGATTTATTGGTGGCCAACTCCATCTACTCCATTGATGAGTAAATATATATGTGTGTGTGCGTGTGTGTGTGTGTGTGTGTGTGTGTGTGTGTGTGTGTGTGTGTACACAATCTAACTTCTGCACCATTTCAGTACAGTAATGTGTTAATTGTAAATAAGTATTATAGTAGTTGCATTACACGTTTATTACCTTATAAATAAATAAATAAACTTTTTTATTTTAAATTCAGTGCATTAGTATTTGAAAAAAGACCCCTTCACATAGTGTTCATTAAAAAATGACGATCATTCCACTTGGGACCTCTGGAATGGTACAATAGCTTACTTGTTTCAGTTGTAAATATTTGCCATGTATTGTTGTTTTTCTGACATGTTCCAGACCTCCTCACTACGGATCAATTGGAATGAAAGTAAATCTAATCTAATCTAATATCAGATCTCAGTAATATTTACATTGATGGAAATATTTTTATGGTCAATTAATTGCATAATGATACTATCAGCAAGGAAACTATCTGAAGTATGAAATAAGCAGTATCTCAGGCACAGTTCAGCTTTGAATGTTAACAAATGAACTCATGAATAATGAAGTTAACTGCTATACACAATTAGTAATTGATGTTCATGACTGTCGTAACCAAGTAATACACAAACTCAATCCTAGTCACATAAATAGGGTGTTTTTCATAACCTCTGAAGAAATACGGAAATAGCTTCTTGGGACTCTGCAAGATACAGAACAATGAATGGCACAATACAAAACTACAATAGTGGGTCATTCCAAGTCAATTCAACATACATCTCAACCTGACACTCTCGGATTTCTTTCAATTTGGTGCATTCAATGACCCAGATAAGTGGTGGAAAAATACCAATTTGCAGATATGTGTTACAACTCTGAAGAAAGTTACAGGTCTGGAAAGTTTGGAATTTGTGCTAAATTTACATGCATATGTCACAACATTAATGACTTTAATTCTGGTTCTAATTCAGTTACAGCAATGAAAATAGTACCATTGGAAAGCTAACAAATAGACCTTTAAATTGATACGTCACATGACAGGTTTCTGAGAATTTTCATACTAAAGGACATTGGACTTGACCTTTGACCTTGAATATCTCAAAACAGCCCATCTTCAATTTAGAAAAAAAAGATATTTAATTGCTCCAGTATGTTACTATAAATATGGTAAATATCAAGGTGGCACACCAAAGGCATCATGCACAAAAAATTATTTTGTCAACTTAAATACACCATCAACCTGCAATGAGCAGCTATGTATCCAGTTTTTTCAATAACACCAGCCAATTGCAGTTACTTTTATTCAGACTAATTCTTTAATATTTTTAGCTGTGAACATCCAGTGAGAGACTTTTTATTTCAACCAGTCAACATTAGCCTGTTTCAGTGAACAGCCAATCAGAGAGAATTTTATTTCAAACAATCAACATTAGCCTGTCATAGTGAACAGCCAATCAGAGAGACTCTTATTTCAACTAGTCACCATTAGTCCACTGATCTCTGTAAATTATGCAAATTTTGTTTTGTATGTTTTATGGCTGTGGCTTGTTTAACAAAAAGAGTGTAAATGTGTCGTAAAGTAATATTTAGTAAAAAATGGATTTCAAGTCAAAATTGTACTGTTGCAATCTGTTTAGGGAAGAAGGTCATGCAAGAGTGCAGAAGAATTTAAGGAATATTCAGGAGTGGATGATAAACAAGTAACCTAATGTATTGTTAGGTGAAAAATTAACCCAACAATCACTGCAGATGTTGCCTCAGTTGTGCCAAGTACTTCCAGAGAAGATTTAAGTGAAGATGAAGTAGCATCATATCTGGCACTCGATGCTTTAAATAGTAGCCTTCAGTATTTAGGTGAATCTGGTGTGAAGGAAAAGAGGCTTCAGAGTGAGGAAAAGTACACAAAGCGAAAAAAAAAAAAAAAAGTAGCCTGTGTGTTGGAGCATACTTTTGTGGCACAATCGGAAAAAGAAGAGAGTGAAAATGGAGAAAGTGAAATTATCACCCAGCTGAAAGATGAGTTTCACAATTCAGACCACAGACCGAATGTGTGACCAAACACAAATTCTAACTGTACTCCCAAAGAGTTGGAGTATAAGGAAAACTATGAAAGAATTCTCTGCTTCAGATTACATGGTATGGAGAGCAAAACAGTTAGTAGCAAACATGGTATATTAGTGACACCAAATCCAAAGCCAGGTAAGACATTATGTGAGAAAACTGTTCAATGTGTGCATGATTTTTACTGTGATCATGACATGAGCCGTATGATGCCAGGAAGAAAAGACTTTGTGTCTGTGAAAGAAAATAGAATTACAGTACATAAACAAAAGCAGCTAGTGTTGCACAGCCTTAAGGAGATGTATGCATATTTCAAAGATAAATACCTAGATATAAATATTGGAGTCTCCAAAATTTGTGAGTTGTGGCTAAAGCACTGTGTTCTTGCCAATGCCAGTGGAACCCATGCTGTTTGTGTGTGTGTGTGTGTGTGTGTGTGTGTGTGTGTGTCTTGCACTAGAAATTCAAGTTAATGATTGAAGGTTGTAAACTCAAAGCACTAACAAAGAGTGAAAAATACACATTACTGTCATACAAGCACTGTTTAGCATTTGTTACATGTAAACCTGCACTACCAGCATGTTTCTTAGGTTCATGTCCCTATTGTCCAGGCATGACAAGACTAACTGATTATCTGTATGGTCTGTTTGGTAAGAACTGCATTGAAGAAATTGCATATAAGTGTTGGTTAACTACAGGCAGGGTAGTTCTAGAGGCTATAACAAAGTCTACAGATGATTTCATTGAGGTGTTTGCATCGAGGTTACAACAGCTCCTACCGCACTCATTTATCTCCCAGCAGCAGTCACATTTCTGTAAAATCACTAAAGAAGATCTCAAAGTAAACGAGTTTCTTGTTCTTTGTGACTTTGCAGAAAATTACTCCTTCACCATTCAGAATGAGGTACAAGGATTCCACTGGAATAATTCACAGGCTACAATTCACCCATTTGTTGTTTAATACATAGACCCAAGAACTAATGATGTATAATACGTGGAAATATCTGACTGCCGTCAGCATTATACAGTGTAGGTTTGTTCTTTTCAGACAAATTTCATCAATTTCTTGAAACGTCACATTTATTACTTTTTGAATGGATGTGCTGCCCAATACAAAAACAGAAAGAACTTTATGAATCTGTCCTACCATCAAATAGATTTTGATGTTACAGCAGAATGGCATTTTTTTGCTACAGCGCATGGTAAAGGACCTTGTGATGGGGTAACAGGGACTGTAAAGAGATTAGCAAGACTTGCCAGCATCAAGCGACCTTACAAGAATCACATTTTGACATCACGACTGTTGTTTGAGTGGTGCATGGGAAATATTCCTTCATGTGTCTTCCATTATACATACGGCCAAGCTGAAACAACATTTTAAAATTCATGGATGATTCCAGGTGCCCATAAGCTTCATTGCATAATACCTGTTAACAAAGGTTTAGTAAAGACAAAGATATATTCTGCTTCTTTAGTTAGTAGAGAAGAGTCAGTGATTGCTATGGTGAATGAAATGCTGTTAACAAATATACATGGATTTGTTGCCTGTATGTATGACAGTCATTGGTGGGTTGCATATGTCGTACAAACGTGTGAAGAAACAGCTGAAGTAAAGGTCAGCTTCTTACATCCATATGGACCATCTCTGCCATGTGTGTTTCCTGCCAAACCAGACACTTGTTTCGTCAGAAAATGTGGCATTATCACAAGAGAGGATCCAGTGACACCAACTGGAAGGACATTCAGTCTCCCTGCATCAGATCTGATGAACGTGAACAATTTAGTTGGAGAATTGTGAGGAGAGATCTTATTTTTTTTCATTGCCTTTTCATTACAACTGCAATGTAAATAATGTAATGTAATCTAAATAATTCATAATACCACTATAATAACATAAACCATATTTTTGTACAATATTACTTATGGATTTTACTTTATCATAATTTGTGTTTCATATGTGTGTGTAACCTTCTTCATTTCGGTAGTGTATTGATGCTGACAAAATAATTTTTTGTGCATGATGACGTTGGTGCACCATCTTGTTATTTACCATATTTATAGTAACATACTGGAGCAATTAATTTTTTTTCAAAAGAATTGAAGAGGGGCTGTTTTGAGATATTCAAGGTCAAAGGTAAAGTGCAAGGTCAATGACCTTAAGTATGATAATTCTCACTAACTTGGCATGTAGCATATCAATGTAAAGGTCTATCCGTTAGCTTTCCAATGGTACCATTTGTCATTGCTGTAACTGAATTAGAACCAGAATTACAGTTATTTATGTTGTGACAGATGCATGTAAATTTCGTACTAATTCCAGACTTTACAGACCTATAACTTTCTTCACAGTTGTAACACACACACCTGCAGACTGGCATTTTTCCATCTCTTATCTGGGTCATTGATTGCACCAAATTTGAAAGAAATCTGTGATGCCGAGGTTGAAAATGTTACTTTACTGCATTGAATTGACATGGAATGACTCTAGCATAGAGAGTCAGTCAGGGCTGCTCCACTCATACATGCGCATGAGTAGTTGGCAAACGGTGCGGCAGAGACTGCACTGCACCCATGCATCTCACAGGCAGCCTCCAGCAGTGATTCAAATGCACACACACAGCTACCCACACTCAGAGTCCTCACACACATATGAACTAGTAGCAGGATACAGCACACCTCTCCATCATGTGAAGTGTGTGCCCGGTTGATGGAGGAGACACTGGCGGCCCAACAAGAGTCACATCCATCAGATCTCGAATGGAATGGCAGCAGCCAGTGCCGATGAGGGGGGGGGGGGGGGTAGGACGATGTGCTGTGCAGGCACCAGAGCATGGGGCTAGAATGTGTGGAGAATTGGGCATGCTCAAAGGTGGTGAGCCCACTTGGCACACAACAACAGAACTGCGAAGGAGGGTGCAATCACCATCTCTGTTGTCACCAGTGTGGAGGAGATGGGACTGGACCCATCAGCAACAATGGCCAAGGCAGTGGTGATGAGGGTGTCAGTGGAGGTGGCCCAGCCAGAACAGCAGGCTGCGACAATAGACCCGAGACTGGAGACAGACTGATGTCCGGCTCTGGGAAGGTGGAATGTAGAGAACCACATTTGGAGGAGGCAGGCAGTGGAACAGGGCCCTCCACAGTAGGAGATGAGAGGCTCAAGGCTGAGGGAGGTGGGGTAGCTTGCGGCGATGGGGGCCGCACTTACTAACCATTAGCTTCCAGTGGTGAGTGGGGGCACAACTGATCAATGTGATGCGTCACCAGTCCGTTGGCCTTGGAGATATCACAAAAATGGTGGCAGGTAACAGTGGCCAATATCCACTTGGGATGGCGACCAAACCCCCGTGCTCACACCAGTGACCCTCGCATAACTGCAAGAACTCGACTGCAGCAGGTGCAGCACAGGCTGGAGAAGGTGGAATAGCATTCCAGCCGGAAAGCAACTCAGCTGGGCTCTGCTCCTCCTAGGCTTTAAGTGATAGATGCTCAGAAAACAGAGGAGGGTGTCATCCAGCAAAGAATCCACAACAAACTTTTTCATTTGGGACTTGAAAGTGCACACTACTCGTTCTGCCATGCCATTTGACTGAGGATGGAATGGCAGAGCTGTAACATGAAGAATGCTGTGATGGGGACAAAACAATTTAAAGGTGTGAGAAATGACTTGGGGCCCGTTGTCGGAAACTTAAGTCAAAAGGCAACCCTTCAATAGAAAATACCCTCTTTAAGTGTACAAATTGTCACCTCAGCTGACACTGACACACATTGTAGAATATAAGGAAACCAGGAAAATGCATCAACAACCAAGAGCTAATAGGAATTCAAGAAGGGGCCCACAAAGTCTACAGGAATGTGTTCCCATGGCTGGTGGGGAGCAGGCCAGGGGTACAAGGATGCCCCGGAAGCTGCCTGTTGTCGGGCGGACTGCTCAGAAGTTGTGACAAAATGGGCAATTACGCCATCAATTCCTGGTCAAAAGACCTGTATCCTAGCTAACAGTATAGTATGCAAAACTCCCCTGTGGCCTTGGTGGAGAAGGCGTAGAATCTTCCACTGTTATGTGGTGGGAATGACTACTCTGGGAGAGAGGTCTTCTGTGGACAACAGCAAAACACCATAACAAAGAGTCGATACTGTAAGGAAAAATGGTTGCACATGGCATCGGAAGCGTGACCCAGCAATTGATCTGGCCAGCCCTGTTGAAGAAACCGAACCACCTGACAGAGAGTTGGGTCAGGGCAGTGGCAGGTGCTATGAGTGAGCTCGTAATAGGGAAATCCTCAACTGCAGCCTGTGTTCCAGCATCAAAATGGAAGCAAAGCAATTCTTCACAATGAAAGTTGGGATCAGGATCCACAGGAAGACTGGACAAGGCTCTCACATAGGCATGTTTAGAGAGAGGTAAAAAATGGTTTTCGTAATTGTAGCATGACAAGAACAATGCCCAGCACTGTAGGTGGTGTGCTGCCTTGTCAGGCAAGGAAGTGTAATGGTTAAACAATAAGACCAAGGGTTTATGGTCAGTAATAAGGTGAAACTTGGAGCCATACAAAAAAGTGATATTTCTGTAGAGCATAGACAGTGGCAAAAGCCTCTTTTTTCCACCTACAAGTAACGCTGCTGAGCTGGAGTGAGAGATTTAGAAGCAAAAGCCACTGGTCATTCAGTGCCATCGGCATATCAGTGTACTAGTATCACACTGAGGCCATATTGTGAGGCATCAATTACCAAAACTATGTGCTGGTTCTGAGAGAACGTAGCTACATAAGAGCCAAGAACAGTTTGGATTTCAATATTTGAAAAGTACATTTGCAGTCTGGGCTGATGCAGAAAGGTAATTTCTTGTGTAACAAAGCTTGCTATGGGTGGGCCAATATGGCCATCCCTGACAGGTATTTATGGTTGTAGGCTGTCTTCCCTAGGAAGGCTTGAAACTCCTTCATAGATGAGGGGGCAAGGCATAGACTTAACAGCAGAGATGAGATCTGGCAGAGAACGAATCCCATCCCATAAGACATTGAACCTGAAATAAACAATAGAAGGTTGAAAAAACGGACATTTTGTGAGGTTGCACTGTAAGCCTACGGATTGTAAGACAGAAAACAAAGTGTGCAAATTTTTCAAGTGATCGGCTGTGGAGGAGCTTGTGCCAACAGTATCATCCAGATAATTAATGCAACCCTGGACAGGCATAATCAGTTGCTCTAAAAATCGTTGGAAAATTTTGATAGAGCGAAAAGGAGCATTCAAAACCAGAACTCACTGAGACCCTTCATCCACAGTAACCTGCAGACACGCTTCAGACAAATCAGTTTTAGAAAAGTACTGGTCACTCAGTATTTTTGCCTACAGTTTCTCTTGGCGGGGGGTGTGTGTCCACAGTCAACTGGGTGTTGACAGTAGTACTGAAGTCACTACAGAGATGAAGTTTCCCCGATGGCTTCTGAACTACAACCAGCGGGGACAACCATTCACTAGCCATAACATGTTTCACCACACTTAGGAATAGAAGTCTGCCCAATTCTGCTTTCACTTGATCTTTCAAGGTGACAAGAATAGGACATGCATGACAAAAACAAGGCTGAGCCATGGATTTTAAAGAAATACGAGCAGCAAAATTTGTGGCATACCCTATACCTTTTCAAGGCAAGTCCAAAAATTCCTCCCACAGTGTTTCCAAGTGAGGATACGTTACCTGATTGGACACCAGGTGAGCTGCATTGATGACAGAAAATTCAAAGGCCCAAATGCGTCCATGCCGAACAAGTTCCCAACACCAGCAACCACCAAACATGTCATGGAACAAACCACTGATTTCCAAGAGGCAGATGCTGTAAATTGTCCCAGCAGTGTAATGTTCTGTTTGTTATAACTGACCATCTTCCGTGTGACCAGTGTCAGTGGTGGCAAGCCTAAACTGACACTGGTTTTAGAGTTCAGTAATGTCACAGCAACACCTATGTTGACCTTTAGCTGGATCACTTTGCGAAAACACTTAACTTGATAAACAACTTGGAAGAAGCCACAAGTATTGGACTCACATAGTTTACATCCATATCTGTATTCTGAGCAAACCTCGGCAACCAACACACAGAGGCAATGTAGCCTTTCTTGTGGCAAGCATTACAAATAGCCCTGTGTTTTGGGCACACTGAACGTTCGTGCTTGAGAAGATGGAAACAGAGAATGATGATGCTGGAACTGTGGTTTTCACAGCTGCTTGAGCTGGCCTTAGTCTGCTTGGCACTGGGCCCACATGTTTATGGCTGCTACTGCTGCTTACTTGTGGAAGCTATCTGTCGTCCTAGTGAGCACATCTTGTGACACTACTATCTCATCACCCCACACTTCAGTTTGGTCACCTGCTGCATGTGAAACTTCAAAAGATTGTGCTATTTGCAAAGCTTCTGCCAATGGTGGTTAAGTCTTCTTGAACACTTCCATGTCTGGAGCTAAACAGATAACTGCATCGTGCACCTTACAGTCTGCATAAGAGTCAGTTTGGGCATCAATAATGAATTGACTCTTATGGCTAAGGCTATGAACTTCGGCTGTCCAGGCCATGTATGACTGGTTTGCTTTCTTGCAGCACTGGTAGAATTCAACTTTCACCACTATGACATGCACTTGTGTGTCATAGTAGTTGGACAATAAACTGCACATGTGATGAAAGATAAGAGCTGTTGGTACTTGTAAAGGGGTAAGCTTACACATTAATTGATATACCTTAGGTGGAATCCATGAGAGGAAGAAGGTGTTGCACAAATTCGAGTCCGTCATACAAAAAGCCAAAAAATGCTGTCCAAATCTTTTTTCATATGGTTCCCAATCCTTGGCTGGATCATCATATGGATCAAAAGTGCATGGATTGACTAGTGGACTGGTACCCTGTCTATTATGGAAGCCAACAAAGTGTTCACACCTGAAGTTAAGCTGTTCAATCATGGCTGGTAGCATGGCATCCATAATGAATAAACATGATGAAACAGCACTTAAAGATTGCACATGCAGAAACCATCCCATCCTCATTGCAAATTTTGTAGTAACCAAGGAATACACAAACCCAATCCAAGTCATACAAATAGGTCTTTATTCATAACCTCTGAACAAATACGGAAATAGCCTATCAGGGCTCTGCTAGACACAGAACAATGGATGTGCACTATACAAAACTAGAGTAGAATAGAGAGTAGTCAGGGCTGCTCTGCACATATATATGTGTGAGTTACCAGCAGATGGCCCAACGGAGATGCCTCCCACATGTGGCCTCCAGCAGCCAGCCCACGCTGATATAGTTGGCAGCCGATACAAATGCACATACGTGGCAACCCACGCTTGGTGCACTCACATCACATGCACTAGTAGCAGGATGCAGCAATGTCTTTGGTATCATACCCTCCCATTAGATTCTGTTTGTGTCATTCCATTCTGCCATGATACAGTCTCAGATAGCTGTGGTTTTTACAGACTAGTTTACAGCCAAGTAGAAGCTACACCCTTGAGGATGATACATCTAAATGTCATCACCAATGTCACCATCACCCATCATCATCATCAATAATCTGCTGTGTTAGCAGGTCCTTTGAGTGTCCATTTCCTGCAAACCATTGCTTTCTTCTTAAGGGGACTGGTCCATAAATACCTGGGGAAACCTTGAAAAAATTGCCAGTGTAACTCAAATAATAAGATTTGTAAGCCCTTATAATGCTTTTTTAAAGAAATATTTTGGGAGCATTTTTATCTATGAACCACAGCTTTAGCTCTCACTTCTTTAATCTTTTTGTTGTTGCAAGTGAAATAAACTACACTAATTATTTATGTACATCATAGGTATACATTACTCAAAATACAAACAAAGTAGAAGGTGTATTTTTTTCCTGTAAGTTCTTTATACTGTTATCTTTAAAGCAGACTATTAAAAAGATGGTGCTGTCATAAAATGTGGTACAAAAAAATTTTAAGTATGATTACCAAAAATTGTTGGAAATGAACTCAGATTTTTTCTTCAAAAAAGGATTTTATTTTCAACGTTTAAGACAGTGTACTCTATCTGTAATAGTTTTTAGCTAAAGTGTACCAAAGCATGAAATACTTTAACTTGCATGGCACTAATGCATACCAAGTCCATATTTATCTTGTTTCCTGTGTTGTTGTTCTTCCCTTCTCTTCCTCACTCTTCTTCTTCGTATTCTTCCTTCTTTGGTGGCGTCGAACACCGATTTTACTGCTTCAAAGAGTCTCCTTCGGTCAATGGCTCTTTGCATATTTAGTCCACCAGGCAATCCCATCAGTTCCATATCATTAAACCTTGACATTGCACCGTCATTGAAACATAGAACAGCATCTAGAACACTTATTTTCAAAGTATTTAGTCCTACTAGAACAGTTTTGGGTATCCATTCCCATACACAGTTTTTGAAACTTCCATTTTGATTTTGAGACCTACCATGTAAACATTTCTCTAATAATCTTGTGTCACGAAGGTCCTTATGTATAGGTTTTATAACTTCCATTATAGCAAATGACAAAAAATGTTTATGATTGTAGGTCTCACCTTTAGCAACAGCCCTCTGGCATCTGGGCAGAGTGCATGACATAGGTTGCCTGTCATCTGTGGAGGATTTATGAAAGAAGGTAGCCCATACTGCCTTCTTCATTCCTTGAAGGTCATTTTTATTTTGTCTTATGGCTTGTCCATAATAATACTGTAACCTGTCTTATTTCTTTGTCTGAAAGCCGACCATGTCCACTAATGCACTTACCATCAGCTGATTTCTTTCCATTCAAATTCCTCTTCACGGTCCCCAATGTTGTACCTAGCTTTTCCTGGACATATCCAACAAATTCCATTTTTTCAAATTTTCTGTCAGCATAAAGTTTGAATTCACAAACTTTTTGGTATCCCTTTGACTCTCCATTTCCTAGGTAATATGTATACATCACACATTTCTCCATGGATCTTCGAAATATCTTCACACCACCTTCAGATTCCATCCCTCCACTATAACCACTAAAATTAATCAAACATTTATGATTTTCAGTTTCAGAAGTACAGCCATGACAATACTTGGTAATGCAGTCCACGTCAGTGACTTTACCATTATCCAAGGAGTTAGCTGTCACTACACCATTTTGGGAACTATGGCCTCTTCATTGCCAGGATGCATCCAGGGCTGCAGACACACATGTATTGCTGTCATTCATGTCTACACTGTGCTGAACAACATTTTTCATACTATCATTTGCTACTTCTTCTAAAGTCTGTAGAATAATTTTATTGTACCTGTTGAACATTGCAGGGGGAGATCAAGTCCATAAGAGCATAGAAAATTTGTGCATTTCTGTACCCTTTGCTTATACACCTCATAGCATAAGCAAGTTTAATATTTGTGTTATACACTCTCTGTTTAGTTACTCCTCAAGTATAACCACATTTGCTTTATTTACAAACAATTATTAATTTTGATGGACAACCTCTCTTAGCACGTATCTTCTCAACTACCTTCATACTGCTATTCCCACATTCCTTACACTGAAAAGCTTTATTTATTAGTTCAGATAGAACAGAGAGTTCAACAATAGTATAACCTGACTCTGTTGAGTTGGTGTGTGTATATTATTAGCATTAATACTGTCAAGCCCATTGTCCAAATATTTCAGTTTTAGCTTCGAAGCACTTGCAGTTGAAGCTGGTTCAAGTGTTGGTTCACATTGTATTTCAGTATTAGCAGAGTTAATCCGTTTGGTGAAATGGTTTACATAAAATTTATGTCATTTAACACTGAACTTCTTAATTCTTCTCATTGCTTTCAAGCGGGATAAGAAACTCATGCACACAATAAGAAACACACACACACACACACAATTACTTCACTGTAAACAAAATATTCATGCCAAAACAACAGCAAACAATGACTAAACACTCTGTATAAACAAAATATAAGCAACTGTAAAGCTTTTGCAGGTTAGCCAACATAAGGGACTAAAAAGTCATAAAAAGGAAACAAATGAGGGTAAAACTTTATTTTTAAGACAGCTGACTGTGTGCCATGAGAATGTCATGATACGTGCAGCCACTTTTAAATTCCTTTAATTCTGGTACTTTCTGTGGCCCATTTTCTGGAAATAAATTTTTTATTGTTCAGAAAACTACAGAGAATTTTTTAAGACAAAAATTAAAAATCAATTTTTGACAGTTATTCACATACAAGTCCCCTTAATGTATCTGTATGTGATGCCATCCAGCCCATCATCCAGGATCTACAACTTCTTCCTATTTTGTCTCCTCTTCCCTTCTACCTCTCTACTTCCATTTTTATAAGCCTCTCCTTCTTTGTTAACAAATGTCCAATCCAGTTATTTTTGTTTCTTTTTATTACATTTGGTAATTGTCTTTACTCTCCCACTCTTCTCAGTACCTCCTCATTTTTTTGCTCTGTCCATCCAACTTACTCGTATCATCCTCTGCCATATCCATATTTCAAAATTCTCCAGCTTTGCTCTATCTATCTTCCGCATTGTCCACATTTCAGTACCATGTAGAATGACACTCCATACAAAACACTTTACTAGTCGTTTCCTTAAATCTTGTCCAGATTGCTGCAAAAAACTCACATTTTCTTACAAAAAGTGTCTTTTTCCAATACTATTCTGGTTTTAATTTTTGTGCTATTTTTCCAGTTGCTTTTTATCCTACTTTTTAGGTATTTAAAGTTTGGATCATGCTCTAATATTTCTCCATTCAGTGTTATCTTCACCCCTTTTATTTCCTTCTAGGGCCATTATTTTTGTTTTCTTATATTGATTTTCATTCCATAACTCTTCCCTTTAGCTTCAACGGTATCCAGTATATCCTGTAATTTTGTTTCATCTATTGCTAGAAGGACCGTGTCATCTGCAAACCTCAAATACAATGTTCTTCTTCCTCTAGTTTTTACCCCTTTGTCATCTAGTGGGCAGTTGGCAGTCATATTTGCTAGGTACAGACAGAAAAGTATAAGAAACAGACAGCAGCCTTGTGTTACTCCTTTTTTACTTCTGTCTAGTTGGCAGTCTTTCTTCCCACTTTCGCAGATGCTTTTAATTTTAAATATAATGGGTTTATAAGTCATCTTGTTTACCACCCTACTCTTTTTCTCTCATAGTTGCGAGCTTATCCTAAGTTACATTATAAGACACCTTTCAGGTTTATAAAGCACATATAAAGGTCTTTTCCCTTTCCAGTAAATCTCTCTCTCAAAATTCACAAGAGTCTTAGTGCATCTCATGTGCCTTGTTGTCTGTCTTTTGTCTAAAACCAGATTGCTCCTCTAAATGTACAGTATTTCATAAATGAGCTAGACTTTTTGCAGGTATTTGTGGATGAGCAGTCCAAATTATGTATTATATATTACAAGACTAATATCAAATACGAAATATTTATTTAGCCAGAACTGGCTTTCAGCTTCTTAAACCATCATCAGATGGAAGAAAAGGGATACAAAAATGATGATGTGTGGAGTGTTTGCACAGAAATGTATTAGATTTGTATGTCACACAGAAACAGTTACATTTAAGTTAAAAAATAGTTTTATTTGGAGTTATATTTAACAATATATGAAAATTAAAGTTGAATTGCAATCTAATATTTGTATAACAAAAATTTAATTAACAGAGGGGAAAAAGGAAACTTGAATTTGGTCATTTAGTACTAAGCTTGCGATATGTGTCATATGCTTATTGATTTCAGTATTTCCCATGGGGTCATCTTTATACTTTTCTTAACAGAATGTGAAGCTTAACATGCTTCATTGTATGTTTGGTTTTCTGTTAAGATATGTTTGGCTAATGTTGAATCTGCATTTCCTTGCCTCCAGCCTCTGTCATATTCAGATAGCCTATTTACTGTAACACTGCGTGACTGATCACCATGTACTTTACCACAGTGTTTGCATGTAATTTTGTATACACTACACTGTGCAAAAAGTTGCAATTTGTCCTTAATGTTCAATAAAAAATTTGATGTGCTGTTGATAATATACAATGCAGGCCTTTATTTCTGAGACTTTAATGTTTAGTAAGATAATCTGAAAGTTTTGCCAACATATAGGATGGTGCAATAGTTTTCTTAACTATTGACTGGTTCCTGTTGGCCAGAATACTGAAGTGGTGTAACTGTGATTTACTTCTTTCGTAGTATGTTATCAATCATGGCAGAGCTTTAGCCATTACTGGAATATAAGTTTAATGGTATGTAGTTCTCAGAATGAGATTTCACTCTGCAGCGGAGTGTGTGCTGATATGAAACTTCCTGGCAGATTACAACTGTGCTGGACCGAGACGGAAACTCGGGACCTTTGCCTTTCGCGGGTAAGTGCTCTACCAACTGAGCTACCCAAGCATGACTCACGACACATCCTCACAATTTCAAGTTTGGAAGGTATGACACAAGGTACTGGCAGAATTGAAGCTGTGAGGACAGGTCATGAGTCATGCTTGGGTAGCTCAGTTGGTACAGCACTTGCCCACAAAAGGCAAATGTCTCAAGTTCGAGTCTCAGTCCAGCACATAGTTTTAATCTGCCACGAAGTTTTGTATGTAGTTTTGTTTGAAAGGCAGATTCAGATAATGGAAGTTAGATGGGGTGGTGTCTCTATGAACCTTGGTAGCCCACAATTTAAGAAGTGCTGCTGGTAGTGATGCACTCTTGTGCAGTGAAATTATTGCATTAAGACAGTTTAAGAAGAAAATATTTGCTGACAGTGTCACCATTGCCAACAATATCTTCAGTGTCTAGCAGCTCTTGTGTTAGAACAACATATTGTGCATATGTCGATTTCATAACAAAGAGCAGTCCACTGAACTGCCTGATTTCAAACTTTGGGTATCTTTATAGATCCCTGTGAACATATTTATCAAACAGTTATCTCTATAAAGAAAAAACTTTCACCAGTACTAAGCCAACGAGTCAATACTGGAACATGGGACCAGATATGGCCATCATTTACATTTCAACAAGAAAATCAAAAGTGAAATTCAAAAACTCGCTTGTACAATGGAATAAAATTATATAATTGATTTCCACAAGAGATCAAAGAGCATGCTGTCAGTGAAACAGTAAAAACCAATTTACTAAATAAAAGTTTCTGGACTGTTGAGGATTATTTAAACTGCCAAGCAGGTTATTTAGGCAGGTTTTCATCTGGGCAATTAACTGTTATGATCAAAAGCCATCGTGCAATATAATAGTGACATAAACTATACAAAAATATAACATAACAAACTAATATTGTGAGGATGTATAATTACAAATATTGTTTGAATGATTACTGTGTGTTTGAACTATATGTCTATGTTGTATTTGTGTATTTTGAACTATGTAGACTTTTGACTACCCACAAACAATGCAAATGGTCCATAAATGAATGAATAAATAAATAAATAATTTCAGAGTATGACTTTCTTGAAAAGAAGTAATGATGTAGCAAATGAAGTGGTAAGTGACAGTGTCAAACTGCAAATTTCATAAATGTTTTTAAATTATATGTTTTTATGTGGTTTCTAAAAATGATTCAAAACAGAATATTTTTATAGCAATGGAAATTAAGAAATTAATTTTTGTCATTATTGTCAGCAACATGTTATATACCAAGTGGCAAATCCATGTGTTTTAATACATTGCCTCTATACCATCTGGACTTAACCCTGTGACTACCATTGGAACACATATATTCCATGATAGATTACCATAGAATCAGAGAGAATTTGCTATATATTTTGCTTTGTATCACTGGCCCACAAGTAAAGGGGTCCATGCTCGTGGTTCACAGAATACTTGCATTACAGACTGCACCTGTAGGTTGTGCCATCTTCAAGTTTCGTTGTAAGCCCTCTGCTCTGCATTGTCACATTGAATTAGTTTCTGCCTGCAGATAGGCAACCCAATGAACAGATTTGCAAAATGGGCCAGTCGTGCCTTCCTGGAAAATTCGTGTCAATGAATAGCACACATGTATTGGCATGTGCCACATCTCAAACAGTGTCCAAGATGAGCACCAGCACCTGTAATGTGAGCTACAACCGTCTAAAAATGCTCTATCTGCTGATGTTTGTCCATTTCCTGTATCTCTTGTAGATTTTGTGCAGTCATCTTCTGAAGCCCCAGAGGTACTTACAAATGACACTGTGTGCTCTATGCCTTCTTAAACTGGAAAACAAAATGTCAGGAAATATTTTCTCATATTTTTACGTTTCACTAAGACACTAATTAAAATAACCATACATTAATGTCTTACTCATTAAAAATTAGTAGTGAGAATATTCAAGTGTGCCCAAATACGTGTATAAATTTCTCAATCAGTCACACAAAGTCTGTATACAAACAGGCGATCAGATTTGGCACTTTATTAATAACTGCCCATCTTGATCACTGTTTATCATGTAATTCACAATATGACTGGTTTTGTCTTTTTGCTGACATTAGATCATTAGGAATATTCTGATAATAGAATCAATTTAAAATGATGTGTATACATAGATACATTAACTAGTGCTAGTTATGGGATGAGTGCAGTCAACAGTTATTAATAAACTTGTATAAGTAGTTCATGTTACTGTCTGCATGACATATCATTTTAGTCAGCAATGTGGGTCAAATACTCTGGATCACAAGAAAACAGTTACTTATAGTTTCACTTGTCTGATTATGCTATTTCTTCGCAGACTTTATTCAATGATAATATTTATTTGTGATTACTTACTGGAAATTAGAACAGCAGCCAGTCACTGTTGATTACACCATTTAGTGGTTCCGAAATTGGCTGTTTGCCCGCAGGAGGCTGTTCATGTTTACTTTTATCTTTTGTGCTGTATTTTTGGTGAAATGGCAGCAGTTTCATGGTCACCAACCAAGACAGATAATGGAAAAAATATTGATTTCTTAATAGCCATAATTATGAAAATAACAATGTCATGATCTTCTAGTGGTTTGTGTACATATGTGTATTATGTGTTGATCATTTCCTGTAAAGCTGTATGAACACTGACAGAGAAGTTTTGTCAAATGATCATGGATTCAGTGTTTGTCATTTGAATGAACAAAGCAGTACGTTTAGTTTGGAATATACACATATCACAAGAAAGATGTCCACAATCCATAAATGTAATGTCAGTTTGGGAAACAGCATTAATGACTCTTTTGAAACTGTCTACAGGCTTACCAGTTTAGCAGCCATCTTTTGTGCATAATTAAACATCTGCCTGTGGATAGTTGCTGAAAATTGATTTAGAGGGATGGAACTTTGGGACAGATCAGTCTATAATTTTGCTTGCAACATACGGGAGTGAAGTTAAATGAAGTCTTTTATTTTAATGTTGCAAATTTTAGATTGCTGCACTTGCATAATAATTATGTCTCAACGATTTTGAAGTCTCAGTGGTTTTCTCCTTTGACTTCCAGTTATACTCATCCATCATTATGTCGATATCATTAATCATACAATATAAGAGATTTTTTTAAACAAATGTCAGCTTAAAAATCTGTACAACAAAGATCTTCAGCTATGCTCACACTTGCATATATGACAGTATTTGCTGTATATATCTGCTGAATTTCTCTTGACACATAAGATTCATTCTTTCCCATTGTCTTCTCTGGTAATTGTCTATCTGTTGATATTGAAATGTTGACATTGTGATTGTGTGTTACTGTGTTGTATGGCTGCATTATAGCTGTAATATCTTTCTCAACTTACTAATGTTCTTTTGGTTGAAAATGTGTTACTGAATTGACTCTGATTCCAGTTCTAGACAAAACATGTTTGGATAATTTTAATGAAAAATACTGCTACATCATCTCTTCATTACCATGGCTCTCATATAGTCAACTAAGGGTAACAGTAAATGTGAACAAATGATTCATTTTCTTAACCATTGGTTCTTATTCCACTTCTCAGAAATCTCCCATGCAAAACATCACACTGAGCGAGTTGCTGCAGTGGTTAAACATTGGACTCGCATTTGGGAGGATGACAGTTCAAACTCATGTCCAGCCATCCTGATTTAGGTTTCCCCTGGTTTCCCTAAATCACTTCAGATACATGCCGGGATGGTTCCTGTGAAAGGGCACGGCTGACTTCTTTCCCCATCCTTCCCTAATCTGATGGGACCAATGACCCCACTGTTTGGTCCCCTCCCCCAAATCAACCAACCAACCAATGAACATAAAACATCACCACCTCAGTTACTCTCAAATTTAGGGAACTGTGCGACTAGCATTTTGTATTACTCATGACAGTAATCTCCAGTGGAGAACTGCAGAATTTTCCGGAAATAGAACAATTCACAAAGTCTATTGAGCAAATAAATTGAAAACTTGGTGTCTTATCTGTTCCTGTGAATTGTCTGACCATGTGGCATCTGGTACTACAAATAGCTCCCATTGATACAGAGAATAATGTTCCGGGTAAAATAAGTCTTCCATGCATAATCTACTGGGCGTTCCCATCTTTTAAAGTCAAAGAGTTGCAGATGTTAGAGGATTTTCAACAGATGTTTTAAAATAAGAAAAGAATGATCACAAACGAATATTCAGCCAGCACAAGGTCTTGAATCATCAATGTATATTATTCAGGTTTTTGTAAATTAGTGTTTTCATAAAAAAAAAAAGAGTACCTATTGTATCAATATTGATAGTCCTACCTTGAAAAACAGACAAAATTGTCTGTGTTTGTCCACAGTAGACTTTACCACTGTTTGCAGTTCATGGGTGATTTTTGGAGGTGAATCATTACTCATAACAGGAACTTATATTGATATGCATTTAATGTGTGGTGTAGCAGAACGCAATGCCCAGAAAGCTGAACGAATAAACAGTGAAAAGTTTTGCAACACGCAATGTTATAAGTGAAAGAAATTTGTTGGAGAAACTGAATTATTCAAGCCACAGGGAGCTGATGAAGATCGTGGACATAGAATTGTTTCCATAATTTAATTTTGGATGCTCATGTTGGAGGAGATTCTGAGCAATACCTGTTAACTTGTTTGTGAAACACTCACCTTGGAGGCCTACAATCTGGGGAGTAAGAGTGGAGCAGCAATTATACCCCTATTGTAAACTATATGTGAAATTAATTGGGCCGAATGATTTTGGTTCTAGAAGTCAGTTTTGTTAATGGGATATCCAGTCAATACCACACTGCTGAACACCTCTTTCAGCTGTGATGGTGTTTTCAGCTGCCACTGTAGCAGTGACTGATGTTCATTTGCAATACGTTTCGACAGTTGCTGGAGATTGTATGTCTTGTTGTTCACTAGAAGACGTGGTTTCAACATGACGGTGCACCATCACACTTTGACATTAATGTCTGTGAGCACCTGAACAACACACACACACACACACACACACACACACACACACACACACGCTATATTGGAAGACAGGTACGGTTCCATGACTTGCATGATCATCAGCTGTAATTCCTATGAAGTTTTCAAAGTTATTTATGTGTGAGACCCCAACAGAAATTTTAGAGAAACTAGTTGGTAGGGTTCCAGCTGCCTGACCCATCATAAAGCAGAAGGCTGTTTGAGAGAGCACGTAAAATTTTGCATTGCTGTTGTGTGTGCATTGAGACTGGAGGTTGCTACGTAAGTTACTAAGAGCTGAAGATGTTGATATAAGGTGTGAGTTGGTCATCAATGAAAAACTATGAAATTGTTTCCAGCCAGTAATTCCTAACCTCAAAGAATAAAAACATAGCCCATCAGCCACTCTGCCTACAAATTATCTGAATATCTACATTGAGATCAAACATTTCTGTTAGCTGCATGACATGTTGCAGTGTTGGTTAGAAAGCTGTACGACAAATAACTATATAATATAAAAAGGACTCAGTATTTATAGATGTAAAAATATTTTGTCTGAAAAGTACCATTCTAGTCAAGTAAATATTAAGTTACTCGTAGCAGGTAAACAGCATCTATACGATAAAATTGAGGAGACATGTGCTTTTTCAAAGTAGCAGCTTTCTTATTGATTTACTCAATTTTATGTGGCTTAAGCACAGATAGTGTTAAACAGCATAGTGATACTTCATTCTATGCAGATTAAGTTTCTTGATGTCTTTGTCGCATGTTAATGTATATCTTGACTCATTCCACATCCCAGAAGGATCTCCTACTTGATGATATCTACAGAAAACAATTAATGGTTGCTTGAATGTATTCAATTTATGATCCTGAACCTTATGTATAATTTTGAGCCTAAAAGTTTGGGGCACCATGTATTTCATTTGGCAACTAGTTACTAATATGTAAGTGAAAAGCACATGTTACAAAATAAACTGCAGCTAAGTAGTATAACCTTACTAAAGACTAAGTAAAACTGTAAATAATAATCATCAGTAAAACAGTTGTGCTCTTTTGATGCCAAATAATGAGACTATTAGTAATTGTTATTAGTATAGAATTCACAAGCAGTTTGTGATAGCTTTGATCTTCTGGCAGCATATTCCTTCAATATGTTCTTGTCAATGAAAGTTCTCTTCTTTGCAAGAAGTCATGCTGTAAAATCCGATGATGACTGAGTGAGATCTAAATGTGACTGTGTGTTTCTGAACTTCCTGCCTTTCACTACTTTTAATTAGTTCATTATTGTTATTTGGTAATTTCATTTGTGTGGAGTTACAGGTGAATGGTAAATATGTTGTGAAAAGTGGGACAGATTTTCGGCAATTTTCAAAAATCACTGTTACTTTTGATAAAAACAATATTGATGTTAACGTAGAAGAGATTAATGTTTCCTCTGAATATTGTGAGGATGCTATATTGTCCAAAGCCTTGGAGAAATATTCAAGTAAGTGAATCTTTAATTCTAAAACATTATATATTGTGTGAATTGTAGTTCAGCATGGGAAGTCATTTCTTTTGATTTCATTCTTAGGTATCATGGAAGGTAAAATGGATGAAGTTTTAGGATCATTTGCTGTTCCACTGGATGGCAGATTTGAAAGTGTACGAACTTGCGAGACCAATTTGGGCAACTGGGTATGTGATGTTGTGTTAGCTGCAACTGGTGCTGATCTGGTTTTATTGAATTCAGGAACATTCAGGTCAGATATGATCCACCCAGCAGGACCATTTACTATGAGAGAACTTGTTGCTGTAATACCTATGATGGATCCGTTACTAGTTCTTTCTGTCACAGGTGAGATTCAGCAAAATAGCTTTAAAGTTAAGTACTTTGTCAGACGTAATTTGCGGTTGAGATGAAGTACACTTTATGACTAAATAGTATCACTAGGTACTTGAGTCTGTTTGTGCTACCAGGGTTGCCACAAGTTCTAGAAATCATGGAATTTCAAATGTGTCTGGGAAATTCGAAAAAATGCTGGAAAATTTCATTTTTGACCCAACAGATGAAATGGTTTGTTTATGGAGACACTATGCATTATTGCTGGCCAGGAGCAGCTGAGTAGTTGCTGGATGTCAGGTGCTGCCTCCCTACACCACCTTCCCTACCACTTTTCACCTCCCCACCACTCCTCTCAGCTTGCAGCCAGCGCCACCACCAGTGCTAACCACTAGCTGAACAACTGCCAATGAGAGCAGCAAGGAGGCATGAGAAGTGGTATGTTTGGATCTCAGAGTATTCACACAAGTTATCCGTTGCACAGATTGATCACTGCGGTCTCAGTTTATCAACATGCTGTTGGTGACTCATGACTATGGGTGTGAATTGCTGGCCACACGCGAGTTGATTTCCATGACAGGCCAGAACCGTGGGCCAATTCTGTGGGTATCTGATGGATCAGCCCCACTTATCTGAGGCCTGTCATTTCCCACTAAAGTGCAGGTTCTGCCCATTGTATCTAGTCTCTCTGATCTGCCAGCTGGCTGGGTCCATTCGCGTGTGGTGTAAATCAGTGGATTTCCATGATTTATCCAGGGACTCAGGACTGTGGTGCATACTTAATGGGTCAAAAAGTCACAGATACTAGCCAAGGGCCATTGAACTGAGTGGAAATGATGAAGAGATCACTTCTCTCACAGAGATATTTTCACAGGTTTCGTTGATTGACCTTTAATTGTGTGTTTGACTTTTTATTGTTT
This sequence comes from Schistocerca americana, assembly GCF_021461395.2. Classification (NCBI taxonomy): domain Eukaryota; kingdom Metazoa; phylum Arthropoda; class Insecta; order Orthoptera; family Acrididae; genus Schistocerca; species Schistocerca americana. The sequence continues at coordinate 290,489,751 of NC_060124.1, forward strand.
GACAAACACTAAGTATTATTTGGCAGAGAAAATGTTACTGTAAAAGTACATACCTCAGTGATATCATTCTTATTTTTGAAACTGTTATGTTATGCAAAACATTCCTTTTATGTTTCTTGTCTGATCTGATGGATTATCTTGCCTGGAAAGTTCATAGATCCTGTATGGATGCTCTTCATTCGAAGTTTAACTCATTAATAAACACAAAAATCCTTTTACTAAAACTGGCTTTTATTTACACAACGCACCTGTTTACTTACCCTTAAGATCATAAATCCTGTAAAGGTGACAATAACTTGCTCTTCATTCAGAATTAAGAGTTAAAAATACATTCAGAAATACAGAATTCCTTACTTTATCTGTGAACTTACCTGTTTACTTACTCTTCAGGTGTCAAATTTTGTCAGGGAAAAATACTAAAACTGTGTCTGGAAATCAGAGAGTTTCACTTCAGGAAATGAGTGGCAACTGTAGCTACACTCACATAATTTTCAATATGTATGAAAAATATTATGAGCCTCTCTCTCCTTTCTGATAAAACATTCAAGATGTGTACGACACAGGGAATACAAAATATAAAAAAAATTATGTGTGAGTCCTTCAGAGATCATCATGTAGTTTTGAAGTGATGTCAGTTGGAAGTTTAATAGTCAGAGAAAAAGTGAAAACACTGTTGGGTCTATTAACACAGTGGTCCACAAATCAGCAGGGCATTCTTAGTGAAGTGCCTTTTGTTTCACAGATCATTGCTGCGAATCATGTAATGTGTAAAAACCAATATTAATGCCAACCTGATGGCCAAAATAGCAGAAGGAAGAGAATGCTGTTACTGCTAGTAATATATGCCTAAAACAGTACTGATGAGCAAAACCAGAACATATTCAACAACGCAGTATCTCATAGTGTTCCAAGTCAAAGTCAAAATCCAAGTGAAAAGAAGCATAGAACAGTTGCATTTGGGAACTGGACTTTAGAGGCTTCAGTAACAAGATGCGAACTGCTGATCCACTTGCTGGACCGTATTTTTATTTCTTGCCGATGGCCGATGGCCAATGGCCATTTCAGTGTGACATGTGTGGTGCAATCTCTGGAGTCACATCAACTAAAAGCAGAATTATGTACTGTACAAATAATGTCACGGCCACTTTTAGAATATTGTATGTCTCCATATATCACTGAGAATCAGAATATTAGAGTGCCTAAACTCTTTGACAGCTACCAGAGATAAGTTTTATGCACTATGTGTTTCCTCCTAATTTATCCTCAAATTTCTCTCATATGCCTACAAAGGTGTTTGTATTTCCTTTTGCCACTTATTAGCGTATAATTATTGAAAATTCATAATTATTAAAAAGAATTGGTTCCTATGGGTGCTGCTATGGTTATGAACATACATATTGCACCAGTAGTAGAGGCAATAATGTGGTATGTTCAAAATGAGCATATACTACTATCAAGCAGAAGACAAATTTCAATAATGCTTCTGCATCAATGGAGAAAAAGAAATGAGTGGAATGTAATCAAATTGAAGCTTATGCATAAAACTGTTATCTGTTATCATACATAGAATGCAGCAGTTTTTCTCTCCAACAGATTCCCCCTCTTCCACACTCTTATTTGCCTCATAAAGGTTGAATTCCAAGAAAAAATTTACAGATAAAAGAAAAATTACGAAGTGTACAACTTTGCTTCTGCCGTTTGCCGGTAGGTGGCGACAGCAGTAAGTAGCGGTCGAAAGAAAGAGATGGCAGATGTCAGGCAGTTAGCTTGGACCTTGGTCAACATAACCTCATTCAAACATTAGTCGATTTGTGTCTGCATCATAAAGTTGTTCTTGATTGAAAATGTCAGTTTACGAGCCTAATTCTCATCATTTACAGGGTGTGTTACTGTTTTGTTTCAATATGAAAACAGCGGCCGAGTCTTACCGAGTGCTCTCAAGTACATATGGTAAGGATGCTATTAGTGAAAGAACGGCGATTTTGACGTCGTAGACCAGCATAGTGGTGGAAGAGAGAATGTTTTTGAAGATGCAGAATTGGAGACATTTCTGACTGAAGACTCGCATCAAACTCAAGAAGAATTGGCAAGATTAGTGGGAGTGACACAGCAAACCATTTCAAAATGTGTGAACAGTAGCTTAAGAGGCAAAAATGGAAGGGATTTCTGCATCACATTGTGACTGGGAACAAAAAGTGGGTTCATTATAGTAACCCTAAACGCAAGAAATCATGGGAATATCCCAGCCATGCTTCCATGTCAACGGCCAAACTGAATATTCACGGCTCCAAGATCATGCTCTGCATTTGGTGAGACCAGCTCAGTATTGTGTACCAAGAGGTGTTAAACCAAGTGAAACAATCATAGATGCTCGTTATCGAATGCAACTAATGCATTTGAGCAGAGCATTAAAAGACAAACGGCTGCAATACAGCGAGAGGCACGATAAAGCAATTTTGCAGCATGACAATGCTCGACCCCACATTGCAAAAGAGGTAAATACGTACTTGGAAACGTTAAAATAGGAACTCCTACCCTACCCACCATATTATCTATTTTTCGACGTCTCCCTCTGACTATCACCTGTTTAGATCAATGGCTCGTGGCCTGGCTGACCAACACTTCTGATCTCATGAAGAAGTCACAAATTGGATCGATTCGTGGATCTCTTCAAAAGATGAACAATCTTTTCGACACGGGATTCGTACACTGCGCGAAAGATGGGAGAAAGTAGTGGCCAGCGATGGAATATACTTTGAATGATACATGTGTAACCTACTTGTTTCATTGAAGCCTCAAATGTTGGGGAAAATACGGCAGAAACAAAGCTGTACATCTTGTAAAACAGATAGTAAAAAGGCAGAAGTTCTGTGTTTGAAGAGTGGTAAATCTTGGATGAAAATTGAGTTTGGAAAATGTCTGTTATATATATAATTACTTGCATCCTTTGAGACATATGTGCAATATACGAGGATGATTCATAAAGTAATAGCAAACTATTTTTTCTCGAAGCACGTATTTCACTAACGGATGCAAACAAGATGTCATTCCTCGACATCTCCTTTTCAATACATTTTTCATACCATCATACCAACTTTTTTATTCCATTGGAATAAAAGATTTTCAGTTTTCCCCACAACCAAGAGTGCACCGCATCTTTAACATCATCACCTTCAAATCGTCCTTCAGGGGTCCAAACATATGGTAATCCAAACGAGCAAGATCAGGGCTTTATGGGGGATACAGTATGACCTGAAATCTCAATCTGTGAATGATGACAGGAGTTGGCATGGCAGTGTGGAGGCATGTGTTGTCATGATAGAAGTCCTCTCCGACAGCTCCATATTGCTGGCTTTAGTTCATTCTTCAACATGGCACTGTACTGAACCCTGTTCACTGTTTCACCCCCTTGCTAATGGTTTTTGGATGACAGGAGACAGTGTGGTACTGGGGTGCAAGACTCACACGTCTCTCGCAGTTGACTTACGTATTGTGTGCAGCCGATCTTCTTCTCGGGTCAGACAGCTGCGTTGATCTTTACAAACTCTTCTTTTCTGAAGTCTCTGGTTCAGGAAATTTCAAAATAGACTTCTTTTCTACTCGTGAACAATTCTGTACTCTCAGGATACTTTTGTTTAACTCTGTTATATTTTCATCTCCACAATAAAACAACTTCACAAACACAAGCGTTCAACTCTCGTGAGTCAACCCCATCTTGGACCATTAGATACTAACAGATACAATTACAATATGTTTGATTTAATAATCCCTATAAAACCAGTTCTTGCTTCTTGCAAGTCTAACACCAGAAAGTCAAATTTAAATGTCTTTAGTTCAATACATAATTCATTTGTTCACAACAATACAGTTGTTAAACCATCAAAGAACAGAGCATGCTTGCTCCTTGTACTGGACATACAGCTTCTATGGCGCGCGCTGCAAACACTTGTCCACACCGATCGACCGTCACTATTGTAGTATTTTCCCGATAAAAATCCATCCTGCACACTCAAAAACTGGCGGCGAGGTAGTCACATCTCCTCTCTCTCACCCTCTTACTTAAAATATCGGGTGTTTGAGACAGTGGAAAACCAAGTGTCTCTGGAACGTACACTGAAATTCTCGAGGCACTAGATATCCCTCCCTTTAGCTCGAACACGCGATATTTTATACATATTCATTATTTACAATTACACAAAATAATTCTTTATGTTTTAACAGTGCCTCTCTTTCTACTAATAACTGTGAATATTTTAGCAAAATTATAATACATGACCCTTGCAATCCATGTTGGAGTTATCTCTTTTCAATCTCCAAAAATTCGTGAGTACCAAATCTTCGTTTTCTATTCCTCTTCCAATCATAAATTACAGGTGTGCATAACTCATGAATACATTTGTAACCTGAAACTTAATAAGGCTATTAATGTATAGAATCCAAACTTACCAGACTCTTTCCTTTAAACATGTGACTTCTGTCATGATACTGCCCTTTTTCCCTTTAGGAACAGTACCTATATCTTACATGGGTTGATCCTAGGAGTACCCTTTTTCCTTCTGTTTTGGTAGGTACGCCTCTTTCTTATTCCTATCCTCCTATGGTACTGGTAAACCCCTTTCTTGGTGCCCCCGTCCGTGCAGTATAGGTGAGCTTTTCCTAGGTCTGCCTATCCACCCTTTTTCTCACCCAGTGAATGTCGACTGTGCCCTCCATATCCTTCTTGAGTGGGCCTCCTGATTCATTGCCCTAGCATACATCTTTATGTATACTATTCTTAAATAACCTCTGGTAAAATTACAAATCTACTTTTGACCTTAACTCCACTTTCCAATACTACCTCTAATACCCTAGAGGCCTCTTTCACTCCTCACTCCTACTATATAGACAGATATCATGCCCACACATCACAGATGCTATGTCTACCTGTATTTACTAACTCCCTATAGATACGATGCCTTTTCTCTAAGGACTAGCATGGCACATGTAAATATATTTTTGAGAGCAACAAAAATTAACGATGCAGAACCATCACATATCAACAATGCTATATGTGCATCTACTCAGATATATGTATATCTTTATTCCCCTACATCCCTTGGCGGTTCTGACGTCCTTCAGGTTCCTAATTCGTAATTGTTCTGTCTGTGCTTAAGTATATCTTTGCATGTATGTATATGTGCGTTCGTGTATCCTGATTCTTCAGCCTACTTATATGAAATAAGTTGAAGGTTATTGAAACCACGGAAAATAAGAAGGACTTCAGCGATAGAAGTATCTGCATGTGGAAAGAGGGAAAGATAGACAGGTACTCAAATTAGAAGTAAGAAAGGAAAAAGTAGAACTGGTTGCTAAGATTGAAGAAGAGAAAGATGATAGCCCCAAAGACAGGAAAACCCTTCCCTCCCCCGTTCCCCAGGATCCCTACTTCGCTGTGGTACTTGAGTGAGAAGCCGGAGAAGGTATGATGTTAAACGTCTCCTACAGAATGGACATTTTCACCTTCAGCTTTGAAGCCACCAAAGAAAAATCTTAGCAATACCTATGGAATGGCAAATGGTGAAGAATCAGTTACTCTTGTCTGCGAGGGTTGTCTGAAAGGTGTGATGTGTGTGTAGTATTAGTCGTGCTTTTACCTACACTACCCTTCCCTTTACATTACATCTCACAAAAGGTATAACATATTCTTAAAAAATAGAAAATTATGCACTACGATAACATAGCTGTTTAGTCATTCACTTTACACTATATTTCATACACACATAAAGTACTCTGTTCAGTTTATCACGATTAGATATCACTTTGTTTGAATAGTACTATGATATTATACTTTTCACTCAAATAATATTTTATTCGTTTCATTTCAGGTCTAGAGATCACTGTTCATCTGTGATTCTCTTAAATTGGTTCTAATCCTGTAGTCATATCCAGTTTCCTACGTACTAAAATTATAGGGTAGTTTGAGAATTCAGGAATAGATTACAGAATAGTTTAAGAATTGAAGGGAATTTGGTGCAAGAAAACTAAGTTTGAAGAAACGCCGAAAACAACTAGGGACTGATGGTCGTCACTCTGTCCGTTAACACAGAATGTTCACGTCCCTGGGGGACAGATGTGACTCTGCCCAGATCCCATGGATCTGATATTAAACTTACTTGAGCAAATGTAAACCAGTACTTTTCGTTAAATTTTGTGTGAAAGTCTACCCACAACAAAACAATCACCACTTTACTACATAAAACAACATCAGGTAAAGTATTAGTCTGTTTTATGCCTTGTCATGGACAAGTTTGAATTCTTTCCATAAACTATCCATGTCTTTCTTCGTATCATTAAGTTCCAAAGCTAAATCTGAAGAAACATTGTTAGGCGTTACCCTCTTGGCCACTTTTCTGTCTATTAACTCTTCTACTTGTTCCTCCAGATTGCTTATATTTAAGGTATCTGATGTCGCTAGCTTCTCTTTAAAACCCCTTTCCACAGTATCAACTGGATTGTTGACACCTGCAATTTGCAATTGGACAAAAGGAATTCACTTATCTTGTTTCTCAATATTCTCCTTTAGGGTGTGCAACCTCTGATTTACGACATTGAAGGTAACATTGCATATGTTTTGAAATGATCCTAATTTTTCAACAAGTCCCATTTCTACATTATTACATTTATCTTCAATGTGAAATTCTAATTTTTTTAGTTAAATCTTGAAGTTGCTCATCCTGTTTCTGGTTAAATTCAGTAAATAGTCGATTAACATGGGTATTTAAAGAACTAGTGAATTTACTCTTTAAATCTAACTTCAGATATTCTACCTCTTATGTAAAGAGTCAAAGTCAGACTTTAATAAAACTATATTTGTTGCTTGACTATTCAGGGTTTCACTTTGATTACTTAAAATTTTCTCTCTGAGCATCTAATTTACTATTTAATTGGGTATTCACTGAATCTAATTTAAGGCTTAAATTTGCACTCAGTTCATCTCTCACTGAAGCATTTTGAGCATTCAGATCATCTCTCAACAAAGCACTTTGAGAATTTGACTCTGTTCTCTGGTCATCTAATTTAGCATCTAATCTAGAATGTACTAAACCAATTTCTCTCCTTGGAGTTTCATTCTGGGCTTTAATTAAATTCACTAATTCAGACAAGTCTGGCATTTCCCTGGTCACTCTAATCACTGTGACCGGTTCTGCTAGTTGTTCCTGATCCATATTTTTATTGATCTTAGACCCAGTAATCATCTAAAGAAAATTCACCACTGAGTACAATAACTATAATAATAATAATTTATCATTCCTCCATCCCCTCAACTTCTACTAAATAATTATTGGTTTTCGATCGCCCGGCGTAGAGTTCTAGCTGCGTTGGTGAGCAGATGTGTAGTCAGTGCCGGTGGATCAGCACTGGCGCCGGCGGCGTCAGACGTTGGTTTCAGCGTCGTCGTCAGCGAGCGGATGTGGAGTCAGCACTGGTGAGCAGGAGCTGGTGCAGTCGGCATCAGTGGCTGGTTACTGTGTTGGCTGATGTACATGTGTGAAGACTGCTTACTCTCCACACCCAATCTTCTTAGTCTAAAAGTTGAGGTCTTCTCTCCAGTTTTCTCCGCTATTACTTTCTCACATCTTTTACAGCATAGCACTCACAGCTATCTTTGATTTGTTTATTGGACTCAATACGATTACTGGAAACTGTTCTTGTATGTTGTTAGGCTTGGTGCTATGGCAACACGTAATATCTTCTTACCGTTTCTGTCTTTAAATTACTGCTTTCTTTGGGTCCTGTCACTTAGGGGATTACAGGAGACAGTGTGGTACTGGGGTGCAAGACTCACATGTCTCTCACAGTTGACTCACATATTGTGTGCAGCTGATCTTCTTCTCCGGTCAGACGGCTGTGTCAATCTTCACAACTTCTTCTTCTCCGAAGACTATAGCTGGTTAAAGGAATTTCAAAATAGACTTCTTTTCTACTCTTGAAATGATTCTGTACTCTCAGGATACTTTTGTTCAACTCTGTTATATTTTCATCTCCACAATAAAACAACTTCACAAGTTTCACACAAGCGTTGAACACTCCTGAGTCAACCCCATCTTGGACCATTGGATACTAACAGATACAATTACAATATGTTTGGTTTAATAACCCCTGTAAAACCAGTTCTTGCTTCTCGCAAGTCCAATACCAGAAAGTCAAATGTAAATGTCTCTAGTTTAATACATAATTCATTTGTTCACAACAATACAGTCATTACACCATCAAAGAATAGTGCGTGCTTGCTCCTTGTACTGGACATAAAGCTTCTATGGCGCACGCAGCAAATGCTTGTCCATGCCGATCGACCGTCACTATTGTAGTATTTTCTCGATACACGTCCATCCTGCACACGCACAAAAACCGGAGGCGAAGTATACACGTCTCCACTCTCTGACCCTCTTACTTAAAATATCGGGTGTTCGCGACAGTGGAAAGCTGAGTGTCTCTGGAACTTACACTGAAATTCTCGAGACACTACAAGTGATGCACCCAGGTTTCGTTTCCTGCGATGATACATGGAAGAAAGTTTTATCCTTTAGTGTTACATTGTGCCAGAAATTATGTGGCAGCCTGAGCACACATAATCTTGTGTTAACCAGTGAGTACCTTAGGCACACATCGTGCACACAAAAAATGGTACATGAGAACCTCACTAATTATAGTATCAGCCTATGTGACACATACTTAGTTCCCTGGGTAATGTTTGTACAGAAATACATTGGTTCTTACAAATCATGGTGTCAGCAAGTCCCACATTCATGTCAGTAACAGCTGTGCTGGGATGACCAGAGCATTGCTCATCTGTGCCTGAAGTACATCCACTTTTAAAGGTGTCTACCCACACATACACTCTTCTCTCACTAATGCAGCTATCTCCATACCTTTCTTTCCATCATCCTATGGATTTGTTGAGGTTTTATGTCCTCTGATCACCAAAATCATATCACTGCTCGCTGTTCTTCTAGGGTGCACACAGCTAGGGATGCAGCCATTTTGTTTCAACGCCTTTCCTATTAAGCATGTTGTGCCATATTTTCGGATATGCCAGAACTTCCTCAGAGGATGCATCTTCACTTCCTGGGAGTTTCAAATGCCTGATGTGTTAATTACATTTAATACTGATAGCTTGCTGTTACTTTTTGAATTGCCCTGTAGAAGTGTCTAACCCCTTAAACAGTTGTCTGCTGTTAAAGAGGTAAACCGACATGCATGAGCACTCATGTTCATTTACCATGTTAGAAATGACTGTTGGTGATAACTTAGTGTGGGCAGATGGCTGTGTTGTCCAAACCTTATTCTCTCTCTTCCCTGTCCACATTATCACATGCTAATTGTGAGCTGACTGTTTTGTTTTCGCTATCGGTCATATGTTTTCATTACTAGACACATCCAAAATGTGTGAAATGAGTTGATCGTAAGATATTAGCAATTCTCCATAAGGCTAGAGGATCTTCATATTATTTTCATATGAATTTGAGTCTCACATGCACCTTCATTACACACGAGATAATCACTGTAATCCATTAAAGTAACCAGTAAATTTTGAGCAATCTACAGTTAGGCAGAATGTTTGAATGTGGCATAAAAAAAATTTAGAATGATTATCAATCCAGTTAGTCAAATGATGGGTAGGAAGACTATTAAAATGCAGGTGCAAAGTCTTTTTCCCTCCTAAGCTGCCACTCAAGTGTCCTCCATCTTTTCCTGTCGTGGCTAATGTTTTCACCTCCAGGTAAATATTAAATCCTCTGAAACCTTGGTTTTCATATCGATTGTCATAAAAGCTGAAATTACCCTTATGCATGGTAATGGTAGCATAAGGTAGTTCTCTTCAAACTGTTATTATTTAGCTTAAAAGAACACTGTGATAACAGATAAACTCACAAATTACACAGAAAACTGCAGCCACAATGTTTTCTGTGTTAAATGAAATGGGAAATATATATGAAAGGTATAAAAATGCGCAGCTCAAATTTAAAAAGTGTTTATCACACACTGACCTACAGTTGGATTGTCAGTGTGATGCCTTGTTCAAATAAAGTGTTTATATTATTACTTGCAACAGAAGTTAGATTGCACTTCTTGTTCGTGTTGGGAAGGTAATTGTGAATGAGGACAACAATGCAGATTCACAATGTCATTTATGACAATGGAGTATTGGTTAGCCACGATCAGAAAAATTGCGTAGCTACGAGGAAAAGGGTGGGGGGGTGGGGGAGGGTATGTTTTAAAATTGTGCCAGATTTAGTTCACAATTAGTGCTTTTTCTGATGAAACAATTACTACCACATGCATGAACTAAAAAGCTGAAATGCAAAGCTTTATTGATCATAATTTTATAGTTTTTCTTTAATGTTAATACACTTGTATTATATTTGACTGTTTATTCTAGTGCAAGCCACATTTGTTAGTTGACAGGACCATGCTTCAATACAATTGCATAACATTATTTTCACTTAATCAGTTATTAAACTAATATTCAAAGTTGCAGGAAGAGGGTTAATTTAAAAATTACTTGCCACTTCTCTATGTACTGCAAAAGTCTTGTTAATAAAGCATTGTCATGAATCAAGCAAATAAGGTTTAGCGTTCTTTTAATTTATGCTTCTTTCACTGACATACTCATTAAAGTTTTTATGACATCATTATTTCACTCAATACTAGACTTCTCTACTCACTTGGAGCTGATGTGAAGGGCATTGTGTTGAGACTAGCCAACCCAAATGACTTGGTAACAGCTCTACATCTACATCTACATCGATACTCCGCAAGCCACCCAACGGTGTGTAGCGGAGGGCACTTTACGTGCCACTGTCATTACCTCCCTTTCCTGTTCCAGTCGCGTATGGTTCGCGGGAAGAACGACTGTCTGAAAGCCTCCGTGCGCGCTCTAATCTCTCTAATTTTACATTCGTGATCTCCTCGGGAGGTATAAGTAGGGGGAAGCAATATATTCGATACCTCATCCAGAAACGCACCCTCTCGAAACCTGGACAGCAAGCTACACCGCGATGCAGAGCGCCTCTCTTGCAGAGTCTGCCACTTGAGTTTATTAAACATCTCCGTAACGCTATCACGGTTACCAAATAACCCGGTGACGAAACGCGCCGCTCTTCTTTGGATCTTTTCTATCTCCTCCGTCAACCCGACCTGGTACGGATCCCACACTGATGAGCAATACTCAAGTATAGGTCGAACGAGTGTTTTGTAAGCCACCTCCTTTGTTGATGGACTACATTTTCTAAGCACTCTCCCAATGAATCTCAACCTGGTACCCGCCTTACCAACAATTAATTTACCGAGCGAGGTGGCGCAGTGGTTAGACACTGGACTCGCATTCGGGAGGACGACGGTTCAATCCCGCGTCCGGCCATCCTGATTTAGGTTTTCCGTGATTTTCCTAAATCGCTCCAGGCAAATGCCGGGATGGTTCCTTTCAAAGGGCACGGCCGACTTCCTTCCCCGTCCTTCCCTAATCCGATGAGACCGATGACCTTGCTGTCTGGTCTCCTTCCCGGAAACAACCAACCAACCAACAACCAACCAATTAATTTTATATGATCATTCCACTTCAAATCGTTCCGTACGCATACTCCCAGATATTTTACAGAAGTAACTGCTACCAGTGTTTGTTCCGCTATCATATAATCATACAATAAAGGATCCTTCTTTCTATGTATTCGCAATACATTACATTTGTCTATGTTAAGGGTCAGTTGCCACTCCCTGCACCAAGTGCCTATCCGCTGCAGATCTTCCTGTATTTCGCTACAATTTTCTAATGCAGCAACTTCTCTGTATACTACAGCATCATCCGCGAAAAGCCGCATGGAACTTCCGACACTATCTACTAAGTCATTTATATATATTGTGAAAAGCAATGGTCCCATAACACTCCCCTGTGGCACGCCAGAGGTTACTTTAATGTCTGTAGACGTCTCTCCATTGATAACAACATGCTGTGTTCTGTTTGCTAAAAACGCTTCAATCCAGCCACACAGCTGGTCTGATATTCCGTAGGCTCTTACTTTGTTTATCAGGCGACAGTGCGGAACTGTATCGAACGCCTTCCGGAAGTCAAGAAAAATAAGCATCTACCTGGGAGCCTGTATCTAATATTTTCTGGGTCTCATGAACAAATAAGGCGAGTTGGGTCTCACACGATCGCTGTTTCCGGAATCCATGTTGATTCCTACATAGTAGATTCTGGGTTTCCAGAAATGACATGATACGCGAGCAAAAAACATGTTCTAAAATTCTACAAGAGATCGACGTAAGAGATATAGGTCTATAGTTTTGCGCATCTGCTCGACGACCCTTCTTGAAGACTGGGACTATCTGTGCTCTTTTCCAATCATTTGGAACCCTCCGTTCCTCTAGAGACTTGCGGTACACGGCTGTTAGAAGGGGGGCAAGTTCTTTCGCGTACTCTGTGTAGAATCGAATTGGTATCCCGTCAGGTCCAGTGGACTTTCCTCTGTTGAGTGATTCCAGTTGCTTTTCTATTCCTTGGACACTTATTTCGATGTCAGCCATTTTTTCGTTTGTGCGAGGATTTAGAGAAGGAACTGCAGTGCGGTCTTCCTCTGTGAAACAGCTTTGGAAAAAGGTGTTTAGTATTTCAGCTTTACGCGTGTCATCCTCTGTTTCAATGCCATCATCATCCCGTAGTGTCTGGATATGCTGTTTCGAGCCACTTACTGATTTAACGTAAGACCAGAACTTCCTAGGATTTTCTGTCAAGTCGGTACATAGAATTTTACTTTCGAATTCAATGAACGCTTCACGCATAGCCCTCCTTACGCTAACTTTGACATCGTTTAGCTTCTGTTTGTCTGAGAGGTTTTGGCTGCGTTTAAACTTGGAGTGGAGCTCTCTTTGCTTTCGCAGTAGTTTCCTAACTTTGTTGTTGTACCACGGTGGGTTTTTCCCGGCCCTCACAGTTTTACTCGGCACGTACCTGTCTAAAACGCATTTTACGATTGCCTTGAACTTTTTCCATAAACACTCAACATTGTCAGTGTCGGAACAGAAATTTTCGTTTTGATCTGTTAGGTAGTCTGAAATCTGCCTTCTATTACTCTTGCTAAACAGATAAACCTTCCTCCCTTTTTTTTATATTCCTATTAACTTCCATATTCAGGGATGCTGCAACGGCCTTATGATCACTGATTCCCTGTTCTGTACATACAGAGTCGAAAAGTTCGGGTCTGTTTGTTATCAGTAGGTCCAAGATGTTATCTCCACGAGTCGGTTCTCTGTTTAATTGCTCGAGGTAATTTTCGGATAGTGCACTCAGTATAATGTCACTCGATGCTCTGTCCCTACCACCCGTCCTAAACATCTGAGTGTCCCAGTCTATATCTGGTAAATTGAAATCTCCACCTAAGACTATAACATGCTGAGAAAATTTATGTGAAATGTATTCCAAATTTTCTCTCAGTTGTTCTGCCACTAATGCTGCTGAGTCGGGAGGTCGGTAAAAGGAGCCAATTATTAACCTAGTTCGGTTGTTTAGTGTAACCTCCACCCATAATAATTCACAGGAACTATCCACTTCTACTTCACTACAGGATAAACTACTACTAACAGCGACGAACACTCCACCACCGGTTGCATGCAATCTATCCTTTCTAAACACCGTCTGTACCTTTGTAAAAATTTCGGCAGAATTTATCTCTGGCTTAAGCCAGCTTTCTGTACCTACAACGATTTCAGCTTTGGTGCTTTCTATCAGCGCTTGAAGTTCCGGTACTTTACCAACGCAGCTTCGATAGTTGACAATTACAATACCGATTGCTGCTTGGTCCCCGCATGTCCTGACTTTGCCCCACACTCGTTGAGGCTGTTGCCCTTTCTGTACTTGCCCAAGCCCATCTAACCTAAAAAACCGCCCAGCCCACGCCACACAACCCCTGCTACCCGTGTAGCCGCTTGTTGCGTGTAGTGGACTCCTGACCTATCCAGCGGAACCCGAAACCCCACCACCCTATGGCGCAAGTCGAGGAATCTGCAGCCCACACGGTCGCAGAACCGTCTCAGCCTCTGATTGAGACCCTCCACTCGGCTCTGTACCAAAGGTCCGCAGTCAGTCCTGTCGACGATGCTGCAGATGGTGAGCTCTGCTTTCATCCCGCTAGCGAGACTGGCAGTCTTCACCAAATCAGATAGCCGCCGGAAGCCAGAGAGGATTTCCTCCGATCCATAGCGACACACATCATTGGTGCCGACATGAGCGACCACCTGCAGATGGGTGCACCCTGTACCCTCCATGGCATCCGGAAGGACCCTTTCCACATCTGGAATGACTCCCCCCGGTATGCACACGGAGTGCACATTGGTTTTCTTCCCCTCTCTTGCTGCCATTTCCCTAAGGGGCCCCATTACGCGCCTGACGTTGGAGCTCCCAACTACCAGTAAGCCCACCCTCTGCGACTGCCCGGATCTTGCAGACTGAGGGGCAACCTCTGGAACAGGACAAGCAGCCATGTCAGGCCGAAGATCAGTATCAGCCTGAGACAGAGCCTGAAACCAGTTCGTCAGACAAACTGAAGAGGCTTTCCGTTCAGCCCTCCGGAATGTCTTTCGCCCCCTGCCACACCTTGAAATGACCTCCCACTCTACCACAGGTGAGGGATCAGCCTCAATGCGGGCAGTATCCCGGGCAACCACAGTCTTAGTCCGATCAGGGGATGCGTGGGACGAGCTGGCCGTCCCCGACAAACCCCCATCCGGACCCCCACAGTGATGCCCATTGGCAACAGCCTCAAGCTGTGTGACCGAAGCCAACACTGCCTGAAGCTGGGAGCGAAGGGATGCCAACTCAGCCTGCATCCGAACACAGCAGTTGCAGTCCCTATCCATGCTAAAAACTGTTTTGCAAAGAACGTCTGAACTAATCTACAGAGAGCGCAAACAAATCGACAAAATTTAAACGGTTATTAAAATACAAGATTGCTTAGTAAATGCAGTAATGCTGCTACTTGCGCACTGCTGACACTGCTCGGCGGCGGAAGGAGACTAAGCGAAATTACACTATTCAGGTACTAAAACACGATGCTACACTCTCAAATACTATAATACGCCCGAAATTTATGAATTAAACAATGCAAGTACCAAAAACACGCAAAGAAATTAAGAATTAAACCATGTAGCAAATGAGTGAGCTAGGAGTATACGACTTGCTGCTGCAGCTGCTTATCCAACGGCGGCAGGGAGCACACTGACTGCGACCAACCGACACTGGCCGTTCAAAACAAAAACAGTAGACAAACGACTACGCGAATTTACACTATTCAGGTACTAAAACGCGATGCTACAACTCTCAAATACTATAATACGCCCGAAATTTATGAATTAAACAATGCAAGTACCAAAAACACGCAAAGAAATTAAGAATTAAACTATGTAACAAATGAGTGAGCTAGGAGTATACGACTTGCTGCTGCAGCTGCTTATCCAACGGCGGCAGGGAGCACACTGACTGCGACCAACCGACACTGGCCGTTCAAAACAAAAACAGTAGACAAACGACTACGCGAATTTACACTATTCAGGTACTAAAACGCGATGCTACAACTCTCAAATACTATAATACGCCCGAAATTTATGAATTAAACAATGCAAGTACCAAAAACACGCAAAGAAATTAAGAATTAAAATATGTAACAAATGAGTGAGCTAGGAGTATACGACTTGCTGCTCAGCTGCTTATCCAACGGCGGCAGGGAGCACAGGGAGCTCCTTGACAGGTTGTACATGAAATGAGAAACTGCTCCACACACAGATGAAATTGTTGCATGTGTTGTCAGGTGTAAATCACGGAGTATTGTTATTGTTATTATGGATGTCTGTGGCTACACCCATGAATATCAAAATCTGTCTGAACCTCTACCGTAGTTCATTTCGTAGTAAGACTAATGATCACTGACAAACTGTATACTTTGGTAACAAGAATATTCTGTTGAAAATCTGTTCCCTGATGCTGTAGGTATCTGGGCATATCTTTCAGATATGCCTATTTGTAATGCCAGTTCAAAACTCCACACACTCTTGCATTGTAACACATGATGATTGTTATCATCACATGTATGGGGGGAACTTTTTGTAACTATTTTTCTTTGTTTTTCATTTCTAATGTTGATACAATAAAATAACATTAAATGAATACTCTAAAAATGTCTATTCTCTGAATACCAGCTGTGCTTAAGGATATGAAGAGGTAACAGTTGGTGCAAACTGCATCTTTCACATAATTTGATGTTGTACTCTGTTTAATATTTCTGGAGGCAGTCTTATGATGCAGGCAACTTTTTCCAACTAAACAGCGAAGTCAGCAACTTGTGTGATGTTACTAGAAACATCTATCTTGCTGAATGCTCATACTGCTTGTAATCCATAAAGATAGTGATGTTATTCATGTTCATTCGTGTTTGGCAGCTGCTTCTACAGATTCATTAGTCAGTCCTGCTTCACAAATGGAACCTATGTTTATGCTATTCTTAGAGTGGTCAGTGGTGATAAGTTGAGAACATTGTCAGTATATGATTTTATCAAAGTGTCACATTTTAATAGTTACCTCATGATATTTGGAAGTTAGACACAAAATTTATTTTCTTTTTAGGAAATGATATACTCAGAGCACTGGAGAATGGTGTTTCAAACTATCCAAAGCTAGAGGGAAGATTTCCTCAAGTAGCTGGTCTAAGCTTCGCTTTTGACCCATCCAAAGCAGCGGGGCAGAGAGTAGATCCTCAGCTGGTGCGCATTGGAGATGAGTACCTGATTCCAGATCAGCATTATCGCCTTGCAACAAAGTCTTACCTTTATTCTGGCTGTGATGGATACACCATGTTTAAAGATGCCAAAATAGTGGTGAGTTATACACTCAGTTTGAAAGATAAAATACAGGCAAGAATGTTTTGTAAGTTTGTTTGTTTGTGTGTGTGTGTGTGTGTGTGTGTGTGTGTGTGTGTGTGTGTGTGTGTGAGAGAGAGAGAGAGAGAGAGAGAGAGAGAGAGCGCACGCGCGTGCGTGTTTGCGTGGGCGTGTGCGTGTGCACACAGAAGTCCTACAGATAGTTCTTAAAATGTGTATATGTTACATTAATGTCATCTAAAATGTTGGTAAATTTTCATTCCACTGGTTACAATTTCAAGCTCTCAGAGTTGGGTTGATTTGGGGGTATTTTCTTCCTCCCCTATTCCAAAAACATCATTTTTTGAGCATCTCCCTCCCTTTACCAAGTTTTGATGTGACTGTAAAGTATATTTTCGGCAGCAATGAGAAATAACTCTTCCATTTGTGTACAGAATCACTAGATATACCTATATGTATCTCACTGACTTTCACCATAACTGAGATTACGTTTGCTTCATGTAGGTGACTGCGATACCAAATATTTCACATACAGGTTTAACAATGTATTAGGGGAATGGAAACCATATTTACAGTGTTTTGAAAATTATCTTTAAATCAGTTAGTACTCTGTTATCAAAAGAAACTTCGAAGTTTGAAGATAAATCAGGGACTGAAGCATAAGAAAAGATACAATATATGACCTGATGAGTGGAATTCCAAATCAGAAATTTATATCAATTCACAGAGCATTCATGGAGGTAATGGATTGTCTACAATGGAATGTAATAATTGTAGCAGTGAAAGTAGCAACTCACTGTAAAGGCATTGAGTGGCCAGTACGTACATAAACAAGACCAAAAATGTTGCCATGCCTTCACAAAATGTTCTTCAGTGTGTTTTCAGCCTGGTTTATGTACCTCTTGATGACTGAGCTCCTCAACAGTGTGGGTATGTGTAACCTTTATTGCTTCCATAATTTACAGAAAGATTGTGTGGTGGTTTGCCACATAATACAGTTTTTCTCCCAACCCCTGTCATGTTGTTGGGCAGAAGTGGAGAATAAATTTGTCTCATCTATTATTTTGTAGTTTTTTAATTCTTTTTTTTAAATGAAGTATTGATTCTACCTGCTGGTATGTTACTCCAAATTTAGTGGATACAGTGAAATATAAATGTATTACTCACACTAAATTAACTGTGACTGCTTAATTTTAGGTAGATGAAGATGAATGTCCTGAATTGGGTTTAGCAATTCAGAATCACTTCCATGCCATAAATATGCGCCTGGGCAAAACTAAACGACATTCAAAACACCGACAAAGCCTTGTCACTTTGTCTCGCAGGTAAGGTAACTGATTTTTTGTTTCACTAGGTGAGCTATATCTCCCTTCCTTTAGTTCTTCTGTACTGGCTAAATGTATCCTGCAAATCATTCAGAAAAAAACATATTTTTGTAGCAATAAATGTATTACTGTTTGCAGCATGGATTAAGGAATCTGAAAGTTAACATCACAAACTTTGTAGGATTCAGTCGGTGTAGGCTTGTTAACATAAATAGGAGTTACAATAGAGAGTCAATCTGAGACGGTTATCTAGTAAGTATAATGAAAATAAAACGTTGTTCTCATACTCTTTTCACTCATAAAGTTTATTTTTAACAATGACCATCGACCAGTATGTTACAATTGATCACCAAACAACTTTTGAAGTCACCCAGCTTTCAAAGTATGGCACTATAGAAGAATGCCAAAGATCATGTGTGTTTATGGAGTAACTGATGAAGAGGTGTAGAAATGAATGAAGGGGAAATGAGCTTTATAGCGCAACTACAGAAAAGAAAGGATATGTTGATATGCTTCATCCTGATGGAATGTTTAATTTGGTAATGGGAGGAAGTGCATGTGATAAAAATTGTAGATGCAGACCAAGGCTTGACTACAATAAGCTGGTTCAAGGTTATCAATGTTGCAATAGTTATGCACAAATGAAGAGACTTTTCAAAAGATAGACTAATGTGGAGAGCTGCACCAAAGTAGTCTTCAGACTGAAGACCACAACAATAATATTCAACTCTTTATATTTTACAGAGGTCATTTAGATTGTGATTACAATACTGGAAAACATTATATACCTAGAATTTGTATATAAATGTCTCAAAACAGGCAAGTTATATCATTCATTTAATACATAACTAGTATTAAGAAAAATGCAGTAAATGAAGCAGGCAAAAAGGATTACAAACGTCTCAAAAATGAGATCGTCAGGAAGTGCAAAATGGCTAAGCAGGGATGGCTAGAGGACAAATGTAAGGATGTAGAAGCTTATCTCACTAGGGGTAAGATAGATACTGCCTACAGGAAAATTAAAGAGACGTTTGCAGAAAAGAGAACCACTTGTATGAATATCAAGAGCTCAGATGGAAACCCAGTCCTAAGCAAAGAAGGAAAAGCAGAAAGGTGGAAGGAGTATATAGAGGGTAAGGGAGTAAGACAGGGTTGAAGCCTCTCCCCGAAGTTATTCAATCTGTATATTGAGCAAGCAGTAAAGGAAACAAAAGAAAAATTCGGAGTAAGTATTAAAATCCATGGAGAAGAATTAAAAACTTTGAGGTTTGCTGATGACATTGTAATTCTGTCAGAGACAGCAAAGGATTTGGAAGAGCAGTTGAACGGAATGGACAGTGACTTGAAAGGAGGATATTAGATGAACATCAACAAAAGCAAAATGAGGATAATGGAATGTAGTCGAATTAGTCGGGTGATGCTGAGGGAATTAGATTAGGAAATGAGACACTTAAAGTAACAAAGGAGTTTTGCTATTTGGGGAGCAAAATAACTGATGATGGTCGAAGTAGAGAGGATATAAAATGTAGACTGGCAATGGCAAGGAAAGCGTTTCTGAAGAAGAGAAATTTGTTAACATCGAGTATAGATTTAAGTGTCAGGAAGTCGTTTCTGAAAGTATTTGTATGGAGTGTAACCATGTATGGAAGTGAAACGTGGATGATAAATAGTTTGGACAAGAAGAGAATAGAAGGTTTCAAAATGTGGTGCTACAGAAGAATGCTGAAGATTAGATGGGTAGATCACATAACTAATGAGGAGGTATTGAATAGAATTGGGGAAAAGAGGAGCTTGTGGCACAACTTGACTAGAAGAAGGGATTGGTTGGTAGGACATGTTCTGAGACATCGAGGGATCACCAATTTAGTATTGGAGGGCAGCGTGGAGGGTAAAAATCATAGAGGGAGACCAAGAGGTGAATACACTAAGCAGATTCAGAAGGATGTAGGTTGCAGTAAGTACTGAGGATGAAGAAGCTTGCACAGGATAGAGTAGCATGGAGAGCTGCATCAAACCAGTCTCAGGACTGAAGACCACAAGAACAACAGTATTAAGAATTTACCTCTCTGTCTCAAAAGTCACTTGTATAGCAAACAACAAGACCCTGAATCCAACGGTAACCAGTATCTACCAGTGCATATGTCATCAACATGTAGAACTTACAAATATCAGTCATTGTGAAACTATTAAGGAAAAACATTAAACATATATAACCACTTCAGTAAAGACTGGTTTTCATAGGAATTTTTAAAAGTATGAGTTTTCAATAAATGTGTGAGTTCCACCTTGTCGGACACCTTTATCCAGGAAAACAGTGTGCCTCAGGGTTCCGTCTTGAGTGTTGTCCTCTTTGCTATTGCCACTAACCCTATTATGACCTGTCTCATGCTGGGTGTTTCCGGCTTCCTTTTTGTAGATGAAGATGCGTTCTAGTGCAGTTCTCTACGAACTTGTCTCCTTGAGCAGCATCTTCAGTGATGTCTCGATCGTCTTTACTCATGGAGTATCGACAATGCCTTTCACTTTTCCACTGACAAAACCATTTGCATGAATTTCTGGTGGCACAATTTTCATCCACCGTCTTTACATCTTGGGCCTGTTGCTCTTCTATTCGTTGAAACTACAAAATTCCTGGGATTCATTCTGAATAGAAAACTTTCGTAGTCCTCCTATGTGTCTTACCTGGCGGCCCATTGTACGCAGTCGCTCAATGTCCTACTTCTCCTCAGCTGTACTTCCCGGGGAGCAGATCGAACCATCCTCCTCTGCTTGTAACAGTCCCTTGCCTGTTCGAAATTAGACTTGGGTGTTTCGTTTATGCATCTGCACATCGGTCCCTTTTACACCATCTCAATACTATCCATCATCATGGCATCCCTTTGGCTACTGGTGCCTTTTAAACTAGCCCGGCTTAGAGTCTGTATGCAGAAGCAGAAGCTGCCGAACTACTGCTGTCATACCACCATGTCTTTCTCCTCAGCAGACATGAATGCCGTTTGTCTGCCATGCCTGGCCACAGATCCTATGCCTCCTTCTTCAATGACTCGTTTGATCGCCTGTATAGGTTGCGTCCGTCTCCTCTTTTACCTCCAGGAGTTCGCTTTCGGTTCTTGCTCTGGTAACTTAACTTCAAGCTACCTGTCACTTTCCCAATGAGTGTGAATCCTTCACCACCTTGGTTTCATCTTGCAGCCCATGTTCACCTTGGCCTTCATTCGCTTCCTAAGGACACTACTCCAGGCTCGCTCTAATACCATAAGTTTTATGACCTTCATACAGCACTTTGCGATAGTACCTTTGTGTACACTGATGGCTGTCAGGCTGACTGTGGTGTTGGGTGTGCCTTCATCATTGGCACCAACGATTTTCGCTATCATATTCCAGAACACTGCTCAGTATTTACAGCAAAGCTTTTTGCCCTGTATCAGCCCATGCAATACATCCGGAGACATAGGCTTTTCAATGGCGTCATCTGCTCCTCCTCTCTCAGTGCCCTTTAGAGCATGTGTGTGCTGTACACCATCCATCCCCTGGTGCAATGAGTCCAGGAAAGGTGTCACTTGCTCACTCTTGATGAAGCCAATGTGATGTTTATGTGAGTTCCTGGTCATGTCGGTCTGATGGGAAACGAGACTGCTGCCAAGGATGCAGTCCTCATACCTTGGCCTGCTAGTTGTTCCATTCCCTCTGATGACCTCTGTGTTGTCGTCTGTCAGCAGGTGGTATCACTTTTGCATCTCTCAGTGGCTTGAATGACTTCCTCTTGGCCCTCTCGCCATGAGTAGTTCATGTCAGTTAGGTTGCATATTGAGCACTGTCTTTTTAGCCTCAATTTTGTGCTCATTGCCCTCAACCTTTGATAGTTCGCCATTTCCTGATTGAATGTCCTTTTTTTTAAACAACTTACATTCTTATTTATGTTTGCAGTCTGTGTTATCAGCTGTTTTAGAGAACTTCATGCAGGCTATCAACCACATTTTACTTTTTATCCATTGTCATGATGTCCTCCTCGCCATGTCTGGCGACAGCGACTCTGTCAGTCGTTTAGTCCGTATTGTGGCGGGCTTGGATGTGGCTTGCAAAATCGAGCTTTACTTTGAAGATCCAGTCGCACGAAGTGCAATACAGTTGCCCAGTGAAGTTATACAGACAGATGTAATTAGACTTATCCATTGTAACAATATAATGAAGGACATTTAATCTTTCATTTAGGACCTCCATTTCTCTATGGTGTATTTTTTGGATCTATCTCCAAGTTCCTGTTTTTAGCTGTCTTTCCATCCATTGATTTGTACATGTAGTCGTTTTTAACTCCTTTTTTTTCTTTGTGTTCTACTGTTCTGACACGGTGCATGTGACCTAGTTGTTTTTCATGCCCTAAAACAAAACAAAACAAACAGATCTCAATAGAGGCTAAACTTGGGCATTATAACACAGTGATCAAAACCAAATATCTGTAAACAAGTGAATGTCACAGATTGACAGGAAAGGTTTGATTGATTGAAGTTGAGAAGTTTGAGTGCAAGATTTTTTGGAAAATAATGGGTCTTGAAATGATACCTGGAAACACAGACCACAAGGAAGAGAAGATTTGTGTGAGGAATAATGAAAGGCTAGTGGAGTCAATAAGGCTACTATGACCAGTGTTCTACATACATCTGTTCAAGATGAATGTGACCTGAGTAACAAAGCAGACTCTTAATGCACTGAAGAATGGACCCAAAGTTTCTGGTAAATGGTTCAGGAAGGTACGAAATGATCTAAAGAGCATTTGAGTACAGATTACGTAATCAACAATTTAAAGGGCTTCCATAATAAACAAAACCAGAACACGGGCTGGATGTAGGTGAGAAGGCAAGCAGCCAGAGAAAGAATGTGATGGTTTTGGGCTGCAAAATGTTGCAACCATCAGAGGAGAACATTAGTGACAATAACTTCTTAAAGGATCGCACTGAAACAAAAAACACCTGTTCATTATCACCAGCTGAACTCACTGTGAGGCTTCCTTCCCTATTTTGTGATAATATAAAATGAGCTGTTCTTCTTTTGATGTCTTCCATTAATCCTATCAGGTAACTGATCCTGTACCCTGTAGTAGTACTCCAGAAGAGGAAACACAAGTGTAGTAAATGCATTGTCTTTTTACACAGTCTTTGTAACACCTTCTGCACAGTATTTTCTGTGTGAGGGTTCCACTTTAAGTTGTTCATAATTGTAATCCCTAAGATTACACAGTGTCCCAGGTGGAATGGTCAGTATTCAGGATATTATAGGAATGATCATTCGAAGCAATAAAGTTTAGTAACTTTGGGCTCTAAAATGCATACCTTAAGAGCTATGAGTACTTGTTCATCTTTGATACTAAGAAACATCTCTTCAACTGAACAAGTGCTCATAGCTCTTGAGGTACATATTTTAGAGCTCATGTTTGCTAGACATTTTGGCTATAGTTTGGTCACAATTTGTCAGTGGCCATTCATGCGTACAGACAGCTTAAAAAGCAGCAAAGTGGTTGCAGCTTAGTTTGTAGGTCATAGGACTGCTTTAACAGCTAGCACTGCATTTGATGGGGTGTGTGATGCCTATGACCAGACAGGAGGAGGAGGTTGTGGTGGGAGGATGTATGGGACAGGTCTTGAATCTAGGTCTATTGCAGGGATATGAGCCATGAGGCATGAGGTTGACCTCCACCTCAAAGATGGCTACATCCATACATATACCGAGCAAGGTGGCGCAGTGGTTAGACACTGGACTCGCATTCGGGAGGACGACGGTTCAATCCCGCGTCCGGCCATCCTGATTTAGGTTTTCCGTGATTTCCCTAAATCACTCCAGGCAAATGCCGGGATGGTTCCCCTGAAAGGGCACGGCCGACTTCCCCCCCCTTCCTTCCCTAACCCGATGAGACCGATGACCATGCTGTCTGGTCTCCTTCCCCAAAACAACCAACCAACCAATCCATACATATCAAATTACCAACTGCCTGCAATACCTCCACTTCAACAGCCAGCACTAGAAATCCCTTCCATACAACCTAGCCATCTGTGTCCATCGCATCTTTAGTGATGAGGGGTCCCTCTCTAAATATGTCAAGGGTCTCATTGAGGCATTCACAACCTTGTACAGAAACAGATCTCCTGTGCCTTGTCTCTCCAGTCGCCCTCCACCTCCCAGATTCCCACCATCCAGTCACAAAGGAGCACTCCCCTCGTGACCCAGACAGGGAAAACTGAATCATGTTCTCTGCCAAGTTTTGACTACCTCTCATTGTGCCCTGAAATGGGGAATATCCTATCCACTATGCTTCTCACCCCTCCCACAGTGGTATTCTGCCACACATTGAACTTATGCAATGTCCTTGTCCATCCCTACTCCAGCCCTGCTCCCATCCCCTCCCTTATGGCTCATATCCTTGCAGTAGGCATAGGTGCAAGACCTGTCCCTTACATCCTCTCACCACCTCCTACTCCAGTTGACCATAAGCGTCACCTATCCCATCAAAGGCAAGACTCCCTGTGAAAGTGGTCACATTATCTACAAACTAAGCTGCAACCAGTGTGCTGTTTTCTGTGTGGACATCACAACCAACAAACTGCCTGTTCTCAGGGAGAACTCTCGCTGCAATATATGCTACTTTCCCATAACCCCTCTGGCCTCAACCTTCCCAATTCCCTGTCTTGCCCTCTCACTCCCACCCCCATCTATCCCCTTCCCTGCTCGCTCTCTAGCACTATATAGCCATCTATCCTACCAACCCACCCAGCTGTCTTTCTCCCCTCCTCTGCCCCCCTCCCCCCCCCCTCCTCCTGTAAAACTCCTGACTGCACCTAGCTGTCCAACCCTATCCTCACAATGTCCTTGCATGCTCTTACAAGCAGCACTTTACTGTCCTCCACCCATACCCTGCTATTTCTCACCTCCTCTGCACCAACCAAATCCCTACCCCTATCAGCCACAGATTGCTTCTCCCAACATCTCCTCAATAGGATGAGTAGCAATCAATCTTTTTCTTAATACTGTCATTGTTTCATCCTGGATTTTTCTGTAACACTTTCATGGGAAATCCCAAAGTAGATGACTTCCTGTCAGTTACTACAGACTGACCTTTCTGCAGGAAATCATGACTATAATTGCAGAGCTGAGACAGTGCTCCAGAGGCACTCACAATAGCAGCTGCTGGCGAGGACTGGCACCAAAAGCCATCTGAAAAACTAGAAATATGGAATCAACTTGATACCCTGTCAATAGCATTAATTACTTCATATAAATAAAGAGTCAGTTGTGTTTCAGAAGTGCAATATATTCTGAAACCAAGCTGGTTGTAGTCAATAGATTGTTTTCTTCAAAGTGTTTCATAATGTTGGAACACAGTATATGCCCCAAAATGCTTATCGTCCTCATACCACCAACCTGAATTTAAGGGGGCAGGGGGGGGGGGGGGGTGAGAGGAAAGGAACCAATTATTAATTTATTCCAGTTTTTGAAAATAACTTCTCGCCATACTAACTCACAGGGACTATCTACTCTAGCTCCAGTTTTGCTACAAGTAAAACTACTATTACCTGCAACAATCACACTGCCGTGAACTGAATTTAGTCCATTGTTTCAGCACACCATTAGTTCTTTGGTAAAAACTTTGGCTGAACTTATCTCTGGCTGCAGAAAGCCTTCAGTACGTATTACTAATTTTGCTTCAGTGATTTCTATGAGTTCTTGGAGTTCTGGTTCTTTTCCAACACAGGTACAACAGTTTACAATCATAATACAAATGTTTTATAAGCTCACCCTTATCTTGTGTTCGACTTGCTCCCTTTGAGACTGTACCCCTGCTTTTCTGAAGTCCTTAAACCTGAAAAACTGCCCAGTCTGTTTCACACAGCCATTGCTACCTATGTAGTAACCTCCTATGTATAGTGGACACTTAAACTATTAAGGAAATCCAGACCCCTCTCCATCCTGTAATGCAAATCAAGGAATCTGTAGCGTAGACACTCATGGAACTGCCTAAACCTCCCATTTAACCACTATATTCAGCGCTCTACTGAATATTGGCAGTCGGTCCTGTAAATGATGCTGCAGATGGTGAGATTTAATTTCATCTTGTAAGCAAGACTAGCTGTCTTTATCACTTCAGACAGCTGCAGGAAACCTGAGAAAACCTCTTCTGATCTGAAGCAACACACATTGTTAGTACTGACATGTGCCACCACCTGCAGTTGTGTGCAATTGTACCTTGTATGACATCCAGAAATATCAGTTCCACATCTGGAATAACTCTCCCCAGTATGCACACAGAGTACAAATTGGACATTTTCTCCTCATTATCAACCATATCCCTAAGTGGCTTCATCATGAGCATAACATTAGAGCTCCCAAACACCAATAATCCAACCCTTTTTGAAGTCTCAGACCTTGCAGGCCAAGGAGGAGCTCTTAAAACTTTCAGCTATGGGCATGAGCATGTATACGAAGTGTAGCAGAACTTTAGTGGAATAAGTGACCAGGCTGTTGATAGATGTGTACTTAGTAAAACAGTTTGTGATGTGAGGGACCATCGATGTTACAAAGTCTCTGTAAAGTAACTTTTAAAGCAACAGGACCTACTACACAGCAGATCTGAAACAAAGCATAGGGCTAGTTATAAATACCAAATGGAACAAGACTGGCTGTCAAAAGCTTCTGTGATATCCTGATCGTTGAAAGTTATTTTCATTTTACTCCACTCTAATGGTTTAGTTTCATATTGCAGAATTTTGGTTTTAGTTAGGTTTAGTTTTAATCCGTTTTGATAGAACCAAGAGTCAAGATTTTCTAAATTATTTTTGACGCTTTTTAGAATCCTTTCAGTTGGCTCATTTTCAATGAGAATTGATGTATCATCAGCAAATAAAACAGAAAGGACATCAATAGCAAGTGGTGGGTCATTTATGTGAAAAAGAAAGAGAAAGGGACGTAAAATCATACCATGTGGGACTTCTTGGGAAATTTTTTTCCTATTTGAGAAGTAATTGCTTGAAGTTGAGATTACAATTAGTCTTTGTTTCCTATCTGTGAAGTAAGAGTTGAACCTCTAAAGCTTGTCCCTGATTTTTTTATTTTTTTATTTATTTCATGTTCCGTAGATCCTGGAAGCGAGTGAATTGCAAGGATGTGGAACGTGTCAAATCGTACAGAGTTCAAGCATAACTTGTATAAATACATACAATAAAGATACAATTTAAATAAAATCGATAGACAACAGCACAATCTATAAACAGAAAATTGATTTCATATATATATATATATATATATATATATATATAAAAAAAACAAAGATGAGGTGACTTACCGAACAAAAGCGCTGGCAGGTCGATAGACACACAAACAAACACAAACATACACACAAAATTCAAGCTTTCGCAACAAACTGTTGCCTCATCAGGAAAGAGGGAAGGAGAGGGGAAGACGAAAGGAAGTGGGTTTTAAGGGAGAGGGTAAGGAGTCATTCCAATCCCGGGAGTGGAAAGACTTACCTTAGGGGGAAAAAAGGACAGGTATACACTCGCACACACGCACATATCCATCCACACATACAGACACAAGCAGACATAATATGTCTGCTTGTGTCTGTATGTGTGGATGGATATGTGCGTGTGTGCGAGTGTATACCTGTCCTTTTTTCCCCCTAAGGTAAGTCTTTCCGCTCCCGGGATTGGAATGACTCCTTACCCTCTCCCTTAAAACCCACTTCCTTTCGTCTTCCCCTCTCCTTCCCTCTTTCCTGATGAGGCAACAGTTTGTTGCGAAAGCTTGAATTTTGTGTGTATGTTTGTGTTTGTTTGTGTGTCTATCGACCTGCCAGCGCTTTTGTTCCGTAAGTCACCTCATCTTTGTTTTTTATATATAATTTTTCCCACGTGGAATGTTTCCTTCCATTATATATATATATATATATATATATATATATATATATATATATATATATATATGTGTGTGTGTGTGTGTGTGTGTGTGTGTGTGTCTGATTGTACACACCTGAAATATATCTTACATAAATGCAACAAAAAGATACACTGTAAATAAGATTCCAACTAAACAACAGCACATTCAACTAACAGAAAGTTTTTGTTTCACATGTTAAGGATGAGTAATATATACAGGAATCAAGATAAGTTCACTATTCCAAGGGAAATACAGAAATACCAATAAACCATTTTCATATGCCTATTCAAAACAAAATTAATTACAATTTTAATAAATATTTTTGGAACAGCAATCAAAAGATTTTAAAAAATTTTTCTTTTTAAAATTCAGTCTTGATCACACCACGTATGCTACAAGAACATAGGTGACCAGTTTCGGTCATATCATATGACCACCATCAGACCCATGGCATCCTTCGAAGATGGTAGGTGGAACACTCTTCTCAGCTGCTGTGATGTCAAGTGGTCAACAGTTGACATATTCTTGTAGCATACATGGTGTGATCAATACTGAATTTTAAAAAGAAAAATTCTTTAAAAATTAGTTACACTATTTATACAACAATTGCAAGTTTAGTGATTATATACATATTCTTTCACATATTCATCAATTGTATAAAAAGATTTCACTATCAGGTACTCCTTGAGAGTTTGTTTGAATGGTGGCAATCTATTGTTAAGGCATTTGATGTGCGGTGGGAGAGCATTAAACAGCTTAGTACTGGAGTAGTAAGCTCCTTTTTGAACCATAGTGAGACTTTTTTTGGTCCTTGTGTTATAGTCATGAAATTGGCTGTTAACTTTGTAGATAGAAGGGTTATTACAGACAAATGTCAACAAAAAAAGATATACTGTGAGGCGGTGGTAAGGATCCCCATCTTACGAAACAAGCATCTATAAGAGTGATGGACACCACTCATTCCATGTATCTGTAATTTGTAGAAAAGTGATAATAATAGTCATGATAAAAATAATATTTATTGTCCTTAAAAAAATCAACTCGCCAAGTGGCAGCAGGAGAACAAACATATAAAAGGTATCAAAGTTTGCAAATTCCAGAGCCTGTGGCTCCTTCTTGTGGCACAAGGTTGAAGGTGAAGGAAGAGGGGTGAAGGAAAAGGAGGCAGAGTTTGGTTTCATCCAGTAAGTCTCCCCTGACTTGGGGTTCTGGGCAACTGTTTCCAACTCTAACTCCTTTTCCTAAACCTCATCAGTCCTTTTCCTTCACCTCTCGTCCTTCCCCTTCAAACCTTCTGCCAAAAGAAGGAGTCACTGGCTTTGAAAGCTTGGAAATTTTAATACATTTTATATGTGTGTTCTCCTATCACTGCCTATTTTTTATCTGTCCTATTACATTATATTTTCAAAAATTGATTATTTTCATTTATTTGTCCTTATTAACTTTATAGTGTTGAGCATCACCATTTTTTTGTGTGCATTTACGAGGTATGTCCATCAAGTAAGTTACATTTTGTTATATAAAACAAACGTGTACAGATACAGAAAAAATATTTATTGTACAAAAATCTACAACTGTTAAACTGCTTTTCTACATAGCTTCCGAAATTTTGTAGGCACTTGTCACAGCGTGGCACAAGTTTTTGTATGCCTTCTTCATAGAAGGTTGCTGTCTGTGTATTCAACCATGTGGTAACATGTTCTTTCAGCTCATCATCATAATTGAAGTGTTGACCACCAAGGACAGAGTTTAGGTGTAAGAAGAGATGAAAGTCACTAGGAGCGAGGTCCAGGCTGTACGGAGGATGATCAAATGCGTCCCAGCGAAATTCGCGTGAATTGTTTGGTCACATTCGCCGTGTGAGGTCAGGCATTATTGTGGCAAAAAACACCACCACCTTTTGACAGTAATCTTCGGCACTCCTTCTGTATTGTGGAGCGCAATTTCTTAATGGTCTCACAGTAACCATGTGCATTGATTGTTTGGCCTCGTTCATCAGTAACCACAGTTGAGCATCCACTTCTTTCTTCATCATGCACTTGACCACATCCTTCATTGAACAGTCTGACCCATCTTCTAACCATTGAATCACTCATAGCATTCAGTCTGTAAACCTTCCTGATGGATTTCCTTTGGTTTAACTTTCTTTGCATTTAGAAAACTAACCACAGATCTGATTTCACATGCGGCGGCATTTTCAAGTACGGCTGACATTATAAAGAAGCACTACAAAACACACGTCAGCAGCAGTGATCTGAAAATGGCATACATCTCTTCTCCTGCTACGCATG
The DNA here is from genome assembly GCF_021461395.2 of Schistocerca americana. Taxonomy (NCBI): domain Eukaryota; kingdom Metazoa; phylum Arthropoda; class Insecta; order Orthoptera; family Acrididae; genus Schistocerca; species Schistocerca americana. The sequence continues at coordinate 290,520,193 of NC_060124.1, forward strand.
CTCGGAACTGCGAACATAGCGCTGCTGCAGATAGAAATAGGAACGGAACTTACTTTGTGGATGATCCTCGCACATCGATATCAAGCAGTAAATATAATGAATGTATACAACACATAGCACATTAGTTACTATTATATAAACACTTACCACCGCTAATATATTGCAATGTACAACAATTGTGCTATTGATAATGGGGTTCAGAAATCTTTGAGTTAGTTTAAAAATCTTTTACTTAATTGTTTCATTTTGTCCCTAAAAAGATTTCCACAGAGTTGCTTTATATTATTTGACAACCTATTACAGAATTGTCTTCCAGATGCAAGTGGACTGTGATCTGTAGCTCTTTTATTACTGAAGTAATCAATTTTTTGAAAATATAATATAAGGCATGTCCAGAAAGTAAGTCATTCTACTGCCACTGAAGCTTTGTTGTTGCAGTTCCAGACGTTTGCACTCGTCTCTCTGGTTCATTGTTATTTCCACTGATGCCATTGCAACTGGATTGTGTTGTGTTTACATTTGCTAGTGATTGTTCAAAATACTTAATAAATGAAAAGCACCAGTTTGTTGTTGTTCCACAGTATTACTTTTATTGTTAACGGGTTTTCGGCTTACAAGGTCATCTTCAGACATTTACTGAGTATTATCACCAAAGAAGTTACAATGTTTGCAAACAACATTGGAAGAGAAGTAACATGTCTAGACTGAAGTAGAAACTTACAGTAAGTAACATCTTTGAAAGTGTGGTGGTAATCCAATGAAAAACTAAAAATTGAACTGTACATAAATAACAATGGAGTAGACAGGAAAACCTTTAACACAAAATAGGAATAGCATTCCTACATAACATTTTCTATTAATAAACAAAATTAATGAAATATAATAAAATTAGTACTAGACAAGGCTACATCAGGAGGTATGAAACATGAAGAGTGATACACAAACCAGTTAAAAGAAGAGACAATTATCAATGTAACTACAGAATACGTAAGGGACTTACACAATATCAGTAAGATAAACAGAAATAAATAAATAAATGCAGGAAAATGGAGGCGTTTGAGGGAACCTACAGTCATGCAATCTTTGAGAGTGTGGTGGTACTGCATTTTAACATTAACATTATAATCAAAACAGTGGCTGTGTAACAGTTTGCATTAAATAAATGAACAAAGTAAAATATGAACAAAAGACAACTTCAACAAAACAAAAGAACTTAATGAATACAGGAAAATGGGAATATGTAGGAAGAGACAGTGTGGGAAGTAATGAACAACAGAGATGATTGTATGAAGTTTAGGAGAGGGGAAGTGTTGAGCTGTGTCTGGTCATTTAGGATTAGATCTGGACTGTGAGCAAGATGTTTGTTAATTTCCAGGGCTTCCAGCAGGTTGAGTTTATGGCCTTTGTTTGCTAGGTGAAGTACACGGGACACTGGCTGGTAGTTGTGACCCTCACTCAGTATGTGCTCAGCAAATGCAGAGTCTGAATTCTGCAACCTCCAGGTGTGTTCATGTTCAGCCACCCTAGTTGCTATGTCGCTGCCTGACTGACCAATGTAAAATTTGTCACTATCAGAACAGGTGATTTTGTATACCCTACTGTTGGCTAATAACTGGATCTTGTCTTTGCTATTAAAAACACACTGGGCTGTCATGTTCCTGACATAGTAGGAAAGCCTATACTTGCAGGATTTCAGTGCTTTGGCTACAATCTGTGATAGTACTCCGTAAATGTCTGAAGATGGCCTTGTAAGCCAAAAACCGGTTAACAATAAAAGTAATATTGTGGATCAAAAGCAAACTGATGCTTTTCATTTATTATAATGTTGTTCTACCAAGAACTGTTGGAAGATTCTGTTAACAAATTATTTAAGACAATTTTTGAGCCCATCAGCTGTGAAGTGTGTTCTGTAATATGGTTTATGAATGCAAAGAAAATTAAGCCAACTGAAATTCATTGCCAACTTGTGGAGATTTATGATGCATTGTAATGATCGAAAGAATGGTGAGAAAGTGGTTGAGATAGTTCAGTGATGGACAAACCAACATGATGAAGCATGGATGGGTGGCCTTCTGTTCTCAGTGATGGTTTAGTT